>NC_080794.1:12008750-12327500 GCF_028018385.1 Neofelis nebulosa
GCACATTTATGAACATTATGTAAAGGGAAAGAGTGACCGTTTCCCTGAAAACGGCTTTCGGAATCGCCGCAAGATCAATACCAGGATGGAAAGTCTTTGCACTGGGAACGCTGACTGTTTTCCTACCCAATCACTTGCCTGCAATTAAAAAATATTCCCAACAGAGTCATTTTGTATGAATTTTCTGAAACTCTGTTCTCCACCCTGAGCTGCCTTTCTGGTCCAGCTACAACTTTCTTCCCCTGTGCCCATCTTGGAGGGAGATAAGCTTTGCATATAGTCATGGCTCCAAGTGGCCATCTTTGAAGATCTCTAGGATGCAGAAAATCATCCTTTTCCTCCACTGGGCTGACGTTCTGAAGAGATGTGCTGTTGTTCATGAGGAGCACGAAGCAAGGCCTTTGCTCAGAGACTCCCTCTTGGCTGAGGCAATACCCCTGAACGGCTGGCTAACAATCCTTCGTGCACGTGGGGGTTTGTAACCCATTCTGTCAGTTCCTGAGATCATGGTATCCTTGAGGGGAAACACGGGGGGTGGGGGGAAACAGCCTCGCAATTCAGTGTGAGTTCCCAACAGATGATGAACCACAGTAGACTAAAACTTGCGAATTTCCTCTCCTTAGGTTAGTGCCAGATCTCATAGCTCCCAAAGTCCTCGGACAGAATTAGTTACCCCCTCCTCTGAGCTCTGGAGAGAGCCGGTGTGCCTCTCATCTGGTATTGATGCATGGTATCGTGAGGGAGGATCTTCAAATGCCACTGAGGTCTCTCAGGGGGCAGAAATGGCGTTTGATTTGTCCTGCATGCTCAAGATTAGGACAGGCCTGTAGACGGTGGCCAACTAACATTTTATAGATAGACGGACTGGCACTAGTTTGAATAGCCTAAGAACGTACGGTCTAGAAGCAAGGAAAGGTGGTCCAGGCACAGGTGGCTGGCAAGAGAGCCCTTTACAGAGGTGCCCTGGATAATCCCAAATGGATTATGGACATATTTGGGCAACAGGCTCAACTTCACTTCTCTTGCTTTGGAGAGAGGGCAGTGCTCGTGGAGGCAGCCAGGGGCTAAGAACGTGAAGAAGTGTTGCCATCCACACGGGGTTGTCCCAGGGGGCTGAGCAGGTTGTGGTTTCTACTTCATGATGTCTTCTCTTCGGCCCCTGAAGATTAAATTGGCTGAAATTTATTCCTGGAAGGCCTTGATTTCTTCCCCCTACTTATGCCCACGTAAGGTAATACCTCACGCCCACGTAAGGTAATAAACAGTTAAGACCAAAGACTGTAGTAGCATCAGACAGACCAGGGTTCAAATCCCAGGGCAGAAGTCGTTAAGGTGGATTATCCTAGAAAAATTACTCAACATCTCTGAGCTAACTCCTTAAGTAACGGGAGGGATTAAGCGAGCCAGTGTGAGTCAAGTCTCTGGCGAATGTTCAGTGTGGCCGCTCTTATCAGCATTACCGTAAGTAGTTTGGACTCTTTTATGTGCAAGAGATAAGAATGAGCCAAAGCTGGCTTAACCGAAAAATACAGGTGTGTGCCACAGACGTTGGGAGTGGGAATGGACCTGGGCCCCACGGAGGCACCATCCCGTCCGCCTCTCTCCGCACATAATTGCGGGAAGCCCCACCTCTTGGCTAACATGTCGCAGGTTCAGCTACAAGATAAGCCTTTCTCGTGGCTTTAATGGCGCACGTCTAGGGGAAAGGCTCAGGTAGACTCACCTTGAATCTGGCGCTCGTCCTGCTCATTCAGCTGTGGTGGGGGTTAGGCACAGGTGGGCACAAGGTCATGGCTATCCAGAGGTCCCCCACCCCGGCTCCCTTCATTGGTGTAGAGGCTGGCAGAGGGGGAGGACTGTTGGCTTTGGGGGCAGGAGTTCCTGCTGAGATGGGCCGATGCTGCAGAAATTACCTTCAAAGTATCACGAGGAGGAAGAATGGGACACTTAGAAATGCGTGAAGTGTACTTCTCTGTGGAAAAAAGCCTGCCCAAATACTGCAAATAGGTTATGATCATGACTACATTCATTTCCAAAGGTAAGGATTTATAGGGAGCATAAAGAAATTGTTTTTATGCTATGGCGATGATTTTTTAATGCCCTTTGATTTACTAACAAAGTTCTGTTTAACGTGGAAAGGCTCCTGCAAGGATTAGTAACCGTGAGCCTTTGCCACCTAGCACCTTAGCAAGGATTAGTTGACAGCTGGCTGAGGGCCAGGCCGCAGGGGACAGATCCAGGCCTGGAGGAGAGGAGGCAGGGAGCAGAAAAGTGCCAAGGGCACTGGAGGCAAGCTTCTTGTTCTTCGCAGTGTATGGGTACGAAGCCCCTCTCTTCCTGGAAAGGCAGAAACCTGGCTCAGAATTCTGAAGCCTCCGTCGTATTTTCACAGAATGTCAGTGAATTTCAGGCCAGAGAAAGGGCAGCGGGCTACCCGTGAAGTCCTTTGGTGATAAGAAGGCAGCGGGGACATTGGGAGAGGATGCCACAAGCTTTTTCAGGGCAAAGCTGGTGCCGATTTCCAAGGGCTGTGCGGACATCCTGTAGAAACATGTCTATAGAGACAGAGCCCATGTGGAACTCTGTCCCCGGCTCCCACCTCTGGACGCAGTGAGGGCGACCAGGGAGAACTCTCTCCGTGTGGGCCCCTCTCCCTCCAGCCTGAATGTCAGTGTGCTGCCTCTTTAGCCGTCGCTCCTTTCAGGGATTGGGTAGCACAGATGGTCACTGTCATGTTAGAGCCAAAGCCTGATGAGGCAACTTCGAGAGTATCGTGGAAGCTTACCCCCTACCCCCGGCCTGGCCGGGGACCGAGGCTCCAAAATGCGGTGGGTAAATCGCATGGGCAGCCTGGTCTGGAGAAGAGAAGTGTTTTTGAGCTCGTTCAAGCTGGCTGCCCCGAGACATTGCCCGAACGTTTCCCTAAACGCTGCCTCTGTCTTCGACAAAGCTATAGAAGGCCGGAAGAGTTTGGGTGAGTGTTCAGGGCCCACGTGTTGGAAGAGACCCTTCCCTTCTGCTGCCCCCGTGACTATTGTCTGAACTGAAACCCAAAACACCACTAACTCGTGTGATCTCAGCAGGGATTATCCGCAGCCACAGGGCTCTGCGTCCCGTGACATGTAGCCCCACAGAGTTATTCACGTCACACACGCACGACAGAAACACGCTCTCGTGAGAGTAGCCAGCTGGTCAAGCACCGTCGTGGGCTAGGAGCTGAGCACAGAACGGTGACTTGAACTCAGTCCTGCCCCAACGGGTCTACAGTCCAGACAGGGGGAAAGATGCCTGAGGAACCAAGGCCAGCACAGCGGGGTAAATAAATGCTCGTAGGACTAAGGACAGGGCCCTTGACCCAGCGGGCGGAATCTCAACAGCATCTTAAAACATCAGAGAAGGAGTCTCATAGCAAAAAGACCAGAGCCCTGCAGGAAGGAGAGCACGTGGGCAGGCGAAGATGGGGTCACAAAACTGCCGCCCCCGGACCCTCCACCGCAGCCCGGGACGCCCCTCTTCGCACGAAGCCCGGCTTTGAGCCCAGTCCCCAGAGACAGAAGGTCTGGGCGTCTCTGTGGAAGGCTGGGTGGCGTGGGCAGTTGGACACGCAGAACTGAAAACAAAGGCTTTCCTTCCAGGAATTATTACAAAATCTGACTCTCTGATTGGCAGCTTAGAGGACTGTCCGAACTTTCTGTCAGAAGAGGTTCGTCAGGTCCCTCTGAAGAGCGTGTCACACGTAGAGGGTCTGCTGTGTGTGGGGTAGTGGGGATGAGACAGAAAGGAAGTACAACAGGACAGAACAGAGCTGGGACAGGAGCTGGGGGTGCAGGAAAGAAGGAAGGGAAACGCGATGGAGAGGGAGGCCAGCCACGGGCTGACCAGGGGAACCCCCCCGCTGGCCGCTCTCTGGTCACTGGTCACCCGCAGTTGTGTCTCTGCAGACGTGCACAGGGATGAGTAGACTTGGAAGAAGACGGTCCGTTCAGCAAAATAAAGCATTTCTGGGCAGTCGTCTCTGACACGCTTCGGGTGTGGGATAAACGTCCTGCGGTGTGGCCCTCCATAGGGAGAGAGAAAGACTCCCTGGCTGGTGTCAGACACATGAAAAAGCTTCACTGAAATATGGAGTGAAGGAATCTTCAAACATAGGGGTCCAGGGACTTCAGCTCCATGAACATCTGCCCTAAGTCACAAGAAGATGTCAGAAACCAGATGCCGCTTGTGCGTGTGTGTGTGTGTGTGTGTGTGTGTGTGTGACTGTTTCAAATATCTCATTTTATTTTTAATGTATATTGATTTTTTTTAATTTTTTTTAATGTTTATTTATTTTTGAGACAGAGACAGAGCATGAACGGGGGAGGGTCAGAGAGAGGGAGACACAGAATCTGAAACAGGCTCCAGGCTCTGAGCGGTCAGCACAGAGCCCGACGCGGGGGTTCAAACTCACAGACCATGAGATCGTGACCTGAGCCGAAGTCAGACGCTTAACCAACCGAGCCACCCAAGCGCCCAAATGTTTATTGATTTTTGAAGGAGAGAGAGAGACAGAGCGTGAGCAGGGGAGGGCAGAGAGAGAGGGGGACACAGAATCCGAAGCAGGCTCCAGGCTCTGAGCTGTCAGCACAGAGCCCAATGCAGGGCTCGAACTCACCGACCAGGAGATCACGACCTGAGCGGAAGTCAGACGCTTAACCGACTGAGCCGCCCAGGCGCCCCATCAAACATCTCATTTTAAACGTAAAGGACACTGGGGGACACAAACAGCTTAGGTGCACTGTCCAAAGTCTCACGGCCGCTCCTCATTCCTTCGGGTGTAATTCGTGTAAGCATCACCCAGTGCTTGTCGCGTGTCAGGCAGAGTGTAGGACAGTTACCCAGACTTCTTGTCCAGGGCTCTCCTTTTATATTCTTTTAGTTACGTAACTCAGAGGCATCGGCCTGCCTGTCATCTGTATGAGGAGCTTGAAGAGTGAGCGAATCACTTGATAGCAACCTGTATCTTCTCCCTGAACATGCGAGCATTTGATCAGTTGCAAAATATGGAGAAAATAGTTTGTCCTCCAAAGATGAAGCTTTTGTGAATTTTAGGTTTGCAGCTTTCTTTTTTCATGTTTATTTTTGAGAGGGGGAGAGAGAGAGAGAGAGAGAGAGGTAGGGAACAGAGACAGAGGAGACAGAGGATCTGAAGCAGGCTCTGGGCTAACAGCAGAGAGCCCAAAGCGGGGCTGAAACTCACGAACCGTGAGATCATGACCTGAGCCATTCAGATGCTTAACTGACTGAACCACCCATGTGCCCCAGTTTGCAGCGTTTAAAGCAAACAAGGTTGGCATCATAAAGCAAACTGAACAAATTCAAGTGCAGTTTACTATATTATCCTATTAAATTATTGTCTGTTTTGTTATGTTAAAGAGTCTAAATAAGTTAACAAACTTATATGCCTCTCTCACAAATTACGTTTTTAGGACGAATGAGCTCAGGTTATGAAAGTTTGGGTTAATGAAGTTATCAGAGAATTATCCCCAAGGAGCTCTAAATCAGAAGACACGAATGAGTGGCCCCGGCAGAATACTGCCTTTGGTTATGTTGAGTTTGGTTTGCAGAGGGTTGGCCCACACAAGAGTTTTAAAACTGTTGCGTTACTTCACAACACTTAAAAATCGGGAGATTATAGGGGCGCCTGGGTGGCTCAGTCGGTTGAGGGTCCAAATGGGGCTCAGGTCATGATCTCACTGTTTGTGAGTTCGAGCCCCATGTCAGGATCTGTGCTGACAGCTCAGAGCCAGAGCCTGGAGCCTGCTTCGGATTCTGTGTCTCCCTCTCTCTCTCTCTGCCCTTCCCCTGCTCGCATTCTGTCTGTCTCTCTCTCTCAAAAATATACAAATATTTAAAAAATTTTTAAAAAAGAAATCAGAAGATATTATAAAAATCAAGATTCTATTTAGTATACTGCTTTCTAGGCCCTGCGTGAAATAAATCAGAAAAAGACAAGCACCACTTATACGTGGAATCTAAAAAAGAAACAAATAAACAAGCAACAACAAAACTAATATAATGTTGTACGTCAACTTCAATTAAAAGTTTTTAAAGACTCCCACGTGCATGTAAAAAAGAGAATTAAAACCGTGTGCTTTTCTCGTGTTTAAAAAAATAGTAAGATTCTTGCTTCTCCTACAAAAGCAGAAGTTCTAGGGACACTAAGCCACCCCCTCAGTCCCAGGCAGCATGAAGTGTCAAGGGCCGCATTCGGGTGGCCTTTTTAGACGGGGCAAACACTCACCACAGCCCGCCTCACCCCTGCTACCCTCTGCATTCACCTGCTTCACTTATTTACCTGCGAGGGAGGCCTTGCTGGCATTTGAGTTGCTCCATTGCAAGGGTCAAAATCTTTGCAAAGTTGTGGGTGCTTCCAACCAATTTTCTCCAGGTATTGAGTCCAAAAAGGTTCTGGCGATCGGTGATGTTACAGTAAAATATGCATTCATTCACTCAATATATATCGTTCGTTGCCCACCGTGTTCCAGGCATGCGCCAAGAATGAGCACGCTGAGGGACACCTGGTGGCTCAGTTGGTTAAATGTCCGACTTTGGCTCAGGTCATGATCTCGAGGTTTGTAAGTTCGAGCCCCGGGTCGGGCTCTGTGCTGACAGTGCAGAGCTTGCTTCGGATTCTCTGCCTCTCTCTCTCTGCCACATCTCTCTCTCTCTCTCTCTCTCTCTCTCTCAAATAAGTAAAATAAAAACATCAAGAAAAAACTTTTTTTAAAAAAAGGAGCAAGCTGAGAGAGATAAGTTTCGGCCCCTCCGGGACCCCACCGTCTAGTGAGGGAAATGTGTATGGTTACAATGGTTTATCCAAATGTTATCGTGAGTCACGGTAGCACAGAGGTGGGAGCCACCGGTTTCAATCAGGGGAATTTGGGAAATTTTAATAGAGCGAATAAGAACTGAACTCCATGTTCAGGGTCCGACTGGGAAAACAGCAAATATTCGAAGTAAGGAAAATGGAGCCGTTTTGTCCTGAAGGTGACAACCGAGCTATGGCGGTTTTAAAACAACACCCCAAGCTTCTTTGACATTCCTCTCATCGAGGGTCGTGGTCTGTACCCCCCACTTCCCCCCACCCGTTGAACCTGGGTGGACGTGTGACGGTTCCAACTAAGAGAGAAGGGGGACAGCGATGCCCTGCCGCTTCAGAAGTTAGGACGTGAAAGGGGACTTCCGTCTGTTGCTGGATGGGACACTGACTGGCCTTTGGGGCCTGAACGACTGTGGGCGCCGTCTGACTGCTCTGAGGCTGTCGTGCTGTGAGGAAGTCGCACCACATGGGAAGCCCTGTGTGGGTGCTCTGGTCAGCAGTCCTAGCCTTTGAGTCATCAAAACCCCAGGCAGCAGACATGTGCGTAAATAACCTTCAGACGATTCCAGCGCCCCCACCCCCCGCCCCCCGCCACGTCCGGTGTCACATCACCTTCAGCGTCTGTCTTCCCAGCTGAGGCCCAGACGGAGTGGACAAGAGAAACCCTGTTGGCTGTGCCTTCCCAAACTCCTGACCCTCAGAACGGTTGTTTCAAGCCATTGAATTTGGGGATAATTTGTTACATAGAAACAGTAGCAAGAACTCCAAGTTGTGGAATTGCTAAGAAGCCAGACAAGACGGGGAGGCCAGCCCCCCGCCCCGGTTAGCAACAGCAGGAAGCACGGGGCCACCATCTCTAGGGACAAGGAGCAGAGTTGGTATTCACGAAGCTCAGGGTCTAGGGTCACCTGGCAGAAGTTAGAACGAAGGCCTTCCAGAAAGAAGGAACACGGCTGGATCGGAAGATACTACCCAAGGAACAGGGGGAATGGTAGGTTTCTCTCTTCTTCCTGGCCTGCCATCTTCGGCCACTGCCCCCCGGTGGCCTACCCAGTCAGAAGCCCAGGAAACATAGCCTGCCGGAGTAGGTCCCTTCCAGAGCAGGACAGAACAGAGGAACCCAAAACTGGAGAGGGCGACAGGCCCAGGAATAGCACACTAGGTACTGGAGAACGGGTAGAAGGTCACAAGACACATAAGGAGAGATGACATTTCAGACAGAAGGAACAGCAGAGGTGTGAAGGTGAGCGCTTGTGCTCAGGAAACTTCCAGTAGCTGCTGTAGTTGAAATGTACCTTGCACTTGGGGTGGAATAGAATCAGTAGAAATCCTTATCCCCGTGGTGTGGGCAAGAACACTGATGCTCGGTGCTATGGACTGAACGTTTGTATGTCCCCCTGCCCATATTCTTATGTTGAAACCCAATCCCCAATATGATGGCATTTGAAGGTGGGGAGACAATTAGGCAATAAATGTGGAACCCCATGAATGCAATTAGTGCCCTTATGAAAGAGACCCTAGAGAGCTCCTTTGTCCTTCTGCCGTATGAAGACAGTGAAAAGATGGCCATTGAGGACACGGGAAGCAAGTCCCCACCGGACACTGGATTTGCCAACACCCTGATCTGAGACATCCCAGCCTTCAGAACGGTGAGCAAGAAATTTCTGTTGTTTAGAGACTACCCAGGCTATGGTGTTCAATCCCAGCCGCCTGCATGGACTTAAGTGTAGTAGATATGTGTCATTTGGGGAGTTATCTGGGCCCCAACGTCTTCTTACTTGGGAGAACCCTCATTGTATATGTCTTGGTTGCAGGTAGGGCACCATCAATCGCTGTAAAAGCCAAAGAGGGTGACCCACCTCTGTCACAGTTGCAGGATCTCAGTCGGACATTTCTGCCCAGAACGTGCAATCTTGAGGGACACAAGGATAGAGAGTTAGACAATTATTCACAGGAGCAGTGGTGGCATTGGGAGTCCAGTGTTATTGGCCTTGAGTGTCCAGGGGCAACCTCCGAACCCTTCCAGCTCTGATCGATTCCCAATCTTTCTTGACTCCCGCTAATTTTCTGAGTCTGATCCTCCGGTCTTCCAGTTAATTCTGGGAACTACCCAATATCTTGCCAACAGATTCCTTTCCTGCTTCAGTTAGACAGTCTGTTTCCATTGCTTAAGGTCAGACAACAATACAACAAGAATAATTTGTGCTCTTAACTGCCCTGTAGAGCACGTATTTTGAGAACACTAGGCAGATGCTGAGGTGAGGCAGGATTCACACTGAGACACTTGATGTGATGTGGATCTCCCCAAACTTGCCAATCAGGAAGGATATCACTTGATAAGGGAAAAAGTTAAATCACTAGCTACTAGCTAAGATTTATCAAGTACTGTAAGAGTTTCCGGTGGCTGCTGTAAAAAGTTACCACAAACTTAGTGGCTTAAAACAATAAAAAATATATTATCTTACAGTTCTGGAAGGCAGAATTCCAAAGTGGGTCCCACAGTACGTTAAGGTAGCAGGACAACTCTGTTCCTTTCTTGAGGCTCCAGGTGAGAGTCTGATGTCTTGCCTTTTGCTGCTTCTGGGAGCTCCTACCCTCCTTGCCTGGAGGCCCCTTCCTCCTACAGACCCAGCCACAGCGGGCTGAACCTTCTTCCATCACATCACCATGGAGATCACTCCTCTTCCTCCCTCTTCCACACTGAAAGGACCTTGGGATTACATGGGGCCCGCCTAGGTAATTAGGATAGTGTTCTTCTTTTAAAGTTAGCGGACTAGCAAACTTGATCCCTCCTCGTCACGCAACAGGACATAATCTCAGAATCTTGTGCCTAGGAGGTGGACATCTCGAGGGGCCATACAGTCTGCCTACCACAAGTACTTATTGTGATGGTGAATTTTAATGGGTCAACTTGACTGAGCCAAGGGACACTCAGCTGACAAAACATTCTTTCTGGGCGTGTTTACGAAGATGGTTCGGGAAGAGATTAGCATTCGCATCAGTGGGCTAAATAAAGAAGATCACCCTCACGAATGGGTGTGGGCATGGTCCAGTCTGTTGAAGGCCTGATAGAACACAAAAGGTGCAGGAAGGGGAAATCTGCTCCCTCTGCTTGAGCTGAGGCATCTGTCTTCTCCTGCCCTCAGACAGAGTTCCTGGTTCTCAGGCTGTCAGACTCAGACTGGGGATTTACACCAACCTCTCTTCCCTAATTCTTGGGCTTTTGGTCTTGAACTGAATATACCATTGGCTTTCTGGGTTCTCCAGCTTACAGATGGTGGACTTTGGGACTTCCAGTGGAGAAATATATATATATATATATATATATATATATATATATATATATACACACACACACACACACACATATACACACACACATATATATACATATATATATATATATTCTATATATATATATGTATATATATATATTCCTATAGATTCTATTTCCCTGGAGAACCCTAATAATACTCTTATTATATATCAAGCTTTAACATACCTCACTTTATAGTTTTGCTAACGATGCTTCCTGGACCACGCAATGCGCTTTATGTCCACAGCCATAGATATTAATGAAAAGTCCCTGTGCATACCATTGTTTTCTCTGCATATCTTGCCCCCTGTGACCACCGGGGAAGGACGCTGATTGAGACTAGGATTTGAATACTCGCATGTCCCTGCCTGAAACCTATCTTAATCTCACCGCGAAATGCAACAAAACAGGACAGATGACACAGTTATTTGGGTCGACTGCTTCTCGTGTTTGCCTAATTACCATACAGTGAAAAAAAGTTAGTCAAAACACATGTCAGATTAGCGTCTATGAGCTTTATTTGATTACAACAGTAACCTCCCTTCTGGTGCTGACCTTCATGGCCAGTTACCCATGTAAAATGGTTGTCTGCTCACAACTTAAAAACATCGGAGGGAACAGTGGATATTAGAGGTGTAGTAACTTATCCAGTGCCTTGATTCCCCGCTGGAAGGAAAGGGTAAGGCCGTGATTGCTATTTCAGAGGGCTTGTCTATATTCCTACTCTTTGCTCCCAACGTCCTAACCGTGAGAGGGGATAGAAGGAACAGGAAGAGGAAAAACAAATGGGATTTATGTAAAGGTGATAAATCTGTTATATTACCTACATTACACACTGGACACGTTAAAAAAAAAAAAAAAACAACCCTCAATTCAGGGCAATTGCCACAAATCACACATCCCTGATTATATGGCAGTATTCCTAGCGGGAAAGCCAGAAGTAGTGAAGGGTGGATTTTTAGCATGTCCTATGCGTTTATTTATGGCGTAGTACATCATCAAACAACACTTGACAGGCTCTAAGCTGGCAAACCGGAGGGCTTTGAAGAGAAATAATGAGCTGAGAGGTTCATGACATGCTATTAAAAAGTTTGTGATTGGATTTGGAAAATCAGACGGGTCTCCAAGGAAAGGGACCATTTCTGAGCCGTTGCGCTTCGAATAGTCTTGAGCCCCAGAGCAGATATTTATGGGAAGGGAGAGTTGGTTTTGTCTCGAATCCAAGTTCTGACTCTGATGTAGAGCAGGGAAGTCACTTTGTGCTGCAGACCTGAAGTCCTGGAATAGCCATGATGTCACCTTTTTCTGCTGACCGGCCACCACTGCACGGAGGCGCGCTGTTAGCTCTGTGATGTTTCGGCTGGATTCTCCCGTATATGGGTTGCGATTCCAGCCAAAACAAAGTCGGCAGGGGAGTTTACAGCCACTGAATCGCTCAAGGTGCTGCGGGCTCAGTGGGATGGAAGAGATGGGGTCAGAATGCATTGCATTAGGAACAAAAGGACAAGAGAAAAGAAAAGGCATCGGGACGTGGGATTTGCGGCTGCCTGGTGTGTGATTTCCAAATCAAGCCTCTGGCCTTCCGATCAGTGCTTTGATGCTCTGCGTTTCCACCTTTGAGATCTTCAGGGCTTTTCTGGCATCTGTGATGGAAGGAAGTACCCTGTGCTGGGTGGTGAACCATGGAATCCCTCTCACTGAATTAGAAAGCAGACATTTTAGGATATGAGATCATGAAAGAGAATAGTATTTGAAAAGGAAGAAAAAAATTACACACACACACACACACACACACACACACACACACACAGAAGCACACAACTAGGCCAACACAGGATGAGTCTGCGGTTAAGCCATTTTTTGCCATTGCAGAGGACACTTTAACACTTTGAGTCCCAGAGCCCTCACGCACACCCAGCTCGCGCACCTCCGTAAAGCCCGGAGGCACCGGAGGGTCGGGTAGGAGGGTCTAGAGAACCCTTGGTCGGTCTTCAGTCCCACACTCGCAGGGTGGGATCACCAGACGCTCCACCCGTCCTTCCCTTATCCCCACCGGCGACATAATGACATAGACGCGCCACCCTCGTTCCCCAAAGATCTTCCGAATTGGCCCAACAGTGGGGCGCAGCCACCGCCCCGTGAAAGACCGTCTGTGCTCAACGGGGGTGGCGGGGGAGGGGTAACGTGTTAGGCTAATCCAGGGCAATAATTGTCGTTTCTTCCCCAGCTGGCTTCACAAAAGTCACATGCATGATGGTGCACGTTCAAGCCTGCTCCGGCTGGACTCTGAAATGTGCAAGTATTTGTTTCATACGGGCAGGGCTGTTCCTTTTTTCCCCCTCCTTCTTCTTTTTTCTCTCACTGTGGGAAAATGAACTTATTTTCAGTCACCCCTGACATCTGACCACTCAGCCGATCACGAGGACACTGCGGTAAACCACAGCTCAACTTGAAATTATCTCTTTCAGGCACGGCTCCTGCACCATGGATGGGCACCATCACTGGTGACCCGCCGTCGGCCTTTCTCTCCCGAAGCTCCATTTTCGCGTTCCTCCCCGAAGCCACGGGTCTTGCTCTGAGGTCCTTCAGCTCGAGCTCATCCTCACAATAAACCGAATCCCAAAAATGACACCGGCTTTCCCAGCTGAAGCCCTTAAAGTGGTGCATTTACGTATTATCCTTTTTTTTTTTTTTTTTTTTTTTTTTTGGAAAGCAGAGAGAAGGCATGCAAACTTTAAAGATCCCAGGGGAAAAAACGAAAACAAAAACAAAAGGCCAGTTCTCCTGATTAATATCGGGATGGTCCAGCAGGGGCTGTACATACTCCTTCTGTCGGAATCATCTTGTTTTTCATAGCTGTTTTACACCTCCAGCATCCTGCCATCTGCCCACTCAAAAGAAACGCAGCAAAGCATTCCAAAAACCAAGGCTGGAAGGAAATAATTGTGAACAAGCCCAAGAGATGGACTTTTCCGTACCCTTCTGGTTACTGCCGTGCTCCTGGAGGGCACGCGATGGGGGGAGGCCAGGAGGTTCAGACTGGGGGGGCTCACTCCCTGATGGCCCCCTTGAGCCCCATCGTGCCAGCAGGCTGACGAGAGAGATCGGGTATGCAGGTCTGGCTGCCCTGTTGGCCGAGGAAGGAAGAGGAGGGGGAGGAGGGAGAACAGGAGGAGGAAGGGGAGGAGGAGTGAGCAGATGTGTCCTGCTCAGAGCTGGTATGTGTCGCTGGAATATGGGTCAGCCTTTCCTGGACAACTTGAGGCAGACTGGAAGCATGGAGACCCCGGATAGGGCCCAAGTCCCCCTCACTCTCCTCCTGCGCCACACCAGTCCACACGGGCCCCAAGGACACAGAGAAGCCCTGGGGACAGACATGCAAAGGCTGTATCAGTCCTGGGGGCAAGGGAGCCAAGGCGCAGGCCGAGGCTCAGCTGATCAGGCCAAAGCCAGCCGCTGGCTCTTCACATCTCCCCCGGGACCTCTCGTCACCCCGGATTTCGGCAGCAAAGTGGATGGGTAATGGGCCCGTAGCCCGGAGGGTGACCAAAACCCAAAATGACTTTCAGTTACCGGACAGTTCTGGTGGAGGCCCAGAATGAGCGCAGAAAAGGTTTGCTTTCCCAGCGGCAGGATGGGGTGCCCGTGAAAGAGCGGCAGGCCTTGAGGGGAGATGATTACTTTAAAGTGATGTCGGCAAATGCTTTTTTTGGCTGAACATTTCGGCTTGGTTACTCGCCTTCACAGAGGGAGAGAGGCACTGCGTGAGCTGGAGTCTTCTCGGGAATGGAAAACTCGATGTCCCGATTTGGGGTGATAAGCGTGGCCAGGTTAGTGCTGAGCAGGCAGAGCAAGGACAGGGACGCTCTGACTTCGGGGTGACGCAAAACCATTCACCAAAGAGCATCGCGGGGCTGGCTGCCCCGACTCGGTGGTCTGTGTGCGCTCAGCGTAGAATGCCGGGCTTCCAAATCCCAGCGTCCGATCCGTCGTCCCTGGAGGAAAACAAGGAAAATAAAATGGATTAGCAAAGGGTGTTGGTCAGGGCCAGAAAGTTTAGAAAGCAAACGGAGCCTCAAGGAAAGCGGGATTTTCTTTAAATTGGCTAATGCTAGAGGCCTGGGTAATAGTGTTGTCAATGAGAAATCACCATTTGCACGGTAGGCTTAGTTGTGACTTCTCCTCATGCAAGTTCAAACTGAAATGCAGTGCTCCAGACTACTGTGCTCTGGGAAACGCACAAGGCATTTCCTTGCAAACGCTATGATTTAGCCCTAAATCATCACTATTTGGTCACTGTATGATCATTACTCTTTGACTACCGAGACTTTCAGGGGTTGAAGTCCCCGCTGGGCTGTGAAGGAGTATAGCTGGGGGTCAAGGCCAGGCTTCCTAACTCCTGTGCTTGGGAACCACTCAGCCGAAGTGGTTTTAAATAGCATCTTTTAAATAGCGTCCTATTTGGTGTATGCAAATCTAGGGTGACTTTTATCAAGTATAAGCTCCTCAGTGAGAAAAACTATGAGCTAGAATGGAGATTTCTTTGGATTACCTACTTGCAATATTTTGCCTCAGTAGGAAAGTTGGGGGCTTGCTCGTGAAATACGATCACCCTTTTTCATTAAACAGTGCATAATTTTATAAGTAAACTCTCAACGAGGAAGACATTAGACAGCCCAATTCAGATCTGGTCTGGCATTTGAAGTGCATTGAGATATCCAGACATAAAGCAGTTTGGAACTTACCAGACATAAATATCGCCTTAAAAAATTGCAAGATTAAAGATGTTAGCAAATAGGTGGGTCAATGCTAAGTGCATGTTGACAAGGGAGGAAGAGGGATGTTAATTTAGCTGGTATCTCACGTGGAGTGGTTTGGATGCCAACCTTTCTTAAAATAGAGGGAAAAGACACAGTGTAATCTCGTCTGTGCTTTTTAGGCTTCTTGTTTGTAAAAGGAGTGATACGGGGGTAAGAAAAAGAAGTTAAAAGTGCCCATAATAAAGATGAAAAATAGATTGCACCTACCCTCAAGGATTTCGTGGTCCAGAAGTGAAGGCAAAAATAGGAATGCAAAAAAAGGTACAAGGTCAGTGCAAAGGAGGAAAACTTGAGATGGAACTTAAAGACTTGGACCAAATGAATAGCGTGGGGGCTTGGAGGGAAGAGGGGAGAAAAAGAAAAGTCCGTGCAAAGATACAGAGCATGAAATGAGCTGACATTTTGGGGCCCCGAAGGAATCTGATGTTGGAAGGGAGAGAAGACGGGGGCTCAGTGCGGTGAGAGGAGCTGGTGAAGAAGATAGGGGGTCAGAGGCTGGATGCGGGGTGGCGAGCCCAGCTTGGGTCTTCAAACGTGCATTTGGGTTTCCTAAAAATTACTCTTGTGATGGTGTCAGAAGTGAATGGTTGGTCATCTGATCAACAAAATGAAAAGCTGGTTGTTTCAGGAAAGTAATTAAACAGACAAACTCCTGGCATGAATGATTTTTTCTTAAGAGGCAGAAATAAACAGTACTAGATATGAAAAGAGACATTGAAACAGAAAAAGTAAATATTTAAAAATCATGAGATAATCACATGAACAACGTTCAGGCCAATATATTTGAAACCTTATATACACTGTACAGTTTTTAGAAAGCATAAATTATGGAAATTAACAAAGAAGAAATTGACACCGAATAAACCTACAACCAGTAATGGGGCGGGGGGGGGGGGGGAGGGGGGTGGTGGCGGGAAATGAACTCAATAGTCAAAAATATACCACGGGCAGTACTAGCTCCAGAAGATTTTGCAGACAATTTTTTCCAGAAATTCAAGAAAGAAATAACCCCTGACAAATAACCATTCTAGGGAACAGAAAAGCAGAAAAAATTCCCCAACATATTTTATAAAGCCATTATAATCCTGATGTCGAAGCCAGACAAGGACAGAAGATGACTCAATCTCACATATAAACAGAGATCCAAAAATACTAAATAAATACAAGCAAGAAATACAAAGTGAGTGTGTGCATAAATAGCATATAAAATATATTTTATATGGCATGCAAGGATTGTTTAACATTCAAAAATCAATCATATAATTTATCTCATGGACATACGACAATAGATAATGGAAAACATTCAGTAAAATTCTAGACCTAATCTTAATTAAAAAAAAAAAAAAAAAGCTTTGCCAATGAGTTTGACTCATAGCTGCATGATTTCGTGGTTATTGCATTGTAATTCGGGCAAGAACAACGTAACCTTTGCCCGAGAAAGGACAAGAACGGATGAGGAAAGGACAGAGGATGGAGACAAAGAGAATAATCAGCAGGTCATCTGGAGGCAAATCCAGGTAAGAGGTACAATGTGGAAGGTGGGGAAAGAGTCCACAGTGGGAGTGTGGGAGGACAGACCTCTGCAATGAGGATTTTTGCAAGACAGGAGCCCAACAGAAGCTGGTGGTTGATTGGATGTGGGAAGACAGTTGGAAAGAAGAGACTTCCAGATTTCTGGACTAGGTGGCTGTGTGGACCGTAATTCCATTAGTCCAGACAGAAAATGTAGTTTGAAGGCTTGTCTGAAATTAGCAAGACTCTCTTGCCTAAGAAGGAAATAACTCTTGAAGAGAACTAAGTGCCAGCAGCCTGAAAAAAAGAGCTTTGGCCATCACTGGAGCTAAATTAGTATCAGGAGAGAGGGAGAGAGAGACAGAGATAGAGGCAGACAGAGAGAGAGACAGCATGCAAAAGAAACATCATCTGCTTTTAAAGGCCAAGATACTACCGGGCCTGCCCAAGTCACCACCTGATAAATGTTGACCGGATGGAACCAAAGCTACTAGCAGTTTACAGAGTATGGAGAAGTAAGGAGTTGTTGCTTTTGAATGAATACCCAGGATCACAGCTGGCAAGAAAAAATAAAGGTTATCTCGGAAGTATATAGTCAATCTAGGGTGAAGGAATACCTAATAATGGTAATATTTATGATTAAAAAAACCGTTCAGAACAGAACAAAGAGGAAAAGATGTTTCTCTTTTCTTAAATCTTATTCTCCGAAACATTTTGCTGTGTTTTTATAAGTAGTTACGACACTTTTGGATTGAAAGTTCAGCTTTGCTCACAACACGTTTGGTTTTTATAGAACAACAAAAACATAATATCTTGGTCCTCAACGATTGCTGTGTCCCCAAGGAACTGCACCCACGTGCCGGCAGGGACCCGGATTGCCTTTTTCTTCGCCCTTAATTTCTCCAATATGGCCACCCAACTAGATGATAGCCCTGTGTGTCCATTCATTATGCTGTGACCTGAATGTGTCTCAGAATCTGTAGAAGTAAGCCAAGCCGAATCACCCTTTGACTAGGTGTGCGCGAGGGGTCAAGAAAGGTATGGTCTACGCATTTCCGCCCAGGCCTGGAAAAGAACGGACAAGCCCATAGAATATGGAGGGCCGCTTCGAACGTAGTAATACCCCGCTGAGGGCAGCATCAGGCAGCTGCCAAGAAGTTTTGTTAATAGCAAGACCAGCCTTCCCCCAAGATGGTTGAGAATGATGGTGATTTCATTTGGCTTTAAGGAAATTCATTCCGGCCTCGCAGTTGGGTGGACAGTGCTAGAAAAGTGTGTGGCCCACCTAGAGCTCGGTAATTGTTTCCCAGCTGCCTCGTGCTTAAACTCCAACCTTTGGGACTCCAGATTACAGATGGCATTACCCGGGGACCCAACCCGGATCAGAGGGAGAATGTACTAGAACCCTTTGCCAGGAGCGGTCTCCTGCTGATCCAATGCAAGTGGCAAGATCCACAGCAGGACAAAGGAACTTTTGAAAAGGACTTAAAAAGAGCTCACTTGCTCTGCGGTTAACCCATCAAAGGCATCTTCCTGTAACCCGGAGGGCAGCAGGCCTCAACATGTGCTGGCCATTTGGAAAACAGATTCATATGGAGTAGATCAAACATTTCAGGAGAGCCCCTTGCCTTGAAAATATGGGACCTTATGAAAATCATTAAGCAATTCATTGATATTTATTTGCTTACACTGTGCTTCGGCAAAGCAAACTGGAAGATGGGGCTGAGAACCATTGACCCAGTTTCAGACGCCCTAGTTCAGGAAAGAAGGATTCCCTTACGCGCCTGATTTTAAAGAGCCTTTTAAGAAGACAGCCTACTACACAGCTGGCATGGAAAGCCTGTCTTGGCTCCCTTCAACTGGGTATTAGGTTAACAACCACCTCAAGCTTCTTAGAAACCTAGAAATCCCCAGGCAGTTAGAGGAATTCCGCAGGGCTAAGAAAACCTATGCAATCTCAGAGCTTTAGGCAGAAAAATATTTCCAAACCTCAGCCACTCCCAGCCTCATCAAACATGGCAGCTCCACGGCACCTCCGATCATCCTTCCTTCCTGACGGACCAACCCCTTCTTCATTCGTGGCTCAGGTCCAGGGAACCTGGAAACCAACAAGGAGTAAGTCTGTGTTTTCGCTTTGGTTATCATGCATGAGTTCCTTCTAAACTGAAGAAACTCCACTGTCTGACACAGGGACCTTTGCTTCTTTAAAGTTTAAGGAAGTAGCCCCTCGAGATTCATCAGCTTCCTGGTCTTGACTTCCCTTTTACTCAGATGCAAAGTTCCCATGAGTGGAGAAAGGCTCAGCAGAATGCCATCATTCTTACGCTGTGGGTTTCAAATGATCTATCCTATGGGGGATGCCAACTACATAGTCTCTGAGGCTCTGGGAAGAGAGGGGGAGGCTAGCTCTAGGGACCTGGGCTCAACTTCCCCCAGAACATTACTACAGAGGTTGAAAGTCTGTCCTCAGATATTCAACACATATGTTTTGAAATTCATTAAGTTCCAAAATTAAAAAACAAATGTAAAAGATCCAGCATTGGTTCCTGCACAAAACAGATACTCAAGGAATGCTTGTTGATGGATGAATTTGTTAGCTGATAAATATGAGAAATACAGTCTGTTTTGCACCACATGGCAGCTGAAGCTGCTAGGAAGACATGTGTCCCTAATTTGTTATACGAGTTTTACAAAATGAGTCACCTCAACCCTACCTCTGTTTGAAGACCAACTTTCCTCACAAAGCCCTCCCAGGACTCTCCTGTTGGTCATTTTTGAAAGGAACAACTGTCTCTTGGCTTTGAATTGTCAATTAACTTCTTGTGATCTCTCCCAAATCCATGGTTCCCAAAGGGAAACATTCTGTCTTGTTATTTGTTGACTTAAATTGGGTGTGGGTCGGTAACTCCTTCAGGATCCAACATGGAATCTTGCACAAAGCACATACTCAATAACTGTTTGTGGAGCGATTGATTTGTTCATTGGCGTATACTAGAAATACAGGCTGGTTGCACCATATGGCATTTAAATATCCAGGACACAAAAAGCGTCATTATCTGTTAATTTTTTTTTTTTATGAAATTTATTGTCAAATTGGTTTCCATACAACACCCAGTGCTCATCCCAGCAGGTGCCCTCCTCAATGCCCAACACCCACCCTCCCCTCCCTCCCACCCCCCATAAACCCTCAGTTTGTTCTCAGTTTTTGTTACTTTTTATAGTCTGTACTGAGAAGAAATGTCCTAGAAGATCTTCTGCGTGGTCTCAAGTTAGCTTCGGACATCAATATTTCAGAGGTAATAATGTGTTTTGACGTGGTAAAGTAAGATAACAGGTATGTAAATATTGTCACCCCCAATATGGCAACACGGCAGTGATGTTTTCTGTTGATTGACAGAGACATTGGTTAATTTCTTTTTTTTTTTTAATTTTTTTTTAACGTTTATTTATTTTTGAGACAGAGAGAGACAGAGCATGAATGGGGGAGGGGCAGAGAGAGACGGAGACACAGAATCGGAAGCAGGCTCCAGGCTCTGAGCCATCAGCCCAGAGCCCGACGCGGGGCTCAAACTCACAGACCGTGAGATCGTGACCTGAGCCGAAGCCGGATGCTTAACCGACTGAGCCACCCAGGCGCCCCGACATTGGTTAATTTCTAATAGGACTACGACTGCCATTTCTGTAGTAGATGGAGGGTTATGACAAGTCCTTTGTTGATGAACTAATTAGGATTTTCAGAGTGTAAGATCTAGTGTTGATGCTTTTCTTAGGAAGGAAGGAAGGAAGGAGGGAGGGAAGGAAGGAAGGAAGGAAGGAAGGAAGGAAGGAAGAAGGAAGGGAGTGAGGAATGAACGGAAGGAGGGAGGGAGGAAGGCAAAGAAAGAACAAAAGAAAAAAAAACCTCTTTGTTGAAGTATCCACATGCGTGATTGAACCACTTGCTAACTACTGGCATGTACCTATAACAGATATGTCAATACGGTAAAATTAAAAAGAAAAACAACCTCCAACCTTAGGAATCTACTTTGAAAACCTTTCCATCATGAGGCATTGTTGTTATCGATGCCTGCTTTTGCCCACCTGCATCTTGCTTCCAGGCTTAGAAAAAGCTCACGCTGGGGGTCTACCTAAATCTGAGAACTCCTGAGTAGCGCCCTACTGGTGGGTGCTTCACATGGCATGTTCTTCCCAAAGAAGGCTGAGAAATTGGCCTATGGACGCTTGCACTTCTCATAACCAGGATGGTAGCCTCCCTCAAGCTCGTGTGGGCTCTGCTGTGACCCTTCTCACGTGGTCACTCCATCGAGGCAGGGGACATAGGCTGTTATTTGCAGACAGCCGGCACAAAAGAGGTGCTCAATACCTCTGTGTTGAATAAATGAATTTTCATACCAGCTCTGGAAACAACAGTATGATGCCCGTGTACTGGACAGGAAAACTGAAGTGAGAAGAGAGTAAGTAACTTGCCCAGGATCTTGGGAGAGCCCTCACTCCTGCCACTGTCTCTCTGATGAGCTCACACAGGGGCCCTCCTGAGAGAAAGCAATCATGTACCTAGTGGAGTAGTACTCCACTCTTCGTTATATCTGGGGGGAGGAGGCTAGTTTAAGGGGATTGTTTCTTAGGGGCGCCTGGGTGGTTCAGTCGGTTAAGCATCTGACTTTGGCTCAGGTCATGATCTCAGGGTTCGTGAGTTCGAGCCCCGCGTCAGGCTCTGTGCTGACAGCTCAGAGCCTGGAGCCTGCTTCACATTCTGTGTCTCCCTCTCTCTCTCCCCCTCCTCTGCACCTGCTCTATCGGTCTGTCTGTCTGTCTCTCTCTCTCTCTCAAAAACAAATAAACGTTAAAAGTTTTTTTAAAAAATTGCTAAAGAGATGGACAAATATTGATCAGAGGCTACCAAAACCTTACTATCCATGACTTCCTGATTAAGTGTGTAACATCTACATACGCAGCAGCCTGCAGTGATAACAAGAGTTCCAAATGGCACCACTACGAACAAATCCAACACCCGTGTTATAGTGAAATTGCCTACAACAGGATTCCACTCATGCAAGACTTTTGCAATACAAAGGAGAAAAAACAGCAATTTGTTATACATTAGTCTTATTGGTCATTTTTACTCTCTCCACACATGGACCCAAACCGCAAATCAATTTAAAAAAACGTGGAGGGAAAAACAGAGTAGATGAATGGCTTTATAACACCCGCTATAAAGGAAGAAGGCTTGCATCTGGGTGGATGGGTGGGCGACGTGGGCTTGTGTGAACTCACTTGACTACATTCTGAATCTTGCAATTGAGACGATAATATTACCCAAGCAGTGGCCATGCACTCATACGGAATAAGAGACGACACGTGAATCACCTAGCACGATGTCTGGCAGGTGGATGTGGGCTTGGTGTTTCGCTCTAGCTGTCCTCGTCAGCCACTGAGACCACCAAGGCTACAGCAAGGCGAGGAAGCATTATGATCAAATTGTTCTTGCTTGTCTGCTTTGAGTACTACCCGTGTATGACCACGATCACCATTAGTGGCGTTCCTTTCGGATCTATGTTAGGAATGGGATCTATTCCTGTGTGAACCACAACAAAAAAACATCGTCAATTACGTCCTCCCAGCCAAGCACAACCTGATGCAATCTCACCCACCCTACAAAGCTCATCTTGAGGGGCGCCTGGGCGGCTCAGTCATTTAAGCCTCTGACTCCTGATTTCGGCTCAGGGCGTGATCTCACGGTTTGTGAGTTCGAGCCCTCCATCGGGCTCTGCGCTGACGGCACGGATCTTGTTTGAGATTCTCTCTCTCCCTCTCTCTCTGCCTCTCCCCCACTCATGCACATTCACTCATTCCCTCTCTCTCTCTCTCTCTCTCTCTCTCAAAATAAATAAATTTTAAAAAATAAGCTCATCTTGAAAGCCACCTCTGTCACATTTCTCCGGACTCTCCTCCAGGCAGATGTTTTCACTGTGTCTTGAACATCTTAAAAACTTTGGCTTTTACCCCTCTGAGGGTACTTAGCCTGCTCTGGAAATCACACTGCTGTCTCTTTGCCTTATCCTGTATTTGATTTTAAGTCCCTTGAAAGCAGAGATCAGCCTTATCTTTACATTTCTTATGGGCTGAGTGCAGGGCGTCGGGCTCAGAAGCTCAATAAAAACGTGTTGAGTTGCAGCGAATCGTGACCCACCCTGCCTACCAGGCCCTCAGCCAGCACCAGGGTCCAGCACACAATGGGTCCTTGTTCTCCCCGCTGTGCACACCCACAAACATATACTAAACACCTGGAAACATGGGGACACTTAGTTGCTTGGCAAATCCTCCCCCTCCCAGGGCATCTTCCCTTTGGAAGAGGCTGTTCTGACAGCTGGCCTGCTGCTGGTTAGACGGGGCGCTCTCTGGAACGACTCATCACCGCAGCAAATGGCCAAGTTCGCTGTGCCAGGAACCGAGAAAAGAGAAGGGTCCAAGGGGGAGAGTCTCGATGCCAAGAATGTGCTCTCCGATTTCCAGAGGAGAGGGAAGCAGGGAGCACTGAAGTGGAAGAGATGATGCAGAACGGGCCCAGAAGCCTCCTCCCTCTCCTGCACCTGACACTCCATGGACAAGGGTCTCGGAGAGGAGCCTCCCGTCCGGGGAGGACCAGGGCCTCCCGCACAAGACGCTGGGGCTGCTCTTTATTAAATGCAAATGGTGCCACGCAGCTTCCAGGACTTTAGTGGAAGGTGGATTCCCCCCAAACCCTCAGGACATCTCCCGGTTCCCGAAAGGATTATTATGGTTACTGCTGTTATTACTTACAAAGCCTACATCATTTTTTAAAAGTTTGCTCAAGGTAGAGGAAGCGTAAGCACTCAACTTCCAGAACGTGTTCTTGGATTCCGCTCCCCTCACCAGAATGACATAACCTGTTGGATTCTGCTTGGGCACAAGGCAAAAGGCAACAGGCTTCTCCTTAAATCCCAGGCAGGGTTGCCAGATTTAGCAAATAAAAATACACGATGCCCAGCTCGATTGGAATTTTAGATAAACAATGGATTCAGTTTTCATCTGAGTGTGTCCCAAATATTGCATGGGACATACTTATACTACTAAAACAATATTTGTTATTTATCTCAAATTCAAGATGAGCTGATTATCCCATATTTTATCAGGCAATCCGGAGCCCAGGGAGAGTCAGGACAGTCAAGAGATTTTTCACCAACAAAAGCGTCTTTTAAAGCCCCGGCTGAATGGCTTTGGACGACATTTCAATTCAGGCCCTGCATTTTCCCTGGAGTGTGAGCTCAATGTCATGGACAAACAATTGGGAGAATGAACATTCAGTGAACATTCCGCCCCTTCCTTGCCCTCAGCAGCCTGTGGCAAACTGCTCCCCCTCAACCAGCTGGGGAGGAAAAAGGCTTTCTCTTTTAAGATGGCTCTCCCCTCCCCTGCTACAGATTGGATTGTTTCTGGGGTTTGCTGGAGAGCTGCTTGGGCTAATTGCTTTCAGACCACGATCCCACCAGGCCTGCCCGCTGTGGAGGCAGCATGTTGGGGCTGTGAGGCAAAGCGTAGGGGGCTTGGAGTCAAGCAGACTTGGTTTAGAATCCTGCCTGTGCCATGTCGGCCAAGTTGCTTACCCTCTCTGGGCCCCCGTTTCTGCACTGATAAAATGAGGGTACTCGAGGGGTGGCTGAGGTAGGAGTGCCATAAGACGGGGGCACATTCGGTGCTCCTCACCGTGTCTGACTTATCATGGCTTCTCCTTTAATATTAGCCACTGTTATCATTATTGTCTGTCTGTGGTATGTTCCACATGGCAGGTGACGTCTGGAGTGGAGTCTCCTCAAACCTGGAGCTTGGAAACGTGGGAACACAGATTCTAGAAGGCCGTCAGGCCCTGCGCGCTAGGAGGTGCGACTTGGTGGGAAGATGGCTTCACCGCTGTCCCCGTGGCCCTGCCTCATTCAGTTCCGCAGCACCTGGCTGAACCACCACCGGCAAGTCAGTGATCAGGTCACCACATGGGTCAGGTCACCACATGGGTCAGGTCACCATAAGCATGTATGGGGAGTCTGAAGTGTGCTTTAAAGGATGGGAGAGAAAGAAGAAGGAGAAGGAAGAGAAGGAGGGGGAGATGGGGAGGGGTCTCATAGACTTCTTACGAGGAATCAGTGAAATAATCTAAGTATTAGAGCAGTGCAGGCAAATAACAACCGCTTAATACATGTCAGCTAATATTCTTTGAGACACCTCAAAGAATGGGCGGGATTTTCATCAACAGAGAAAGGCACTTGTAACTTAAAGAAAAAAATCATTGAAGCTATGATGCGGTCAATTGTAAACATGCGCATGACGAATTGGGGCCTGGTTTTCCAGGCAGTTTTGCTGTGAAAACTTTTGAACAGGGGCTTTGATGTTTCTAGGAGATGCGTGATGCGGAAAATGTTGCTCTTGCCAAGATGTGTAAGATGGACGAAACAAGAAGCCTAGGGTAAGCAGGAGACTCTTAGAAAAAAAAGGAGGTGGACAGTAATATGACCGTGGGGCTGGAGAGGGGTCGAAAGTTGTGGAAGGGAAGGGGAGAGGAAGGGAGGGAGGGAAGAAACGCTGAAAAGATCACTGGCTACCAACTGGATACCACTGGCCAGGAAGAAGAAAGAGCCAAAATTTCAGGAGTAAAAGTCTTGGTTGTTTGTTGTAGCAGACGCTGTTGTTTTGTTTTGTTTTGTTTTGTTTTTTCCTATCCCACATTCCCCATCACCCCTCCCTTCTAACATTTTGTTCAAATATTCACCCTCTTCTAACTGGCCGCTGCTTCAGAGAAGATGCATCTATCCTTAGCCCAAGGGGACAGGGGGTGGAGTATTGATTTGTCCAAGACGTCTAGGTGGCTCCATTTTCTTGCCAGTAATCAGACCAGGCATGAGCATATGGCAAAAATTCTTGGCGAAAAGAAGCAAGTGAGCAGAAACGACCCAAATGTCCATCAACTAGGGAATGGATAAACAAATTGTGGTATATCAATTCAGTGGAATATTATTTGACAATAAAAGGAGAATGAAATACTGATTCATGGTAAAGATGGAGAGGCCTCAAAACATTATACTAAGTGAAAATTCACACACAAAAGACCACATATTATAGGATTCCATGTAAACAAACTGTCCAGAATTGGCAAATCCATCTAAAGATAGAAAGTAGTTGTCAGGGGCTGGGGTGCAGAGGGACATAGGAAGTGATCATTAATGGATACAGGATTTCTTCAAGGGCAATGAAAATCTTCTCTTTTTTAATTTTTTTAAAAATGTTTATTTATTTTTGAGACAGAGAGAGACAGAGCATGAACGGGGAGGGTCAGAGAGAGGGAGACACAGAATCTGAAACAGGCTGCAGGCTCTGAGCAGTCAGCACAGAGCCTGACGCGGGGCTCGAACTCACGGACCGCGAGATCGTGACCTGAGCCGAAGTCGGACGCCCAACCGACTGAGCCACCCAGGCGCCCCGAAAATCTTCTAAAATTAATTGTGGTGATGGCTACCAATTCTGTGATGGTACTAAAAACAATTGAGTTGTACATTTTAAATCGGTTAATTATTTGGTAGGCAAATAACGTATCAATAAAGCAGTTATTAATTTTTCCTTAAAGAACCAAAAAGACTTCTAGAGAGACTCCTGGAAAACATTTTATCACTCTTAAAAAAACACACACACAGAGAAGAGCTGGCTTCTCTTTCTGGAGGCTGATGTATCTTAATATGGTCACTGGAGCTGCTGTGGATATCAACCTACCATGACAGGACCAACATGAGTCAGAACTGACCTACAGAGCAGGCCAGAGCCCAGAGAAGCACCTAGACTTCTCTTTACAGAAGATAATAAATTTCTTTATATTTTAGGCCAATTGAGTTGGGCTATTCTGTCACGAGTAGCCATTGCACACCTAGCATTCTAACTTATACAGTTCTGTTAACAGAAATTTTTAGGTCAGGAGAAAGGTCATGGTTTAGTTTTTGCTTTTTTAGAAAACTATGACATTACATTAATTTAGAGGTGCAAGTGTAGTGTGGGTGAAAATTTGAAGTATAGTTGAATATCTGGAGAAAGGGATGGATGGGTAGATGAATGGATGGATGGATGAACAGATGGATAGATGGGTGGATGGATGGATGTGTTGATATACAGATGGATGGATGGGTGGATGGATGGATGGATGTGTGGATGGACAGATGGATGGATGGATGGATGGACAGATGGATAGATGGGTGGATGGACAGATGGATGGATGAATGTGTGGATGGATAGATGGATGGATGGGTGGATAGATGGATTGATGGATGGATGTGTAGATAGAAAGATGGATGGGTGTGTGGATAGACAAATGGATGGATGGGTGGATGGATGGATGTGTGAATGGACAGATAGATGGAATGGTGGATGGATGGATGGATGGATGGATGGATGTGTAGATGGAAAGATGGATGGGTGTGTGGATAGACAAATGGATGGATGGGTGGATGGATGCATGGATGGACAGATGGATGGACTGGGGAGTTGCTTAGAGTAAACATGTTGAAGCCCAAGGGAGCACAAAGACAGAGTGCAGAGAGGAGCCTCCTGGACTCTCTACATTGAACAGGCAGGAGAGCAAGAGAAATTACTGAATGATTCTGCAAACAAAGTGGGTAAAGAAGGACGTGGGGAAACTCAGAACGCTATAAATGTTGTCATGCAAGCCAAAAGGGGATTTAGGAAGAAGGGGATTGAAGTGTGGGTCAAATTCCATAGAAACAAAAGAAGAAATAGCACAGAAAATATGTTTAGATATAAAACTAGAAGACCCATGTAAGAAGAGATTATTTTAAAAGGAATTTGAGTGGAGTGATGGTGACAAAGGCAAGTGAAGATATGGGCTGGAGGGCAGTGAGAGGACCCTGGAGAAGTCATGACACCATGTAGGCACCTCCTTACAGAAGTTTGGACTCCGTGGAAAGCATTACTGAATCCCCAATCCCTGGTTCTGCTCCCCTCCCCAGCACATGGAAGATGGTGCCCTTGCAGTTCGGAGGAGACACATATGACAGCTCTTTGGTGAAATGTGCAGCGAGTCACTTCTGAACTGGGGCAGTGAAAAGCCCATGCCTGCATCTTCCACCTCCCTCTCCCTGCGACAGTGGTCATGGAAGAGGCTTCATTGGATAGATAAGAAAATCCAAGACTGAAGACCCTTGATTGCGAGTCACTGAATTAAGGGTAACTACCCTTGAGGAGAGTCACCTGCTCTTCTAGGGGCACAAAGAAGCAACACATTCTTGTCATGCCAAGATGGAGGGCGTGTTTGCCATCATAACCTCGTCCTGCCCTTGCTAACAGAGAGCCAGTAGGAAGAAAGGTAGCAAAGAGAACCACAAAGTCAAGGATGGGATGCTTTTATTCCAGGTTTTGGTTTTTCATATTTTTCACGCAGGTGAGACCCAAGCATGTTTGCTAGGAAGATGGAAAGAGTCTGTAGGGAGGAAGGACCCAAAGAGGACAAAGCAGCGTCCTACAGAAAACAGAAAATCCGACAATGCACGAGCCCGTTGGTGGGTCTCTGCCCTTCTTCTTCAAGGAAAGAAGTACAATTCCAGGCAGAAGATGGGTGCCGGGCAGGTTGGGCTGGAGAGCGAAGCTGAGGGAGCCTACACAGTCCACTTCTGAGACAGGAGAGTGGAGATTGGAGCTTGGAACCCGTGGCCCTTGATGGATGACTGGCCTTAAATTCTATAGGCATTTCTTAGATAGAATCATCGTTATTTAAAAAGTAAATAGAGTCAGGGCGTCTGGTGGCTCAGTCAATTCAGCATCAGACTCTCAGTTTGTGAGAGCATCTCACGGTTTGTGAGTTCAAGCCCTGCGTTGGCTCTGCACCGCCAGCATGGAACCTGCTTGGGATTCTCTCTCTCCCTCCCTTCCTCCTTCCCTCTCTCTCTCTCTCTCTGCTCCTCCTCCCCCTCGAAAATAAATAAATAAAGATTTTTTTTTTAAAGTAAATAAAGTCATGCCCAGAAAGGGTTAAAACTGTTTGGTTCTAAGTTCTAGCCTGGCCCCACCTCCACTGTGTCCTTTACCCAAATTCGTTATTCCATTGACAGGCCAGTGCTGGTCCCCCACAGAGCAACACATACTGTGCTCTCCCTGTGAGCGCACTTGTGATGAACTTTGAGCCACACATCTGCTGCAGAGAAGAAACTCGTATTCCCAAATGGCTGACATTAGCTGAAGATTCTGGGTTCATCTCTCCCGTAACATATTTTTATTAGATAGGCTGCTGGAGAATCAGAGGAGTAAATCTGGCTGCTATGTCTCTATCTCATTACAACGCATGCCCGACTATTGTTCTTTTCATCAGCTTGATGTTATTCTGACTCTTTCTGCGAAGTGAATATTTGAATTAAAACCAGTGTCCATCCATCGTCATTTACCTCCAAGCCATTGCTGTATCTGGGCTAAGGATGTATTTTCACGAAGTCACCATTCCAAGCTTCCTTCTCTGATTTGAAGCAGGGGTTGGCAAACATGTGTAAAGACCCAGAAAGTAAATGTTTTAGGCTTTGTGGGACGTAACAATCTCTGTTGCAACTACTCAACTCTGTCGTTGCCCCATGAAAGCCGCCAGCAAAAATACTTAAATGAATAAGCATGGTTGTATTCCAATAAAACTTTATTTATTTAGCAAGAAGACATCAGCTGAACTGACAGATAAAAAACAGCATTTTTTTTATGTGTTTGTCTCCAAGAAGAAAAAAATAACTGAAAAGTTTTTTTGGACATTTTATTACTTTTGGACGTTTTATTACAGTAGGATATCGCCCCCTTCTAATATATTACATCTTAAGATTTAGATCTCTCCCTCTCACACATCTAAAAAAAATAATAAAGTTGAGGGAAGCAGTAGAATTTAATTCAGGGAAGAGAGGGTTAAGTGACTAAAAATTGTAGAGTGAAAGTATCACTTAACCACAAGCACAGTCTCTTCCTCAGAAACCCATTTACCCAGACATTGAGTTGACTATAAAAGATGCAAAGCAAAAACAAATTTGCTGACCTTCATTTCAGAGATCAAAGGTTAAATTCATACCCTGTAGGATGGTTCTGTGAAATCACTCCCAAGCTGCCTGGTGACACATTTTCAAAAAATATTTCTCTCCAGCTTTATCAAATGTTCTTTGTGTTCTGGAAACACCATTTGAAGTCCCAGCTGGAGCTGGGATGTCCTGAGTCTTAGATAGCTGAAATTCTTCTTCAACTACATCCAGAGGCATGTGGTTAGTTGGGATAGACATTAATTATAGGGGTTCATACCTATAAGCCTAATATTCATCAAAGATCAAAGTCAACGTTTTACACTGAATAACCAAGGATGATATAAACCATGAATAGATGAGAGATAAAATTGTTCACTTGAATGTCCTTGAAATTGAATAAACCTGTCTTACATTGGAATGTCCACCAATGACTGTTCCCAATTTCTTCGTCTCTAAGTATCGCCTCAGAGCAGAACCCCAACGGTTCGAAAATTAGGAAAACTGAGTGAACAAATTAAATTAGTCCAACTCAAAATACGTTTGTTAAAAAACAAAGCAAGCTTTCTGTCTCTTTAGTTGTAAACTCATACAAAACCTTTCAACAGCAATCGTTCACAAAATTCATTTCATGGCGATTTTCATCAGTCCTTTGGAGGCAAAAATATTAGGAAGCTGGAGTAGATATTTTATTGATCTAAGTGCATTTCATTTAAAGGACCTTCTTCCGGTCTGTTCCCGTGTTAACTAATCACATTTAATTAATTTTAATTGAATAAGTACTTATTTAGTAAAATAATGTCAACAGCCCTATATTGGCCCCCAGTTGTTTTAAACCACAATTGCTATGGACTGAATTGGGTTCCCCCAACCATCAGTGTGATGGTTCTTCAGAGATACTAGGTCTTTAGGAAGCAACTAGACTTGGATGGGAGACTGGGGGATTGGGGCCCCTCATGATGGTACCCATGGTTTTATAAGAAGAGGAGGAAAGATGAAGACCAGCAAGAAGGTGACATCTTTACACAAGGAAGAAGGCCCTCACCAGGAACCAGATCGGCCAGTATCTTGATCTTGGACTTCTCAGAACAATGAGAAATAAATGTCTGTTGTCTCAGCGCCCCATCCATGCTATCTTGTTATGGCAGCCCGAGCTAATACCACAATTCCATTTTTCAATGAGTAGGGAAGTGAGAAGATACTGGGTGTTCTTGAAACTTTAATTTCTACCACTTGCTGGCTCAGTAGAGTAACAAATCTGGATTTTCTTCCCCACAGAGTTCAGAAGGTATGTCATTGCTGGCTGACCTCTAAGAATCTGAAACGTAAGAACCAAGCTGAATAAGTCTTTGTCTTTTGGGGGCATGAGTGTACCCTCAGGAAGAAGTCTCATCATTGACGGAGTGGGAGGCAGGTATTAGGATGCCTGATTTGTTGGATGGAAACATTGAGAATTGATTTATCCTGCTGTGGGAGACATGAAAATTTAACCCAGTGTCCTCACAGATGGCATTCCACTCATACACCACACACTTTCGACGGCCGCATGAGGCAAATCAGTGACAATTTAGTAATTGAAGTGTCCAGTAAGATACCCACCCAGGTGACTCTGTATATGTTCTTTATCCTCTCCAAGCCTTCTTAATCTGTGAATGGGCATAATAACATGTCCAATCTCACGGGGGTGGTTAGAGGAATAATAATAATGATGCATGTAACACACTAGTTGAGTTACTAGTATAAAGTAAGCTCTCAATAAATGTTTTGTACTATTATTTGAGTTATTTGTTAAAAAGAGACAAAAATGGCTTATTTTATTCATGAAATTGCTTTCCCAAATTTTGAAGCTAAAAGAGAAAATAAAATTGCCTAGATCTTTATCAGTTAAAGCCAGTGGAATGGTTGGAAGCCTTCCATCTGAGATTTTGCTACTGTCAACAGCCCTATATTGTGTGTGTGTGTGTGTGTGTGTGTGTGTGTGTGTGTGTGTGTGTGAGGGGTGGGGGAAAGGGAGAGAGATCACAAAGGATGGGGGGAAAATACTAAACTATTCTATTGAGAGGCAGAGAGAAAATCAGATGAAACCTTGACATCCAAATTCTCTCCTGTTAAAAAGCCACCACCGCTGAGATCCAGATAAGGTAATCTGGCAAAGAAAGACTTGATCACACCCTAGGTTTTGGCACCTATCCCCTGACTAGTGAGGCTCAGACCCAGGAACCCAAGAGGATTTATTTGCCTGGTACAGAGGGACCTAAAAGGCCTCCACCTCTCCTCAAATATCTCCCAAGGAAGCAGCCTGGTGTTAACAGTTTCAGCCACACAGATACCAAGAGAGAGAAATGACTCTGGACACAGCCCAGAGGGTCTGGTCTCCCATGCAAAAGTCAGGCACTTCTCTTTTTACTGTTCGCATGAAATTTCCACGTGGCTCACAACTCCGCAAAACTTTTCCTTCTTGGGACTGAGTAAGTGATGAGTTGGGGCAAAAGAGAATCTTAAGTGTATGGTTTTCACTTTGGGTGGGGCTGCGGGGCAGCACAGACCTGTGTGAAGACTGTTGAAAACAGACACTCACCCTCACCTCCCCGAAATGGGCGTTGACACATATATATAATGCTGCATATAATTTGGGAGAGTAATCAGATCTCCTGGAGCCCATCGATGAACCCCAATTAAGAATCCTTGCCTTACTGTTATTTTAAACAAATATTCAGCAAGCCCTGAGTGTCAGGCACAGTGTTAGGCACTTTTATATGTGTGTGTCCTTAGATCTCAAAACATTTGTTCTTTGCAAACACTACTGTCCCATTATGCAGTTAGGAAACCAAAGCTAAGAAAGGTTAAACGGCGTGCCCAGTTCTAGGTTCCAACAGTAAGTCTGTCATGTACTTCCTGCGTGAACTTGGGTGAGCTCACCTGTTCCTAGTCTCATTCTTAGTTTCTACTCAGTCGGCTTGGGTTAAAACGGTGTTCGTTGCTGATGGTTGAGTGTACCCAGTTGTCTGTACTGACCCAAACTGTTGCGTGGCTTAAATGAGATCAGGCACTAAAATATTTTGCACGGGTTCTGGAACATGTTCAACACGCAATCAATCATCCCATTAAAAATTAAAATAAAGAAGACTTGTCTGATGGTTGGAATGAGCCACCGACCTAGATGTCAGTTAGAGGAAGCTGCATGATGCCAAGTAAAACCTCTTTGGATATCAGGAGCAAACATCCACTCAAAGTAGCTCAGAGAAGAAGGAGGTGATTCAATCCATAATAACACAATTTGTCTAGCAAATGGTGTGCTTATACTCTGCCCAGACATTGGGGCATCTGGTGACTGAGACCCACCCATTGCAAGTCATGGTGGGGTACAGCTTTGGAAGATGGGTCTCCTGTACATTCTGGTCGCCAGGAGAAAGGAGGGATGAATCGATAATGGTCCCTTGCAACTTTATCCCCACCATGGAAAAGAAAACTAAAAGTCCCGTCTGCTTAGAAGGTACATAACCTTGTATTCATTTTTAAATGAACAGCATGCAAACTCCTGGCTTCACGTTGTGTCCAAGTCTTTTGGGAAACACATCCCGTGGTGGTTTGTGCCTGTTTCATACTCGTTTTATTTTATTTGGCAGCAAAATGAAGATCGTGTTTCGAATAAAAGCCCAGTTCTGTCCCTTACACGTTTCATTAAGCATTATATGCTGTTCCTGTCCTCTTTTTCCACGATCACGCCCAGGCATGCTTTGCAGACTCGTTTTGTGGGACTAAGTTTTGCTCATTTATACATTTATGGTTTCCTGTAGCCGCAAAATAAATCTGACACATGGGGTTGGAGAATTTGAGGAAGATAAAAGTCCCTTATCAACGCATTGTTTACATTAATAAATTGATACAATTGTGCTTTTTTGATGCTGTTCAGAAAAAACTGTTGGGAGTCCCACGACTGAAATGTTCTTGGAGAGAACAGAAAGCAGGGACAGTGGAGGAGATTATGGAGCCGAGAGTCTAAGCACCAAGCTCTGTCCCTCGCAAGCTGTGTGTCCTTGGGCAAGTCACATAACCTCTCTGGGCCTCAGACTCCCCTCATTAGTCACATAGGCATGACGCTGTTTTGAGCTTGAGCTCACAAATGTGTTTGAGGACACAATGAGATAAAAGTGACGTGTTCTCACAGAGTGCTTTCAGGATTCGTGAATACTCTTCAAAAAATGGAAGATTCTAGAAGAATAAAAATTTCTCCAGCCCAGAAAACTGAGTAGAGCTTCCTTCTTTGTCACGTGGTTCCCTTCAGCAGTTTCTAGTGGCCTCGGAAGCAGAGGGATCTAGACCCTTTGTGCTAACGTTGCTCATTCAGTTCCCCACCATCTTCTGGACAGACCCTGTCATATTTGTCTTTCTTTTTTATTATTTTTTTAACATTTTTATTTACTTTTGAAAGACAGAGACAGAGCAGAATCAGGGGAGAAACAGAGAGAGAGGGGGAATCCAAAGCAGGCTCCAGGCTCTGAGCTGTCAGCACAGAACCCCACACGGGGCTCGAACCCACGAACCATGAGATCATGACCTGAGACAAAGTTGGACACTCAACCGAATGAGCCACCCAGGCGCCCTGAATATCATTCTGATGGTTCTTGGATCAGTCTCAAAAGGTGGATATTCATCTCTAATGGTCATTTAAAAATGAAATTAGGCAACCTATGTTAGCCCCTGTTGCATCAAGCATTGTGCTAGGCTGTGATTTTATAAGAACAAAAACAGCAAAAACAACAATATACCAGACAGTCTTGGAAGTACTTAAATCAATGATCTTATCTGATATGCTGGACGAACTCAAGTATAGACTGTTATGATTTCCCCGTTTGATGAATTAAGAACTGGGGCGGAGAGAAGTCAAGCAGCTTCTCAGAGGTTAAACAACCTATTGGTTGTGGAATCAGGCTGTGAATCCAGAAAATAACTAGAAGCTTCTCCCTGATTCCAAGAGGCTTATAATCTACTTGGGGGGTTGTATTTCACATTCCACTAACCGTCCCAGAAAATGACACATCCCAGCCTAGTGCTGTGGGTTGGGGGATTCAGATGTGGGTTTGACCATTTCTGTCTATTTCTTTTAGGAAACAGGGCTTCAAAGAGAAGGTAACAGTTGAGTTGAGTCTTAGGCATAGAGCCCCGCTGACCAGACCTCCCTTGTCACCACCCTTCACTTGGGCCCACCCATCGAGGATTTTAGATATGATTCCTACCATCGTTTTTAGCAGCCACCTTGGCCTGGGTATCAGTGAATTGAAGGAAAAGAATAAAAAAGAAAGGAGAAAACCTCAGTCGAGTGGTCAAATACTTAGTGCTTTCATAATACCACAAACCAGCATGCAGCTTTCCATCCGGCACGATTCGCTTCAGGCAACTCATGAAAGCTGAGACCCTGGGGGTCATCTAGGTCAATGACGGCAAATAGATTTTATTTCCTGTGCCAACTCTAATTGACTGAAGGCTCCTGTTGGAATATTGGGTTTAGAAGGATCCAGGGGCTGTCAGAGATCGAAGGAAAAAGTGCCACAATCGATTAGCGATGTCTGATCCGGACCCAGGAGCAGGGAATGATGGCTCGATTGCCACACGCATACCAGACGGAGTCTGACCCACCACGTTTGTTTTACAGAAGAGGAAATAGGACTTTGAAGTGAAAGGTTGAATGCCTCAAAATCCCTTAGCAGGTTAGTGGCAGAATTACCTGGTTTCCAGTGCTCTTTCTATAACACCTCAACTCCTGGCAAGTGGTAATTGGCGATCACAGGATCAGCAGCAAACACCAGCAAGCAAATTACATTATGCTTCATACAGTATTTGTGTGAAGTGCATTTCATTCTAATTCCTTGAAGGCTGATGATCCGTGGAACGCCACTCTATTCATTGGAATATCTGATTATTCAGAGCCTTCCCCGACTCTGCCGGTAATAGCAAATCACCACCTCCTCCAGGCAAGTAGCAATTTATTCCAGACAAGAGGAAAGAAGTCAGGTCAAGGTCTTCCTTCTTTTTTCTAAAGGGCCAGTGACACACGTTTTTGTAGCCATCCTGTTTGCCGGTCTGACCTGGGCTTGTCAGTAAAGCCAGACAAAAGAAAACGCGTTCGAAGGAGTGATGTCTCCCTAAACAGCAAGCTCAGCTGAGCGAAGCCTTGGTGGCCAGATTTCATCATCCCTAAACATTCCCGAAGTCTGAGCTCATCAAGATGTGAATCCCAGGGGTAGTTAGGTAGAGGGGGAGAAGAGAAGGCACGGCCAAGCAGGGGAACTGCATTCGCCAAGGCGTGGTGGTGAAACAAAGTGGAGCCCTAGGTGGGGAGTGGGGAGTCTGGGGGCCAGGTGAAGAGAATCACAAAAGGAGACTGGACTTCGTGGTCATATGGACCCCCAACTCAGCCCTGGCTCCTTCAGGATCCAGCATGCTGTGCAACCTCTCTGGACCTCGGTTTGCTCACGCATCACGTGTCTTCCAAGATAGCATAATTACATCCCACACTTATACACAGTGCCTGGAATTTGGTAGGTGTTCGACAAACGGTCAAGTCAAGTAATTAAAGACTATACTGGCTTGTTATATATTGTAGGGGGCACAGTACTTCGAGGGATGAGAAAGCCGGAGTTCTTGGTCCCAGTTCTGCCTCAGCACGGGACCTTGGACCCTCGGCCTGGCACGTAGTAAGCCTTAAATAAATGTTGGCAGAAGGAATGAATGGGTGAATAAGAAGCCCCCAGAATGATTTTACAGAAACAGGTGGGCCCCAGTTTTCTCATCGATCTAAGGAAGACTGGTCTCTCCGATCTCTTTAACCATAATCTTCTTTTGGTCTGTGTATTTCTCACCGATGCTCAACCCCACCGTGAGCAGGGCCCTGTCCCCTCCATGACACTGAAGTCCCAGGGAAGTTCAGAGAGTGCAGTGCCTGACCCCAGCAGTCTCTGGGCTAAAGCATACCTGAAGATTTGACCCTGACCATGAGATGGCCTACGATGCCTGGCCCCTTCGTGGAGCTGCCTCCATGCAAAGAAAAGCGGATTTCAAAGCAAAAGCCAGCGGAGGGGGAAAGCGAGGCCTGGGGCTGTGTTCCAGCCACACTCATGGGTGTGAATCGCTGTCACCAGCCCCCTCACCTGTGAATCAGGGACCATGGGCAGATGGGTTTGCCGAGTCGTGAGGGTGCCGGCTCGGCTCAGGGACTGCCGTACTCTTCCGGGCTTCCTGTCCCCGAGATTCCCCGGGAGGGTGGGCTCAGACCCCCAAAGGGGGCAAAGGCACTGAGGAGCAGGGAGACCGCACCATGCACAAGACGACAGTTCAAAAGGAAATAGCACAAGCTGGAAGTCATTGATGTGCCTTTAACGCTTCAAGTATGCCTGCTTTTGTTTATTTTTTAATCTCACAAGTCATAGACACTGAATGGTAAGTCAGATTTCGCACCCCCACCCCCCCACCCCCGCCTGTTTGGTACTCCAGCTTAAAAGGAGCTTTTACACAGCCTTAAAGATAAAACTTCAGAGGGCCATGCCCAGAAGGCAGGGAAGGGAGCCCTCTGCCACGGCGAGGGAAGTGGCAAAGGCTGGCCGGTCAGCCCTCCCCAGAAATGAGGTCAGAATCCAGAAGCCGCATAAGGTAGGAACCAGGCAGCTAAGCTTTCTGGGAGGTGATAAAAGCAAGGAGTCAGGAGATGGGAGAAATAGAGGGGCCGGTTTGAAATGGACGCGGTACCCATAGGAAATCACAGTAGGTCTCTAAGCAGAGGAGGGACAGCAGGAATGTTCCGCCGATGAAAGATATTTCCGGTATCTTCTCTTGCTGCAGCTTAGAACAAGGAATGGGGCGGGGCGGACACGCTGACCTATTTGTAGATCAAATTCAGATTTGGAAATAACAACGACGGGGCCAGGTGATAACTTTTCTAACATGACATTTTATTCACATAACAAGAATGTTTTTAGTGTTATCCAATACCATTTAGTTACGTATTCATTTACTTGATAAATAATTGTTAAACGTCTACGAAGTTCTCACCCTTTTGAGAGATACAGGAGAGGAAGAAATTGATAGTGTCGCCAACGCAAGTGTGCAAAAATGTGCTAAAAAGAAAGAGAAAATAAGACGCAATTGATTTCCCACGGGGAAGGGCAGCTACTATGTGATCCAAGCAAGCTGTGGCAGGAGAATCCTTGAGAGCTGGGCGGTCTAGACAGGGCAGGTGGTGGGCAGTGGGACTGGCGCAAAGGGAATATTCCAGGCCCGCAGAGGAGAGTGGCAAAGATTCGAAGAAATGCACGACTAGAAGGTTTGAAGGACATGGGCTTCTCTAAGATGGAGGGTTCAAGGGCTTTTCTGAAAACAAAGGGGCATCCTTGTTGACTTCTGAGACCGAGTGCCTCATTCTACGTGGTCATTCAAGACGTCGAATCTGGTGGGAATATTCAAAGAGGGTCAGAGGTTGAGAGTTGAGGAGGGACAGGTCAGTGTGGGCCTCCTCCAGTGACCCAGAGTCGGAGAGACGGAACGAGGAGGCTGGGTCAGGCAGAGCCTGTCGTAACAGTGGGGTTCCCGTCGGCCCTTTCAGATAGTTCAAGGCCCACCCAGCCGTCCAAGTTACACAAAGACCGAATCGGACACCCGTGCTCGTGCCAGGAAATGGATACTTCTGGTGCCTAATGGGAGCCTAGAGAACAGAACAAAACCCCAGGACAGTGTGCCTCCCACCTGCAGCCTACATCCCGGCATCCGCCCGCCATCGTGGAAAAGGGGGATTAATTTGCTGCAGATCGTCCAAGGCCGGGGCTTATATTATTCATTTTTCTTGGAAATGTCTGAGGTTCCATGATCCCTCTCTAATCCCATATGCCAGACTGAGCTTATATTTTCACAGGCACAGGGCTGGCTGCTTTGGCCAACATCCACTTTAGGATCGAGGCTGTTCCGCCGCCTGGCCCGTCCCCCGGAGGCCAGCCTTCCCGCCTGGTGTCACCAGTTAGTCCCCAAAGCCTAGCTCTCTGGTACTCATCACAGCGCAGGAAAGCAAAACGTAGGGTGTCTTTTATTTTTTCTCTTTTCTTTTCTTTTCTTTTTTTTTTTTTAATTTGAAAACAACAAGAGAGTTTCTCTAACATCAAACTCAATTAAGTTTCCAGAATTTAGGAAAGTCCTAAGAATTTTTATTTTGTGTTAAGTTATGAAAAATGACATGCAGAGCATCTCCACCACTTGGGTTTCTCTTTGTAGCCAGGGCCCTCTGTTTCATTTTCCTGGAGGGCTTATAATTTATTCTATTATTTCCTAATAGGTACCCAGGATTCCCTGCTATGAACCGAAGGTTTGTTGTCTTTCTGTATCTAATAACATTCGCGGAGTGAGGACCACTCTCTGCCACTGGGAACACAAGATGTTTCTTTGGGTTTTGTTATCTTTCTTTTTTAAAAAAATGTTGCAACATAAGCCACAGGTCTTTTTCATGTTCGTGCTGATGATAAAATGATGTCTGCAAAATGTACGAATGCATATTCTTCCAGAAGACCTCTAATTAACTCAGTGCCCCCCATGTCACTCCTGTCCCTGACTGCCCTGTAGTGTTGATGTAGTTTGTCGCCTCAACCCTATTTTTTAGCCACTGGTGACAGTGGGCATTATCTCTCAATGTCACATCTTGAGAATGCAGCCTGGCAGGGGAGAGCACGACGCTGGCCTTATAAGTGCTCTAAAAAGCTTACTTAATAACCACCACAAGTGGATGTCTGAAAATCGGGACTGGTCCTGCACTCTCCCACCCACCCGCCTAATGGGGACCCACTCTTGTCCCAGTTACAGGAGCCTCCAGGCCTGCTGGACCCCGAGACTGCTCAGAGCATTTCTCTGTCCCCCTAAATATCACTCTTTCTCCTCCTGCTTTACCACATCAGGGGGTACCTGGGAACACAGCAGTCTGCAGCTGGATTTATTTCCGGGTGGAGAAACTGAGTTCTAGAAGAAGCATGGTGGACACTGGGGGTTCTTAGTGTGATGGCTTGCTGTTTTGTTCTTTTGACCCCCCTTCGCCCTGATTTTCTTTCGAAAAGTCACCTTTCTACACGTTTCCAGTATTTATGGTTCTGGAGAGGTCCATTCCCTCTTAGGCTACAGAGGCCAGCAAGCAATCCAAGTCTGGCCAGTTCTCTTTCCTGTTTTCGGTAATTGATTCAGGAGGTGGGTGTGTGACTCGAGCCAAGTCGAAGTGTCATTCTCAGGATTCGTGCTAGAAGTCTTAGGAAAGAGGTACTGTCTTTCTACTGTGCTTGAAAGCTGAGAGATTGTAAGCGTGAAACTTCCGGTGGCCATTCTGTCACCAGAAGGGGAGAACCTTCCGGAGCACTAAGCCAAGAGAGAAAGAGCAGAGGTGAAAGGTGGAGAGCCACAGTAATCTGTATGACTCGGCAATCTGATGACTCCATTTAAGCCCCTAGCCCTAGCTGTGCCTGAAGTGAATTCTGCCTGAACTGTTCAGTTACGTTAGCCAACAAATTCGGTCAGCCATTTTGAACAAGGCTGCTGGCTCTCCTTGAAGAGCCTTTCCTGAAGATGCTTCGGAACTTTGAGCCTACTCTTAATGGAGAGCCACCTGTTCTTAATGATATGCTAACGCCCAGGAATGGATGGATTCATCCTTCTTTTCCCAGAGATTAAGGCACAGCATAGAAATGCAGCTTTTATGAACTCTGGTAGCATTTCCAACCCGTCTTAATCAATGTCCTTAATCTCTTCTTTCCCAAACATGACAAGGTAATGATGAAGTAGCAACATTTACAGGTGGCTTACCCGTGTGAGGACTGACAGATAATGAAGGTCCAAATGTGACAAACAGCAACACAGGACCTAGCGGACGCACAAAACCGTGCCCAGTCCCCACACGGTGACGGTGGACACATTACACAGCAGCCAAGTGAGCAGTTATTCTCCAGAATAATTTTAGTCTTTCTTTAATTTGAAAGATGGAAGAAAGAGGAAAAATAAATCTACAAAATGAAAGAAAGGGTAAAACGTCCCTGGTCAATGAGGGCCAGGGAAAAAGACTTCCCAAGGCAATGGTATTTCTATTCCATAGACCTGAAGAATAAGTCTACCAGTTAACAGGACCTGAACAAAGATCATGAGCTTTGGAATCTGACTAACTTGCTAACCTGTATGTCAATCCCAAGGTTTATGATGTACTAGTTTGTGAAATCTCAGGGGAGCTTTTTTTGCCTTGATTTCCTCCCCTGGAAATGAGAATGATCCTTTCTATCTCGTACGGCTGTTGAGAATATTCAATGAAATTATAAATCTAAGTACTAGTCTATACACATAGTAAACGCTCGATAATTGGCAGCCATTATTAATAACATTATTAGTAACAGTAATTGTAATAATAATAATCACCGAGGTGATAGAAGTTTGCTCGCTTCTATTTAAATCTCGGGTGGCCTCCCGGCCTATAAGGCAGCACTAAGAATAATTACTATAGATAGGCCTGGGCATGCCAGGTTCAGGGGAATGAGGAGCTGTAAGAAGGACAGTTCGGTCAATTTTGTTGAGGCCAATACAGAGGCCTCGACTAAGCCAAATTTCTCCAACACTTACAGGATTTTGTACACTAATCTCTGCTTCTTTTCAATTCAGTCCCATTGAAGATAATGCTTCCGGATCTCTTTCAACAGGTGAATTATGTAAACTTTGTCAAAGCCAGCACATCCTACTTACCCGTAAGTTCAGCCTCCCCAAACGGTGTCCAAAACGCCATGTTAACTTTGCAAAGGAGTCATTTTCAAAGGGTCTGCTAGAATAATACCCCACTTGGAAAATGTGGCATGAAATGGAAAGAAACCCGGAGATAAAAACTGGAGGAAAAAAGTCACCATCATCACCGTACCGAAAATAAAGTCATGTCGGCGAGTGTAACCGTAACATTCACGTGCGCACGGTTATGGTTCCTTCAGACCCGGACGCCTGAGTTTTAAGTAGTTTAACGGTGCCGGATCCTCTTTAAACCCAACCTGGATCCTATGAGAGGCAAAGGGGGAACAGAGAGCGGGCCACGGTTCCCATCTTACTTAGGAGCCGAGGTGGGTATCTCTTCTTGCTGTCGTGTGGAGGGCTCTCTGTCCTGACTCCAGTCCCCATCTCCTCCCCTCAGGGATGTCCTACAGTAATCGGCCTACCCCTACCCAGGGGAACCCATTCAGAGATGGGTGTGTGAAAAACTTCTGGTCAACAAGACTCAGGTTCAGGATTCTGTGGAACCTCTGGGCGAGAGAAACCCACCTGTCTCCACGGGGCCTGAAAGGAGGCTGTGCTCCCGTCGCGGCAAAGTCCTGCGTCTCCCGCTCGTGGACCGTGAGCCTGATGCCAACACTCGCAGGAAGCAGAGCCAAGAAACTGGGAGAAACTGAGTCCCGAAAATCCTCTGTGAACCCTGAATCCCGCTGTGCCTAAACGTGCCCCCTGGACGTGCCAGTTTCTGTAAGCCGGGGGGTTCTTTTTTTGTGTCAGCCAGTTTAGGCTAGGATGTTGCAATTTGCAAATTAATGTGACCGACTGATGTAGAGATTCAGCATCAAAAACAAACCAAATCGAATGCCTAAGTTTAAATTAGGTGTCAGCAATCAGGAAAATTTCTATGATCACAGCTGAGATGAAGGCCGAGGACAACAGCCTGTTGAACCTAGAAATTTCTGATCCATAGCCTCACAATTCGCCTTGAGATAAAATAATTAAACAAATAAAACAGTGGACTTACGCTGTGTGGCCATGGATGCCCCGTTGGAGAGTTTCAACGGAGAAATTAGGGGAGGTATGCGGATCTAAGATCGTGGCTCTGGCCAGAAAATGGATCAGGGCTGTGAAATCTTCAGGAAATTAACTGAGGAGTCAGACATTTTACATCTGTCCTGGTCAAGAAAAGCAGTGGGGTAACTTGCTAAATGTTGAATAGGGATGCTGACAACAACTGCATTATTTAGGGCTTCTGTGACTTCAAACAAGAGGCTTTCCCAAACTTGGGAAGGTGCCTCCAGGGCCAGGAATAAACGGGTGTGACTTTTATAACGCGCAAGCAGAAAGAACTCAGACAAACGAGGAATTGTAGTTTTATGAAATGGGGACTGTACAAAACAGATGCATTAGGAATTTGGAACCAGCTTAAGACAGTACATTGTTTGTTCAATTCCTGGTAGAGATCCTGCCCCCCAAATTATTTTTAATCGTATATGGCAACTTCTTTGCCAAAAAAAGAGCTTTGATGCAACTCTGCAGTGAAAATCACTTAAAGCAAGTGGAGTTCAGAAGAATCTTGGAACTCAGAAGCTTCCCTCCCAAACCGCAGTTAGTCCAATGCCCATTCTTGGTAGGGTGGGGTACCGGGTAATGGCAGCCCGAGAGCTGGGACCGTGTCGGGGGCAAGAGCCAGAATGTGCCTTTACGTGGAGAACTTTGCATTAGGACTCCGCCGTTCTTCTGATTCATGCATCCACGGAGTCTCTGGCACTGTTTAATTCTCTTTCAACTGGGTAAACATCAGGAACTATTCAAAAAACAGGACAGGATTAACTCGGCCCGGTACACCTTCAAATACCAAGGCTTGAGTCCCTTGGGCAAGACATTTGCCAACTGCAGGAAGGTGAGTGCTCTACCTGGGGAGCCAAAGGAATCTTTCCACACCTTAGTTCCTCCCCATGATGTGACTCATCTGGGTACCACTCGCTAAGCTGCGCTTAGAGCAGAAAAACACATCCGGTACACTGAATCCTTGTTGAATGTGGCAAATGGGAGAAGGAGTCTGGCTCTGTGACGAGAAACACCATATCCAAAATGAAGTGGGCCGTTCAGCCAAAGGCAGAGAGAATTGGCCCTAGAACAGTACCTGGGAGACAGCAGCTGCCTAGTAAGGCTATGGCGAGTGAGTGAAGAAAAGCATAAGCAGATGAATAAATGAATGAGTGGATCACTAGACTGACCGCTTGGTTGTGCCACTTAAAAGGAAACCTGCACGAGAATAACCAGCAGGTGTTCGGAAGTGGAACACGATCGCGGGTGGTCGGCAGGACAAATACTTACCGCTCCATCCATGCTGCGTGAGATGACGTGGGACTCGCTAAGGAGGACAGAATATAAAAGACGTATCAACGTGGCTTCTGCTCAAAACGCACGCCATCCGCTTGAGAAAAGACACACGTTATAAAAACGAGAACTGACTGTGTACATGAGTTGTCTTCGTGAAATAAGGGCACAGGGCAAAAAAGCTTACGAGCACTTATACAGGTTCTGGGGGCTGAAGGTCAGAGCAGGCTTCACGTAGAGACAGCATCGGTGTGGGTAGAATTTGTCTCTGTGGATACAAGCAGGAGCACGTATGGTATGAATGCAATCAGGTAACATACTCGGAACCAGCCTGACACCTAAATATCCCTAGTCTGTTCACATTTCTTGTCCTCTTGGCCATGCTCCTACTTCCTGCTATCGTCTCTTGTCTGAATTGCAGCCTCTAGTTGGGTTTCCAGTCTCTTTATCTTGCTCTTTTCTGATCTACTATCCTCGAGGAAGCTAGAATGATCTTCTTAAAAGGGAAACCTTGGGCCACCTGGGTGGCTTAGTTGGTTAAGTGTCTGACTTTGGCTCACGTCATGATCTCGCGCCCCGCGTCGGACTCTGTGAAGACAGCTTGCTCAGAGCCTGGGGCCTGCTTCGGATTCTGTGTCTCCCTTTCTCTCTGCCCCTCCCTCCCCCCTCAAAAATAAATAAACATTTAAAAAAAAATTTTTTAAATAAAAGGTAAATCTTAACGGTTCCCTCACCACCACCACCCCTGCTTAAAACCTACCATGGTTCCTCACTGACCTTAGGGCAAAGTCTAACCCACTAGGTTTTCAAGTCCAACAGGATCTGGTCCCTGCTTTCTGCCTCCAGCCTTCACCTTCCCAATCCCTGCCCAACCCCTCCCTGCCCTCCATCTACAGGGCACTTCTCAGTTCCCAAGTGCACTCTGCAGTCTTGCCTCTAGGCTTTATACATGGCATTCCACCCACCAAGAAAACCTTTTCTATCTTTCATCTGGGCAACTCCAATTCGTAGTCGGGTTTCAGCCTCGACATCATTTCCTCTGCAAAGCGTCTCTTGGCCTCAGAATCTGGGTCACATGTCCTGCCTACATCCTCTCATAGCACCTTTGCCTCTCATTGAATCAATGAATATCAGACAAATTGGGGTGGGATTGAGGGGTAGGTGGGCCTTGAACGATAGGCCAAAGACTCTGAAGTTTACCTTGAAAGCGCCTACCTATTAAACAATTTTGAACCCAAAGTGTGACAGACCAAGAGATGATGCCACTGATATTCCAAAGGAAAAAATAGATATAAGTGACTTATAGCAAAGGAAAACTGGAAAATGAAAGAAGACAAGTCAAAGACTTTCTTTCACAAAGAGAAAGCGTCTCCAAGAAGGAAGCATGAGACCAAGGCTACAGTCTAGGAACGCTTCTTATAGAATTTAAGATTGGCTTCAACCCAAAGCTGGTCTTCAGCCAAGCAAGACCATCCTCCCTTACTGCCATGTCATGAGCCCTGGCACACACCTTGCACCGCACGGAGAAAAAGAGGGACACGAAGTGTCAAGGACCGTTTGCAAAAAACCCTCTCCACCTGAGGTGAGCCCCATTTCTTTGACTGGGGACACAGAAAGATAAAGTAGGGTAGAGGAGAGCCGAGTAGAGGAGATGGACCCTGTCCAGCTTGAGTCCATTCAAAGTGGTCCCAGCAAACAGACATGGTGGCCCTCAATCTACCACAACGGCAAAGCTGAGCTGGTTCTTCTTCACAAGATTTTAAGAAGAGAAAGGGAAAAGAAAAATGGCACCATTGTTCTATTATTATGTGTGTGGTGAGTGCCATGTAGGCAGTGGATGGACAAAAAGCCCAGCCAGTTCGCAAATACTGGAAAGGTCAAAACAGCCCAACCGGCTACCCTGAGTCGTCTTAGAATACACTGGCCCGGGTGATTCCTGAGCCTCACTCCGCATTCAGAGTCAAATATTGTTTGGATTATAATATTAAACTAGGACTAACATGACCCACACTGTTAAGATTATTAAAAGAGTGGAATATTGCACAACTGAACATTTTTCTTAGTCTTCAGAGCCTGAGGGTCATAATTTGTAGGGATCGCTGTGCTGGCGTGGGTACTGATTATTTACTAAGTGCTGACAGCTTCTTCAGTTCTGCACAAGATAAAAAAGAAGTCCCAGTGTCTCCTAAGGGAGTGGGAATATAAGTTAGGCAGGCAAAGAATCCAACATAACATAGACGAGGTGTGGCCGGAAAGTAATCTCAGAGGATTTTTTTTTAAACAAACCAACAAAAGCCAGAGCTAACTGTCCAAGAGAACCTTTCTACACATCTGTCACCTTGGGGCATGGTCCAATTAGTTCAAAGACAGGTCTGTTGCTCAAACATTTTTGGCAGTCATCCTCAGACATTGAGACGCAGTGTGGTGTAGAAAAAGAGGCATAAACTTTAAATTCTGACCACGACCAGCTGCACCATCACAGGCAAGTTTCCCAACCTATAAACTCCTCAGCTTCTTCCTCTTGTGAAATGGAGCTAAGACACCACACCAGAGTTTTTCGAGGACCCATGAGATAACGCGAAGGGTACCAGTCTTAGAGCGCTCGCCACCAGAGGCAACCATTACCTGTTGTGTCCTTTAAATCCGTCTGGTCTGGTTGATCACAGCGTTTGTTTGATCAGCAGCAGAATTACTCAGCTTGATTACTTCCTCAGTCAACCGACTTAGCTCCTGTGTTAGCTTCCTGGGACTGTCGTACAAGGTACCACACGCCGAGTGGGTTAAACAACAGAAATGTTTTCTCTCATAGTTGTGGAGTCTAGAAGTCCAAAATCAAGGTCGTGGCAGGGCCGTGTCACTCTCTATAGTGTCTAGTCTTCCCTTCCTCTTCCTAGCTCTGGAGGTCCCTAGCAATCCTTGACATTTCTTGGCTTGTAGACACAGCACTTTGACCTTCTCCATCACACAGCATTCTCCCTGTATGCCTCTGTCTCTGTGTCTCTTCTTTTCTCTCCTCTTTCTAAGGATACCAGTTATATAGGATATAGGATCCACCCTAAACTTGCCCTCTTAATATGTCTGCATGTTCTTAGCTTCCAGGTGGATGTGAATTTGGTGGGTTCACTATTCAACCGAGAACAGTCCCCAAAATCACAGAACAAAAAAACCAAAGATTTGTACGTTCTTGAGGACATTCCAAGTAATCTGACACGGGTTTTATAAAAGGTAGCAAAAAAGAAGAGTTCCGGATGCATTACAGACCGTGGCAGCTGGCAGCTTTGTTGGAAAATATGGCTTGGCCACAACTGTGATTGATTTGAAGTCATCACATCTGACTTTGTGTATGTATCCTTATGATTTAAAAATTTTAGGGGCGCCTGGGTGGTGCAGTCGGTTAAGCGTCCGACTTCAGCCAGGTCACGATCTCGCGGTCTGTGAGTTCGAGCCCCGCGTCAGGCTCTGGGCTGATGGCTCGGAGCCTGGAGCCTGTTTCCGATTCTGTGTCTCCCTCTCTCTCTGCCCCTCCCCCGTTCATGCTCAGTCTCTCTCTGTCCCAAAAATAAATAAAAAACGTTGAAAAAAAATTAAAAAAAAAAAAAAAATTTTACTGAAACCCACCCTCCCGTCCCTCCGTTAATGTAGAATGGAGGGTGTGCTCTTGCGTGCTTATGCTGATCACGTGACACTCATCACGTGTCACTAGAAGAGCTACTCCTTCAAAGAGTAATCATCATCATCATCATCACCATCATCATGAAAGTGGCGTTCTTCCTCTAAATTGGATCTGGCCAAAAATAGATTCAAGCTGAGCTACTCCCTTTCCAACCCCAGTCTCCAAGCTCTGTGTAGTTACACAGTTTGCACTCGTAGAAATAGCATAAATTTCTATAGATAGGCAGCACTTAGCTTCTTTTGAGGCAAACAGAAAGTCAAAGATGTTCTCCAGCCCCAGGTGAAACTCTTCCCTGGTACAAAGCAGATTGTGGAGGGAGACAGGTACTAGAAGACAGAGATGACCACAGAGCTTGGATTTTCAAAATGGTGGGGAATTTCCCTGTAGCCAGTGCAGCCAAATTAGCTCCTAACAAAGAAAACTAAGGACTTTGGGACTTGAGGCAGGCTCCAGGAGGCATGCATACCTGAAGATGTCAGGGGCCCCGAGACTCTTCTGAAAGAGAAAGCCAACAGAAAGTTAGCACCAGCATAAATGCGGAGTAGTCCCCCTCGAGGAAGACTCCCCTATAGAGAGTCTGGAAGCACACCAGGGTTGGAGGAGAGTTTTCAACCATCTGGTGTGCTGTTAGCCTGTGGTCTAGACCAAGCTCTGAGCTTCGAAGGACTGGGCTGCATGGAGGTGAGCAGACACGATGATCCCATGCTAAGATCTCCACGTCTACTGTTTACGGCCATGTCTCTGTGCCATTATCAGAAGGCATAGATCTCAAAAGAAAGGAAGTCCTCATCTGCCCTTGGGGCCAGAAGTGTTATAATAATTGTCCAGATCAGCACATTTCCTGGCCTCCCCATGCTAAAATCTAGAGTTCAAGGAGACTTGTCAGAGGCTCTGGTGAAGCAGATAGGTATTCTCAGGGCAGCCACAAGGGATATGGGACAGAATCAGGCCAGCCAAGTCCCAGCTTGCAGGAAAGCTTCAACCGAAGACAGGCTGATAGTCATGTTGGGGAATGCCCTGCTCGACCTTTGAGCCTTGCCATTTTAGCTATGGAATATTATAGAAACCTTTTCAACGCTTCTCTTCTTTTTTAAAAAATGTTTATTTTGGGGCGCCTGGGTGGCTCAGTCGGTTAAGCGTCCGACTTCAGCTCAGGTCACGATCTCGCGGTCCGTGAGTTCGAGCCCCGCGTCGGGCTCTGGGCTGATGGCTCAGAGCCTGGAGCCTGCTTCCGATTCTGTGTCTCCCTCTCTCTCTGCCCCTCCCCCGTTCATGCTCTGTCTCTCTCTGTCTCAAAAATAAATAAACATTAAAAAAAAAAAATTTTTTTTAAATGTTTATTTTGAGGGGAGGTAGGGGGAGAATCCCAAGCAGGCTCCGTGCTGTCAGCATGGAGCCCCACTTGGGGCTCAAACTCACAAACCATGAGATCATGACCTGTGCCAAAATCAAGAGTCAGGTGCTCAACCGACTGAGCCATCCAGGTGCCCCTCAACTCTTCTCTCCTTTTTTTTTTTTTAACATTTATTTATTTTTGAGAGAGACAGAGATAGAGCGCGAACAGGGCAGGGGCAGAGAGAGAGGGAGACACAGAATATGAAGCAGAGTCCAGGCTCTGAGCTGTCCGCACAGAGCCCAATGTGGGGCTCAAACCCACAAACCGCCAAGATCATGACCTGAGCCAAAATCGGACGCTCAACCGACTGAGCCACCCAGGAGCCCCTCAACTCTTCTCTCCTAATAAAGCATTCCTTTGATTCATGCTAGCCAGAGTTATTTATGAGTTGAAGAGTTGAAATCAGCCTCCCACGCAAGCAAGGGAACTATTGTCTCAACTTGCTGGCGGGAGCCCAAAGAAGTGTGTCACTCTCATAAAGTTCCCTGATGCCCTTCTGTCATAATGATCTGTGACCCCAGGCTCACTCTTGAAGAACTTATCTAAAGGAACTTAATCTGGGAAGCAAGGAGAAGTTTTAAAGACTGTAATGACCGCAAGGAGCGTGGCAAGACTGAGGAGTCTAAATTCGAATGCCTTCAGAGGCCAAGCAGGCAACCTCAATACGAGGAGTGGAGCCAGTTCATGACAGCAGTGGGCACGGAGGGAACACCACGTCCAGGGACAGCAGGGCTCCCAGCTAGCCTGTTGGTGTCATACAGGAATATAGGCCCACAGCTGGTAAGTTTTTTTTTTTTTTTAATTTTTTTTTCAATGTTTTTAATTTATTTTTGGGACAGAGAGAGACAGAGCATGAACGGGGGAGGGGCAGAGAGAGAGGGAGACACAGAATCGGAAACAGGCTCCAGGCTCCGAGCCATCAGCCCAGAGCCCGACGCGGGGCTCGAACTCACGGACCACGAGATCGTGACCTGGCTGAAGTCGGACGCTTAACCGACTGCGCCACCCAGGCGCCCCAAGTTTTTAGGAGAAATGTGGCAACCCCCAAACCCAGATGTGATCTGTCCATTTTGAACAGCCTTATTGCAATGTAACTGGCAGACGATACATGGCACAGATTCAAAGTGTGCAATTTAGGAGGTTTATATACACGTTCACTTGTGAACCAGAACTGTAATCAAGATAATGAACACATCCACCACTCCCGAGAGTTCTTTTGTATCCCTTTATAATCCAGCCTTCTCACCCTCATCCCCATTCCGGGACAACCACAGATCTGCTTTCTGTTCTTTCTGATTCATTGGCATTTTCTAGAATTTTCCGCAAATGGAATCGTATAGTATGTACTTTTTTGGGTCAGGTTTTTTGCATCCAGCATAATAATTTTGAGACTCCTTCATGGCGTGTGGATCAATAGCTCATTCCCTCTTATAGCCGGATAGTATTCTATTATATGCAAACGCCATAATTTGTTTATCCATTCATCTGTTGATGGATATTGGGGTTGTTTCTAGTTTGGGGTTGAGGCTACTAGCACAAAGTTGCTTTCATATTTTTGTGTAAGTCTTTGGACATATGCTTTTGTTTCTCTTGGATGAACACCTAGGAGCAGAACAGCTAGGTCATACAATAGCTGACTATTTGTGTTAACACTTTGTATAGTCAGCCTTCTTAGTTTTAGTCGTTTTTGTAGATGTGCGTATCTCACCGTGGTTTTAACTTGCATTCCCCTAAAGACCAGTTCAGTTGGGCATCTTTCTATGCATTTATTTGCTGTCCTTACATCTTCTTTGGTGAACTGTCTATTTAAATCTTCTGCCTGTTTTTATGGGGTTATTTTTGTATTGTTGAGTGCTGAGGGTTCTTTATTAATCTGTATATACGTCCTTCATCAGATTTGTGACTTTCAAATACTTCTTCCGGCCTGTGACTCATCTTTCATTGTTCTAAGAGTGCCTTTCAAAACCATGAGTTTTCAATTTTGCTAAAGTCCAGCTTTTTTTTTTTTTTTCTTTCATGGGTCACGATTTTGGTGTTCCATCTGAAGAAAGTTCTGCCGACCCCGAGACTGCAAAGATATCCTCCTATATTTTCTTGTCTCCCCACCCCTTTCAGAAGCTGGAGCTGATTATTTTATTATTTTTGTTTTGTTTTATTTTATTTACTTACTGTTATTTTGTATTATTTATTATTTTATGATTTATGATTTGTTATTAAGTTCTACGAAAGCTCTGTGTAGGTCAAACGAGACACATTTAGGGCTCCAGGTAGCCCGGGAGCCACCTGTTAACAGTCTTTTGCTTGCCGCATGGCCCCTCCTGTCCCTAATTTTGTATCATGCAAGGCCGAGAAGGCCCTGGCTTCACTTTCCCATAACACAGCATCTTTCACCAGCAACTCTGATGAATCTTGCTCAGAATCATCTTTTCCTTACACAGAAGATCAATGCCTTTAAAAAAAAAAAAAAAAAAAGACATATTGGGATGTCTGAATGCTTTTATTGAGTACTGAGAAGAGATGATGGCTTAGCTTTCCTGAGCTGGGGCTTGCTTGGAGCTCTGGCCGTCCGAGATTGACTTCCACTGGCACAGTGTGTTAGCAGTCTGTCACGTTGGCCAACATGGTGGGCGTGATGGGGCCAAGAGGATGGGGCGGAGGGACACCAGACTCTTCTGTTTAAATATTGCCTTCAGGTAAGTAGGGTCAGTGCCAGTTGGGGCCTTTTACTCTTCAGCGCTATCTCAGAACTCAAAGAGAGGATTTCAAAAGCACCCGACTAATTAAACATCCTTCCCTTCACACTGACTCTCCGGCGTGGTGTTTTTAATATACTGGGAGAGATAAAATTCTGGCCCTGGGCAGATGTTAAAAGCATTTTTTTGTTGTCAACAGAGTAACAGTATTCTTAGCCCCCTCTGGCATTGTTCTGGAAATCCACACATGACGCAGGAAATTAGTTGTCTCATGTCCAAACACCGTTCACAAGAACGGTTTTCAGAAATGGTAACCAGATACTTGTGAAATGCCCGGTGCCGTTCAGAATACATGCTGTGTACGAAGAGTGTAGAAGCTTGAGAATGTCACCTCCTCTGCCAGGGCAACATGTAGTGCTCTCAGAGCAGCGGGTGGCTTATCCTTCCTCTGAAGCCGTTTCCCTGCTACTGTGTTCATTTCACAAAAAAGTACAGAAAATCCGGAGGACTAACAAGAGGTGAAATGTCCCCAAACTTGCAGCGAGTCGACAGTGAAGTCCCGAGGACCCGAGAACGTCACGTACATCAGCCTCTTTGCATTTCTTTCTGCAGGGAGTGCTAGTCCTTGACCGGTTCATCATAGCCCAAAATGAAGTTGGCCCTTGCCATTCATCCAACGTGGGCAGGCTTGAAATCTAAATAAATGTAAACTGAGGAACAACTAACCTAGCGAACTCCATTCGAGCAGAACCTGAAATAACTATAAAATATCTGTCGATTACCTTAAGGATTTCCTCCACTTCCCTCACAGAAAGAATCCTCAAAACACAGGAATTTGGGGCTTTTTCTTGCCCTAAAGAATGTAGAGGGGTGATCGTTTGGCTAGAAAGAAATGAACTGTTTCTTATTTAGTAGAAAACACGTCACTTACCACAGTAAAAAGCAGTCATTCCATTGGAGGTTGCTTCCATTAGTTCCGGGTGACTTGGTCCAACGAGGAAAGCACCAGCCTTGAGTGTTCCAGACCCAGGCTTGAATAGCAGCCCTGTCGCTTGCCATCTGCATGGGCTTGAGTAAGTGTCCGGACCTCTCTGAAACTCAGCACTGTCACACACAAACGGGGCTTCTGACAGGCAGCCCAGAGGGTTGCTGTGTAAATTCGACTACACTTCAAGAGCCAAGCAAGGTCATGGCCGTCCCGCCTCTGTTCTCACAGCTCTGCAAACTCTGCCATACCCTCGCCACCAGGTTTCCTAATTGCTTATTCTGTCTTCTGACTTTGCCCAATATCCCGTCAGGGCAAGGACCAGGTTTTGCTTGCTCACCTCTGCAGTATCCGCCTGACCCACCTCGTACAGAGGAAGCATTCAATACATGTTTCTTGAAAAGAAAGCGAAGAGGAAGGAAGAGGGAAAGAGGTTGGTTAGAATAGTGATTACATGATTAAAAGCATAGACTTTGGAGTCAGACTGGATTTCAGATCCAAACCCTGTGACTCACTGGCTTTTCACTCAATAGAGAAAAGATAACTATCTGCCTTGAAGAGTGGTAAGGGCTATGGGATTATTTCGCAAAGGGTTTAGCCGAGTGCTCAGCATATGATAGGTGTTGAGTGCACGTTATTCTATAGTATTCCACAGAGTAGTATGTAATTATAGGTTATAGTATTATAGAGCTCAGCAGGACTCATCATAAATCTGATGGACACTTTGCAATGGTTTGGGTAATAGTTGCCGAGGTCCTTGCTGGAGGAAACTGGCGAGGAAATTACCTTCTGCTATCACTCGAGATAAGTTGTGGATAATCGGCACTCCCTTCGTGCAGAAGAAGGTAGACTGCCACTGTCATCTGCAAGCCTGATCCTTTTGGCGGGTGAAATTCTAATCTATCCAAGAGACATTTGAACGGCACGGGATGAAGGCTTTCAGGGGCCAACCAGATCCTGCCCTCCAGGAGCTGGGCAATTGCTAAATCACTATAAGGAAAGGCAGAACGTGGTCAAGGGCTCCCACCAAAGGCCAGATGATGGTCTGGACCCAGGGGAGTGAGGAAGGTAACCTGCTGATTGGGAGAATGGGCTGTGGGTGCAAACTGTGGTCCCACCATTTAGCAGCTGACAGAAGCTTCCTTTCTTCCTCTGCGGTGAGAGCACTTTGAGGATCCACCTTGCAGAATGGTGGTAAGCATTAAGTGATAATACTCACGGCAGGGTTGACATCTTCCCAGTAAGTTCTCAGTAAATATCAGCCATTATTGTCATGGCTGTTACCCTTATCCGGCTAGCATTACTTTAACGGGATAAGAGTGATATTATTACAGGTATTAATATATAGCATAGTAACACTGCCAGCATTTTAAAACTAGTATATTATTCAGGTCTCTATATTATGTAGGTAATATTATAACATTAATTCGGATAAAAGTAAGAGTATCATAATACTATTTGTAACATGGTAAGTGCTTCCTGGAGAATTCAGCATTCAAGCTAAATCTCTAAGAATGGGTAGCATTGAAGCACTATTTGGCTCTTTGGAATGAAAACAGGTGTTTTTATCTGATGCTTGTCCAAGCCTCTACTGAGTTCCGAGTTTTGTATTCTGCAGGGTGTGAGACCACTTGAGAAAGGCTTTGTTACCCAAGGGTTCGCGGGGAGAGGCACGGACCCCCAAATGGTCAGGGCTGGAGACGAAGGAATACACACATTCAGCACAAGCTTCCGGGTCCGCCACCTCCCCATAGTTGGCCTGACTTAGCCGCCCTGACATCCCTCAAGAGAACAAAGGGAGGTGCTGATCGGAGCACTCAACACACTGTCAATATTCGCCTTCACAATCAGTGTATTATTAGTATTTATGTTGAAAACAAATTCCCCTTTGGGACTCCAGCTCGACTCTATTGGCGCCTGGTGGATCCTTTAATATTTAAGTTCTGCCATCTTCAAAGATGCACATCAGAGTCTTTCCTGAGGCTGAGGACTGAATGTTCTCGCACCTGGGAATTTCCCTTGTGGCCAGAAAACATGAAGGGGTGGGGGGGGGGGATGCCTCATGCATAAAAGAAATGGTAAAGGAGAGAAGATGAGCCAAAGGGAAGGGAGGTATGTCTCAAGGTCTAAAAACCACACATAAAGACTGAAATTAGCCCACATCCATTCCTTTCCCTCCATTCCCATTAGAAGCTTATAAAACAGTGTGTGTGTGCGTGTGTGTGTGTGTGTGTGTGTGTGTGTGTGTGTGTATACATGTGCGTGTGCACATGTGGGCATTAGGAAGAACACATAAATCAAAGCTGAAATTTGCATGGACTTCTCAGAAAATGTTTCATGAAATTTGTTTGTAAAACAAATCTAAGGCAGCTATTCTCAAACTTTAATGAGCACAAGAACCACCCGGAGAGCTGTTGAAAATGTACGTTTCCACCCCCACCGAGCCTGACTCAGTGGGTCCACAATGGAAGGCTGGAATCTGCATTTTTCGTAAGCACCCTATGTAATTCTGATGCAAATGGCCCTTGAACCACTCTGAAAAATGCTGGCCTAAGGTTTATGCTTTTCTCTTTTTACATTTTTTTTCTGTCCTTGTATTTGGGGATGACTTTTAACTATTTTCCCCAGTTTTCTCCCTAAGCATAAAATTCCCCTCATTTGCACCGGTGGATTTCCAACCCCCCACCCCCCACCAACACGTTTGGAAACTTCGTATTCTCTGAAAGGTGAAGTGACTCCTTACTGAGTAGGGCAAGGGCAGATGTAGGGGATGGAGAATGCTGTATCCTGGACCTCAGCGGGACAGTGACAGAGACTATCAGAGAGGTTTCCTCATGAGGGGTTACCCCACCAGGAGTAGTTTAAATGGAGGGAAGTCAGCTGAGCTGGGTCTCCTCTGAGACGCCCTTCCCTGTGAACTTGAAAGCTATGTGGTCAGCTTCTGCACGGACCATGTGGCTGTAGAAACAGCAGTGTGTGCCATGGGGAATCCGGGGCTCTGGCTTGCTACATGTAATCAGCTGTGTACAATTGCTGGGTGGACCACAGGGACCCTGGCACCCAGTCAAGAGGCAGATAACCCGGGAGCCTCCCTAACATGCTCTCCTGGGATGTGCCCTTCGTTGGCTTCCGGCTGAGCAGCTCAAGCACCTATCCTGGAGGAAGAAACTTGGTGGCATGAATCACAATGTCCATTGTGCTCTCTCTGCATTTGAAGGTGAATAAATTCTGCTCAGGGATGAGGCGGTGGGAGGTGGAAGGAAGGACCCTGGGTAGCAGGAGGACACGGGGGCCCTCGGAAGGAGCAGACCACAGACTGCAGGTGCGGGGAAGGAGAGATTCTGAACCTAGTGACTCTCCTCAGAAGAAATTTGAAGACCAAGAAGGCTCTTCTCTGGGAAAGTTGTCACAAAACCATTGAGGCAATGGTTAAACCCCTAGCTCTATGACCAAGTGGCTGAGCACTGCTCTTCTAATGTCTCCGGATTTCGGTTTCCTCCCTCTGTGAAATAACAGTATTGGAACCAATGGTTTCTATGACCCCTTCCAGCTTTCATATCCCAAGAATGAATGTCTTTCCCGAGCTGTGCCTGACAGATTTCTTAGAATTATCTTCAGTGATGATCTGTAGTAGCTGAAAAGTCAATTGTCCATTACTGTATAACAAACTACACCAAAACTTGGGACCCTAACATAAAATAAAATAAAATAAAAACCATTTTGTTTTGTTCGCCATTTTGTGGGTAAAGCATTGGGGAAGAGCTTGGCTGGGTGACTCATCTCTGATTCCAGCTGGGGCTGAGGATCCATTTCTAGGATTCTGGCATGACATCTTCAATCACCTGCCTGATGCCATAGTGCACTGCTCACTGTCCGTCTCCCACCCTGCCTCCCTTTTGCCCCTCTTCCTCCACCTCTTTCTGTCTCCATACTTGGCACCTCATCCTCCAGGGCTCCCCGGGTGGCTTGTGCTTCTCACAGCATGGCAGCCTCAGGGTAGTCAGACTTCCCACGCGGACCCTCGACCACATTCCCACGGGCGAAGTGTGAAACTGCTCGTCCTCTTGAGGGAGAGGCCCAGAGCTGACACGGTGTCACTTCCATCGGTTAAACATCACAACTCTTCCTTACACCTGGTTACTTACAACTAACTCTGTTGGTTAACTATCACACCACTATTGGTTAACTCTGTTTGTTACCTCTGTTGGTTAAACAGCACAACTCTGTTGGTTAACTCCATTGGTTAACTCTAATGGCTAAACAGTCCAACACTATTGGTTAACTCTGTTGGCTAAGCATCACAACTCTGTTGGTTAAACATCACAACTCTGTTGGTTAACTCTGTTGGTTAAGCACCACAACTTTACTGGTTAACTCCATTGGTTAAGCAGCACAAGCCAATCCAGACGTGGGCGGAGGGCTAGACCTGCTGCTCAATGGGAAGAGTGTCGGAGAACTTCCGGCGATCCTTCACCTACCACAGTCAGCATTTAAACAGAAAACAAAAGTTAATTCCCAACATCATGAAATCTACTCAGCACCAATGATTCGAAAATAAAAGCATTTATTTGTTTCACAAGATTCTGAAGATTTAGCCTTCTTAAAACCAGAAAGCTGTTGTGGATATCCAAAGATTGTTCTGGGGACTTTTCATACCCAGACGAGAAGCTGATTGCTGAGGAAGGTCAGAAGACATTGTATACTGACCAAAAGTCATTTTTAAATAGGAACTGATAGCTATTCAAAACAAACAAAGACTCATTTTAGTGTAATTGACTTTTATCTTCCAAAACATTGAGTCCTTGGCTCTTTCAGAAAGAACGGCCAGGGAAATGCTAAGAAGTATCCAGTAACTCTGTCTACAGACCATTGATACTGAGGGCCACTTCATGGGGCCTGGGCTAAGCTCAGTGCCCAGCGCTCTGCTTATGGTGCCCAGGGTGATGCAGATGCCACCCATGCAGCCTATACACAAACACATCTTTGTTGCTCCCGAGGCAGCAAATTCTTTACCATGAATAATCTACTGCAACAAACGCTCCCTTTAATTCCTTCTCAGTCTTGAGAGTATTTGGGCTACTGAGAGATGAGAAATCAGCACTCAACAGGATTTAAATGCTAGAAATGGTCCCTTTAAGCACAGCTATAGAAAAGAAAGGGAACCGCACCATTAGTCCTACAGGTACAGGAAGAGGAACAAACGAATGAATTGGGGCCATTGATACAAAATGCCACAGCGGGGGCTCCTGGGTGGCTCGGTCAGTGAAGCGTCCTACTTGATTTCTGCTTAGGTCATGATCCCACCATTGTGGGATCAAGTCCCGCATCAGGCTCTGCACTGAGTATGGAGTATTGTCCCTATGGGCACAATTTTTCTCCCAGGACACAGCGGGCAATATCTGGAGACAGTCTAGCGTCTGGTAGGTAGCGGCCAGAGGTGCTGACCATCCTACAATGCACGGGACAGCTCCCCCAACGACAAAAATGACCCGGCCCAAAACATCCATAGTGCCGAGGTCGAGAAAATCTATTGTAGAGGTTCACAGCACCCCGTTCCACGCAGAGGAAAGCAGGCCAGTTGATTCAAGATTCTCAGTCACCTTCAGCCTCCTGGATGTTTCTACCACACAGCCTCACCTCCCTCTCCTGCCCTCTAGCCCAGGGTTTTATCTGGGAGTGGGGTGAGCAGGGGGTAGGTACATGGACGCTTCCCTACCTTGCTCTGCCTGTCTCTCCCATCCCCACGCCTCACTGGGGGTGCAACGGTGAACTTTCTGTGTGTCAGAAATTTCCCCCACGTGGTCAGCTCCTCCTTTTCAAGATGCCTTTTGCCCTGGAACCTCCTCTGGGGCCTCAATGCTGAAATAAGTGAGGGGAGAGAAACCAACTGCCCACTGGGCAAGATAAACTGAGAGGTAGTTCAGAAATACTCTATTGTACTTTTATGAATATTTATAAATATTATATAACCAGCTACTTTTCTTATGCCCGGCAGAGACTTGATCAAATGTTGCATTGAATGGAATTGCTTACACCACAAAGAATTTATTACTACCCCAAAATCACAACACAGTTTCTTGGAGGGGCGTCCTCTTTCCTAGGTGGACTCCTTTCTAGCCGAGTTGGACTCTTCTCGAAATTCCACTCTACACAAAAGCACATTCATGAAACCAGAGCGGAGGGCCCGGGATCTGCCAGGTCTTGTGTGTACCTCTGCCCACCGCTTCCCTCCCTCGGGCCTGAGTGCCACCTACAGCAGCTGAGGCCACCCAGAGCCCACTGAGGCAGAAGTTCCGGGTGACCCCTGCACAGGCTCCGGAGTGGGGCCCCCGGGGGGGGGACGCTGGCTCACACCTGCTGGACGATAGGAGCAAGGCACGTTACTTCACCTCTCTGAGCCTCAGTTTCTTTAACTGCAAAATGGATCGGTGACAATATCGACCACGTAGGGAGGTTTAGACCGCTCGGGCTCCCATAACAAGACACCACAGACCGAGTGGCTTAAACAACAGAAATGTATTTTCCTGCAGCTCTGCAAGCTGGAATCCTGAAGTGAAGGTGCCAGCATGGCTGGTCTCTGATGAGAACTCTCTGCTTGTCTTGCAGGCAGACAGCCTCCTTCTTGCTGTGTCCTCCCCCGGCCTCTCCTCTGTGCATAAGCAGAGTGTCCTCCCCCGGCCTCTCCTCTGTGCATAAGCAGAGTGTGCACGTGTGTGAAAAAGAGAGAGAGAGAGGAGCACCTGGGTAGCTATCAGTTGAGTGTCTGACTCTTGATGTCAGCTCAGGTGTTGATCCCTGGGTCGTGGGATCTAACCCTCTGTTGGGCTCCGAGTTAAGGGTGGAGCCTGCTTGGGATTCTCTTTCTCCCTCTCTCCTTCTGCCTCTCCCCTGCTCATGCTCTCTCTCTTTTGATAAGATAAGATGATAAGATAAGATGGCATAAGATAAGATGGGATGGGATAAGGTAAGATGGGGTGGGATAGGATAAGATAAGATAAGATAAGATAAGATAAGATAAGATAAGATAGAGAAAATTTGTGTCTCCTTCTCCCTTTATAAGGACACCAACCCCATTGGGTCAGGTCGCCACCCTTATGACTTCATTCGTCTTAAATACCTCCTAAAGGCCCAATCTCCAAATATCCTCCTGTCAGAGGTTAAGGCTTCAACGTAGGACATGATGGGGGCAAAGAGACACAATTCGGTCCATAGCATAGGGTTTCTTCAAAGATTAAACAAGATCATTCCTGTAAAGCATTTGAACTAGTAAGCCCTCAATAATGTCCGCTATTATCGTTTCTGCTGCTGCTGTTAACCCAGAGCACACCATCTGACCAGGACCACCAGGTCTACTATTCGATGCCCACGTGGACAGTTGACTGAGCAGGGACTAGGGAAGGGAGACACGTTGCTGACCGGCAACGCCAGACCCACCAGGCGCTGGAAAGAGCCCACGGAAGGTCCCGTGTGCGGCAGGAAGGAAGAGGTACCTTGTGAAGGGAACCGGGTCACCACCACTGACGGAAAGCAGCACGCATCGATTTATTCTGCACACACAACAGCCGCCTCTTATTTAACACCGACTACGAGCCGGCCACTTTATGTGCCTTCTCCCTGCTAACTCTCTCCCGGCCACCTCAGTGGATGGGGAAATGGAGATTCAGAGGAGTTAAGTGGCCTTGCCAAGGCTACACGGTTGTTAAGTGGCTAAAGCTTCCCTTAATTCCGAGGCTGTTGGATCCCCAAAGTCATGCCCTTTCCTCCTGGGCGGAACTGTCTCGTGTGCAAGCTCAGTGCCTTATGCCTAGAGATTAGAAGATATTATCCCCTCCCCAGAGATCATTTTTAATTAGAAAAAGGAGCTGGTCTCTAGCAACGTGTTGTCACTGAAGCCAACGTGTAGCATCGGCTCTTGCAGCATTTTGAAGGGGCTGGAGATTTTATCTATTTGCCCTTAACCGTACCGAGCAGAGCGTCAATATATGAATTTGAGAGATAAAAGGATTAAGGACACTGTGTTGGTTGGCTCTAACTTGTTCCTGCTGAAGTGGATCACTCCAAAATCCAGTGGATTAAAACAGTAAGCATGTATCCTTGCTCACAGGCTGGGTATTGCTGGGCTCAGCTCCACAGCTCAGCCAGTTGACTGTCTGACTCTTGGTTTCGGCTCGGGTCGTGAGGTCAAGCCCCGTGTCAGGCTCTGCACTGACAGTGTGGAGCTTGCTTAGGATTCTGTCTGTCTCTCCCTCTGTCTGTCCCTCCCCGATTCTCTCTCTCTCTCTTTCAAAATAAATAAATAAACATTTTTTTAAACAAAGAATTGAGGCCAATAATTCCATCTACCAAAGACATGTTCTGATTTGGGGACTGGCTACCAGCCAGAGGGAATGGAGTGGTAAGGAGATCTATAAAATCCCACCAGCTTTCAAAAGATTTGCCGTAAGAACTCTGCCTATGAATAAAACACCATAAATCTCCCTACGGTTCTTCAACCAAAATACCGAAAGACAAACCCTCCCGGCGTGCCACTTTCCTTTTCCTCTTCCTTAAGAAGGCTGCAAAACTGTAGGATGCCAGAATATTAGGCGAACCCGGCGAGCGAGAGCGATCCCTCCAGTCTCAAGTTTCAAGCATCTATGAAAGTAGCTTTTGGCAAATGTCTGTGAAAAATGGGTCCCTCTGCCTTTGAATCTCTGAGTCCCCATTTGGTATTTTATCTACACCCCCGTAATCTACACACACAGACACCGGCCTAACTGCCTGACAAATAGGCACAGCTTGCTAATAAAACAAGAGACATAAATCTGAGAGGACCGCGGCCGGATTTTATTGCAGAAAAGTCAGGGTAGGCCTCCAGGGGCATCACGTTACTGGCTAGAGCTGCTTTTCCACTTCGTCGTGGGGGTTCGGCAGTTCCGAGAGGTGCGGTTCCTTTTGAACCAGAGACGTGGTTCCAGTGGAAAACTGGGCTGGTCTGTCTTTCCCATAAAGATTCTCCTCTGGCATCAGCTTCCATTTTCTCTCTTAGACAAGCTCCAGGGCACTCATTATTCCATTTCCAGGAAGCTAGGACACTGAACGAGCTCTTTCGAGGGGTCCACGCCGTGTCCGGGTAGCGTCCTGTTCCCAATCTGTTACGAGCCATAGGAAAATCCTCCGTGTAGCGTAGCACACAGATCAATACCCACATGCCTTTTAGTGCCAGACTATGGGGCCCACAAAGCTGTGCGGCCCTGAACTGCAGTCGGCGAAAGCTCACCGATCTCCTGACGTCCGGCTGCTGTCGCCGGGCGGTGGAAGGTGACCAAGGAGGCGAACGGTATACATTCTCCGCACAGAAATTCGTTCATTAGGTTCAGAGCTTCGGCGACTTTACCTGCAGCGTAACTGGGGAGCTGGGGGGGTTAAGAGTTTGGAGCTTAGCTTCTAAAAACACAGATCCAAAGCAGATAACATAACCGATTTAGAGGCCATTACAATGCATTTTATCCTGTTCTTCTGCCAAAAAGCACCTTATCTGAGCTTGCTTTCCTTTTTATTTTTCTTTCTAAGCCTCAGAAATATCTCATCTTGGGTCAGGAAAAAAAAAAGCACAGACTAAGCAGGCTCGAAAAGAGGGCAGTGACCGCACTAGGTGCCCTCACTGCGCTGGAGAAGCGTGCGTCCAACTTCCGCCAGCTCTCAGCCCCGGCCAGCCTCACATTCGGGAATGGGGGGAGATTTTTTTTCCCCATGAACATACGGACTGTGTTCATGTTTAGGAGGCAGTTAAGTTCAGAAAGGAAAAGAGAAAATAAAGTTAAGGTACATCACTTTTTACTCTATCAAAGCCGAGTTCCGTTTTGTGCGTGTGCTATTAATACACCGTCCCTGGGTATTTAAAAATAAATAATCCTTTAAAGCGTAAATAAATAAGCCCTGGTGTCCGATGCAGCCGTTCTTAAATTTGGGGTGTGTGAGAATCCCACTGGGAGTTGTTAAAAAACCCAAATTTCAATACAGCAGGCCCAGAGAATAACCCAGGAAACTCCTTTTGTTAAGCTTTATTTATTTATTTATTTAGAGAGAGAGAGAGAGAGAGAGAGCAAGGGAGGGACAGAGAGGGAGAATCCCAAGCAGGCTCCGCACCGCCAGCACAGAGCCTGGCATGGGGCTCGAACCCACGAACCTTGAGATCATAAGCCGAGCCAAAGCTGAGAGTCAGACGTTTAACCAACCGAGCCACCCGGGCCTCCCCTCCCAGCTATTCTTTAAAGGGAACCAGGAGAGTTTACACCCTTCTCCGTGTGCATAAAGGTATATAGAGCCCAGAGGTGCAGGGTCTTGAATACCACTCTTATGCATGTACACCCTCTTCCGTAAGCTCAGAAGAATAAGAAAAGTCATCTGTGCCTGCAGAACAATTAGCCCAGAGGACACTAAATCATGGTAAATGATACAAAATAAATAACCCTGCGCACACATATGTATGTTGCATGTGACACAGTTAGGAAACCACAACTTGATTTAGGAGATTTTTTGGAACAAACCCATTAAGATGTAACTGGGGACTTGGATATAAACAGCACAGTCCCTGCCCTCAAATACATTATTTTCCAGAAGTGGAGATCATGTCCACCCCAAGAGTCAGGATGTAAAGCAAAGGGGGAGACATGCATTCAATGAAGAGTATACGAGACCAGTGTAAATAGAAGAGGGGACCCCAAATCTCCCCACGGACAGAGGATAGGCGGGCATCAGGGAAACGTTGGTGACCATTTTGAGTTTGGTCTAAAGATCATGTGACTTTGACAGAAGACATGAAAACAAGGTATTCAAGCAAAAGTTCAGAGGCAAAACAGTTCAGGGTCACACTGGGGAGGGGGTCCCAGGGAGTGAGCAGGAAGCTATCGGTGATAGGTGAGGGAGAGGAGCCAGGTTGGTCCAGTTTGGGAAGGCTTTCCCTGCTGGGCCCACGTGTTCGGGCTTCATTCTGTAGGTAATAAAGGGCCACCCAGGTCCTTGGTCCCAAGACGCTCCAATCCCTAATCCAATCCCTGTGGCTTTCGGAGTCCTTGGGCTGAGTCCGCAGGCACCCAGGCACATACTTTGTGCCTCACAAGTTCAGCTGCTCGCTGGGCTTTCTGGAAGGCCCGTGGAATGCTGAGCCAGGTAACAGGTAACCGCATTTGGTTGTTCATAGGTCATATCGAGAGCACAGGGAGAAGGATTTCCACGCACCACGGAGCCGGGGGCATGGCTCTCATTAACCCCAGGAGCTTCTAGACTACACCTTCTTAACAGGGCCAGCCCTTGGCTATCAGGTCAGGGATGGGCAGAGCCAACAGACTGGCTCCATCTAAGCTATCCTTGGTCTTTGAAATTACTAAGTAATTGCTCAAGGAAAGCTATAAACACGAAAGGCAGCTTTCAAACAAGTATGAAAGGTATAAATAGAAGATGGCACAATGAGGGACCGACATCCCTTGGACGAGGAGAGCCTGAGGATCAAACTAGCAGAAGGGACCTTTAATAAAAGTTTCACGTGCTGGGGAGCAGGTTCTGTATACCAGGAGCTGCGTTTCTCAAACTGTGTTCCGTGAGACACCCCTGGGTTCCCTGAGGCAGTATTAGGTGTTTCATGAGAACAACTTCATAGTATAAAAAAAAAAAAAAACTTGGGAAATTTCAAAAAACTCCATCGTCTCCAGTGAAGTTTCCAAATTCCCCTGCAGAGCATCACATTGCTTTGAGTACTAAAGAAAAAAAAATGTATTTGACTTTGGTCAACCCAGATTTTCCAAATAAACTTGTTTTATTTGGGGACCTATTTATTTATTTTTAATAGCATATCTGCTCCATTTCATGGGTACCTAGGTATTCTACAAGTACTTACCACGTAGCAGGTATTGTTCCAAACCTTTTACAAAATGTTAGCCCACTCAATCCTCATAATAGACGTACGAGGTACATAGTATTGGGTTATTCTACAGATGAGAAAACTGAGGGATACGGGGGGCAGGGGAGACGAAGCTTATGCTGCCCATGTCATCTGGGCCGCAAGGCTCCACAATTCAAGCTTTAAACATTTTTTTAACGTTTATTCATTTTTTGATAGAGAGAGAGCGTGAGCAGAGCAGGGGCAGAGAGAGAGGGGGACACAGAATCCGAAGCAGGCTCCGGGCTCTGAGCCGACAGCACAGAGCCCGACGCGGGGCTCGAACTCACGGACCGCGAGATCGTGACCCGAGCCGAAGTCGGACGCTTGACCGACTGAGCCACCTGGGCGCCCCAGTTCCAACTTTTAAACCAGTACGGGGAACGCAGTGTGGAAGATACAGTGTCCCAGAGGGCCTGTCGTGAGAAAGGGCACGGAGGAGCTCCCTCCTCTACTTGTGCTACCCCTGGGTGCCCCGCTGGCGTCTCTGCTCTGGTTTAAACAAACGCTCTCTGTCACAATGGGCCAGAAGCAAAAGTGTAGAAGGAGACACGTTAGCCCGCCCAGGCCGAAAGTGCCACCGGATGCTGCCAGATGGCTCCACACATCAAGGAACCGTGTGGACTCGGGGATACGTTGAAGCCAGACTCAGGGTCATAAATCCCAGACTGGTCCCACGGACGGGACTTTTAGGAGCATCGCCCATGCCTCTCAGTTTACACCCAAGTGAGGAACCCGGGTCTGAGAGAGGGGGCACCCTGCCCGAGGGCTCAGTTACAGCTGGGCTCCTGTTTCCTGGTCTAGGACTTCCTCCTACGTGTAACCCCATCGCTGCTAATTTTAAAGATTGAGAGCGGCTGACCCTGAGCCACTTGATGTCAGAAGCAACCACAAATCAGTCTCTACTGACACAGGGTTAGCGCAGGATGCCTCAGCCCAAGAGCACGACCCAGCTGCCTCCTCACCCCCAACCTCTGCATCTGGTTTCCTTAAATGAGGGGGGGGGGGTGGGAATCAAAAGAACCAGCATGCTTTTCTTAAGAGCAAAGTACCTCGTACCGCATAGGATTCCCCACGGGTAAGACTCCAAAGCACAGGACAGGCTGAGATTTCTTAATTTCTCCAAAAGTCTCCTGCCGGCCACAGCAGGTAGACACGTCATGCCACGCTCGTTGGAGGAAGGGAGCTGCTGAGTCCACGAGAGGTAAGAGATGAGCCCCCTATAGAGCTGGCATGGGTGGGAAGACGAGGGAGCCACCCCCACAGCCGTAGGAGCTGCCAAAGTCCCGGTAAAGGAGCTCATGTCCTGCCCCCACACATGTCACTGTCACCGAGCCAGGCCTGCCAGGTCTAAGAACAGGAGCTCTTAGAAAAAGCTCCTGGCACCGTTCTCTGCCTCCCCTTCCAAGCCCTGAATCAGACCAGGCAGAGCCAGGGCAGGCCTGCCACTTAGCCCCTGCAAGCCCTTCTTCTGCCCTGGACCAGACCCACCCCAGACCTCGCTGCTCGGTATGTAACGCGGATGGCTGCACACAATATGGCAGACATGGCCGACTTGACATCTTCGGCTCTGAGCTGAGCTTTCTGGGCCGTGAGCTATGAGCTAAGACGGAAAATAAGCAAGCGTGGATGTGGAGAAGCGAGTAAGGAAGACGGGAGGGGAGAGCACACGGGCGGAAGCCTATGCCCGACCAACTCAAAGCACAAAGCGTTCACGGCATACGAGGGAGACAAAAGTCTTAGAATGTGGGGAAACGAGAAAGGTTGGTGTGAATTCAGGGAGCCTCGGTATCACAGCACACGAAAGAAACTCCACTTTACGACACGTGGGCTCGTGCGACACACCCACCAACAGGTAGAGGGAAGACAGAGTTAATCCATCCTTCAAATCCCACCTCCCCCCGGAAAATCTTGCCTAATCTCCACAATCCACACGGACCTCCCCTTTCTGTGCCGTGGCCTCCAATTGCGTCGCTTGTGTTTGTCTTGTCTCCATGGGTCAGGTCAGGGTGGAGACAGCAAACGAGTGGACAGCCAAGGACTCAGACCTGGCTCCAAGTCTCGGTCGAGCCGCCAAGATCAGAACAGATGGCGGATGAGAAGTCCAGGTCTGTGAAAGAGAAAGAATAAGCCCTTCCTCTATGTCGGAGCAGATAATCAGTTGAAAAATCTAAGGACACGAATGCACCCTGAGGAATTAAACAGAAATCTAAGATGAAGACAGGAAAGATCCAGAGGCCAGCAGGTCAGAGAAGTTAAAGGAAGAGCACCAAGGAGCGGAAACACCAACCTTAGGGCTGACCCCGGACAAATGCCCTTGTCCCTCGGCCCTTGTTTATGATCACACTTCCTACTACCAGTCAGTCATCCCTGGCCCAGAAGGAGACAGGCACAGGGGTGGTTATGATATTTGGAAGGGGCGGTTGGGCAGTGTTGAAGAGGCAGTGAGCCACTGCCCTCCACTCTTGATCAGGACGCTTGAAAGATGCGAGGAATGGACGAAACCATCTCTTACCTCTGCAGGACAACATCGGTGTCATAAACTCCTATCCCCTAGCGCTTCGCTGTATCGATCAAAGATTTCTTAAGAGATGAGCGATTTTAAAAAAACAGCCACTGTGGAAGGCAGTGTGGAGTTTCCTCAAAAAATTAAAAATAGAAATATCATACAATCAAGCGTCCTTCTACAAGGTACTTACCCAAAGAAAACGAAAACACTAAGTCAAACACTAATTCACCTCTTTGTTTACGGCAGCATCATTTACAAGAGCCGAAATATGGAAGCAGCCCAAGCGTCCATGGACTGAAGAACGGATAGAGAAGATGTGGTATATATATACGATGGAACACTGCTCAGCCGTGTCATCTGTGACACCATGGATGCATCTAGAGGGTATGACGCTAAGTGAAACAAGTCAGTCTGAGAAAGCGCTCTACGATTTCACTTACATGGGAATCTAAAAAGCAAAACCAACAAATAAACAAATAAAAAGCGGAATCAGACCTATAAACGCAGAGAACAAACGGATGGCTGCCAGAGGGGAGTGGGTTGGGGGGGCGGGGCAAAATGGGGGGAGGGGAGTGGGAAACACAGGCTTCCAGTTGTGGAAGGAATCAGTCACAGTCATGGCACCGGGAGTACAGTCAATGGTAGTGTATGATGACAGATCATAGTACAGAGCGTTGTAGGATGACAGGTCATAGCTGCACGTGTGAGCACAGCCCCACACAGACTGTTGAACCACCGTGTTGTGCACCTGAAATTAATGTAACACGTGCGTCAACTACACTCAAACATTTTTTTTTTAAAAAAGAGAGAGACTCCAAGAGTGTGATAATTTTAATTAGCAAAATAAAGATCCGGTGAGCAGCAAATCCTAACATTTTCTACTTACTTATTATATGGTTCAGCTGGTGACTGTAGTAATAACTGTCTCTGTTGGGCCTTTCCTAGAAATTGAAGCTGGCTAGTTAAAAAGCGACATAATCCATGTTGAAATAAACCCAAGAAGGCATGCAAATTAGTGTTTGGACTGTAGTTACGGGAGAGCTCAGCCACTGGGGCCTTGTCTGGACCTTTTACGCAGCACATCCTTGTAACTCTAGTGCTTTTGAGTTTGGTCCAAAGGGAAAAGCCATGTACCCATTATCTCTGTTTGACCATCACCTATGGTTTCATACTCTGCTTGTGAAGCCTGATTTTATAAAATAGCTATTATAAGGGAATATGTCTGACATCAAAAATGTCATATTAACAGTTTAGTAAAAAAAAAAACCCCTAATGCTGCTATGATGAGAAATTATGTTTTCAAAGATACCATAGATGAATAGTTTATCAAAAAGAAAGAATGAGGGGAGCCTAGGTGGCTCAGTCGCTTAAGCATCCAACTTTGGCTCAGGTCATGATCTCTCTGCTTGTGAGTTCGAGACCCCCGTCGGGCTCTGCGCTGACAGTTTGGAGTCTGGAGCCTGCTTTTGTTTCTGTTTCTCATCTCTCTCTGCCCCTCCCCCACTTGCACTCTGTATCTTTCTCTCTCTCCCCCCAAAAAAAAACATAAAAAAAAAGAAAGAATGAAATTTACTGAATGTCAAGTAGACCAAAGTACATTTAAAAAAAAAAAACTGTAAGACAGAGAAACAGCTGAAGATTGATTTTCATGTAAAACAAGGCACATGTTTGGTAGAGACAAATATTTCAGGCCAATATTGCAAGAGTACATATTTGTTTTTACGTAAATTTAATACCAGATGTGTGGTCTTATTGTCCATATGAAAGGATTGACTGGGATTTTACCATTGTAACCCTGTGTCCTAAGAGTGAGATCGTCAGAAACAAGTTGAATCCAAAAAAAAAAAAAAAAAAAAAGGGAGACGTTAATCATAATTATTCAAGCTCCCTTAGGACAATGAAGTCATTTCAATCCTATGTGTAGTGGTCTGAATAAGCTAGGCTGTGCTGCAGTAACAAATACTTCCCTAAATCTCGGTGGTGTAACACTTACTATTTCTCAACCCCACAAAATCTCTGCCTATCCGGAGGTCCTTCCGTGAAGCTCAGGACTAAATCTGCTTGTATTCAATAGCTATGAAATCTGGGGCTCATAACTTCAAGGTCACCACGGCAGCGGAAGAGAAGACTCAAGGCAGCATGTCAGTTTCGTTTTTTATTTTATTTTATTGTGTTTTTTTTTAAGTAATCCTTATGCCCAATGTGGGGCTTGAACTCACGCCCCTGAGATTGAGAGTTGACGGGTTCTACTGATTGAGCCAGCCGGGTGCCCCGGCGCCTCAGCTTTTAAATTCTTCAGGCTGATGTGGAAGGATGGGCTATTCGGTGAGAAGTCAGTGTCTCCCTGTCCCACCGCGTGACTCTAATCTGCTAGGAGATGTTGAAGGTTCATCCCGAAGGTTCTCCTTAAGGGGTTTTCTCCAGATACCCTGCGATTTGTCCGGTTGATTAATGCCTTCACGAAAGCTAGAAGCTGATTAGTTTATACACACAACAGATTACTCAGGAATCTCTCTACCCTCGCAAACGTATGAGTCCCATCTCATTCCTCAAGAGCCTTCTCGGCAGACATCAATGTTTCTCATCTTGCAGAAGGATTGAGCTCCTATGTGCTATCCGGCTGTCAGTTCCCGTGGTACCTACACATCTCCCAGCCCCTGGGACACCCAGGTTAGGCATGCATGAGCCCTGCGTGTGCACCATTGTCCAAGGATTTTGTTTCTTCCGTGCAGCATTTGCTTTGTTAATTACCTTCCACGTCGGGACGTGGTCTTGCTTACATTAGTTTGATGATTCTCTCTGGAAAGAATACCTGAACTGTGCAATTCTACCTCCACACCTAACAGCCTCAGTAAAATGAGGTTGCTAGGGCCACCGCCATTCCTGAAACACGGGGGATTGGAAAAAATGGAATATTCTGGGCTTCAGATCTTATTTTTTCTTTCGTTTAAACTTTGCTCAAAAAAACACTGGGTGTTGCATGGAAGGCAATTTGACAATAAATTTCATATTAAAAAGATAAAATAATATAAAATAAATTATATGGCTAATGAGCAGAAGAATAGAAATAAAGAAGAGTGGTTGGGAAATAAAATAAAATAAACTTTGCTCAAAAAAATTTTTTTTTGGGGCGCCTGGGTGGCGCAGTCGGTTAAGCGTCCGACTTCAGCCAGGTCACGATCTCGCGGTCCGTGAGTTCGAGCCCCGCGTCAGGCTCTGGGCTGATGGCTCGGAGCCTGGAGCCTGTTTCGGATTCTGTGTCTCCCTCTCTCTCTGCCCCTCCCCCGTTCATGCTCTGTCTCTCTCTGTCCCAAAAATAAATAAAAAAAAAAAAAAAAAAAAGAATATTGAAAAAAAATTTTTTTTTTTTTTTTTTTTTTACCACAGAGAAATCTCCATATAATATTTTCCAACAGAGTTAGCCCAGAACATATCTTAAGTGGGAAGCATTACATGCGTTACTATTTAGCACTGGCACAGAACTTAAACATGCATACAATCGCAATGCTTTGTACCCAGCCTTGTGACCTCACGCGTGTGGCACCGGAGGGGATGTTCTGGGTTCCCTTCCAGCTCCCAAGCATTTTGATCACGCTGTGACCTTGACTGAGTCGCTCAGCATTGCTCTGCTGGGTTTCCACAGAGAGGCGAGAGACGAACGGAGGTGACATGTATAAACACATGTGCTTTGAGGAAAGGGGGGGGGGGTGTTGTGTGAATTTACTAGTGAGGCGTGAGGCGTGAGTACTTGGCTAGGCACTTACATGATATATACCGTTTATGGGAGACGTTAACTCCATCGTTGTGGTTTTAAAAAATGGGATTAGCAGATATTCCTCTGTTCTGCTGAGATACGTGTCGCAGGAGTGGTCTTTAGGAACATAACTACTTCCTTTACCCTCAACCCCCAGAATCCCTTATTCCTCTTCTCAGTCTCTGCTCCTTTACCAAAAAGTGATGGGTTTGCTTCAAGTCTGCTTAAACCCTCTGCCTTTGTGTCCGCTGACCATGCTGGAAAGTGTTCTTTTTTCATTTTAACCACGACTTAATTGTATTTATTTACATTGGGATGGTTTGGGCTGTGACTTTCCTTATCTCTGCCGGTCTTTATTTGTAATCTCTGGGCGCATTACATTAGAACTGCAGTTGAGCAACACTTTCCGGGAAAGAAAAGTTTGGGGACCTGCTTCCTGGAAATCTTCACAGACCCTTGGTGAGAAAAAGACCTTTCCATTAAAACTGATTAGTAAAATCAAGACCAGAAGATGCTTTTGGCAATGTTTTTCAATGTGCTTGGTAACATTTTATTTCAAAGGCTATTGATTAAGTGTTTATTGTTTTTGTAGCCCAGTGATGCAGATTTAATACTGTATTTTTTAATTACATTTCTTTGTTAGATTAAGCCTGACATTTCTTTTTTTTTTTTTTCCTCTAACACCTCATCATGTAACAGTTCTCGAAATAACTAGGATATAGCACTGACATCAAAATACTTGATTGATTCATAGGACTCAGTCAAAGAATGTGTCCACTGAGTAAAGAAAGCAGCACATCATCTACCACTGTGTCCTTAAGTGACAGAATTGACCAATAAAATGTGAAAGTTAGCTTGGAACCACATCATGGAAAACACCGAGGACCATGACGACAAATTTGGAATGTGTTAAGGAGAAGATGAAGACCCTTTGGCGGGTGTGAGTAAGAATATCATTTAAATAAATGACTATTAAATAAATAATATTTATTTATTAAAATGACTTTGCCAGTGCGAAGAACGGGTTGAAAACCAAATATGGGGGCGCCTGGGTGGCTCAGTCAGTTGAGCATCCGACGTGGCCTCAGGTCACGATCTCGCGGTCCGGGCGTTCGAGCCCCGCGTCAGACTCTGTGCTGACAGCTCGGAACCTGGAGCCTGCTTCGGATTCTGTGTCTCCCTCTCTCTCTCAAAACCAAATAAACATTAAAAGAGTTTTGTTTTGTTTAAAAAAAGAAAAACTCAAAAAACAATTTAAGTGAAAATGATACTGATGGGATGATTCATGAGCAAATGTGTGTCGTATGGATGGCAAAAGGCAAAAGCCATACTTCTAAATCCTCTCCGCTCTCATGTTTCTTTTGAAGGCACACCCAGTCCGAATTTACTGGATTACTGACAGTGTCTGTCATGATTACCTATGACAACCTCTGAGGCCAGGAACCATGGGCTCAGCATCTGTATTTTTGATCAGCTAATGCTAAAGGAAAGGAAAGGCAACGGGAGATTTTAAAAAACTGGTTCCTCCCTTATCTCAATAGCCTCAAGACTGAACAAGAGCAGGGCATCAGTACATGAAAAGTGGGGTTACTGAAAACACTCTGACTCCCCTCCATAGACTCTGAGCATCGGTACCTTGATGACCAAAGAGCTATCTGAACACTTAAGACCTGCCGTGCCTCAGGACCAAGAGAGATGTTCCTTGGGGTTGATGTCTGGTTACAACAGAGCATTCTAGAGGGCTGAGCTTTAGAGATAAACTGGCATATATTAATTGATTTCTCTTTTTTTAAGTGTATTTTCTTAGATTTGAAAGAAAGAGAGCATGAGCAGGGGAGGGGCAGAGAGAAAAGGAGAGAGAGAAAATCCCAAGTAGGCTCTGCACTGTCAGCACAGAGCCTGACACGGGGCTCGAACTCATGAACCATGAGATTGGGCCCTGAGCCGAAATCAAGAGTCAGACGCTTAACTGACTGAGCCACCCAAGCGCCCCATATTAACTGATTTCAGTTTGAATCCATGTGTCACTAGATTATCTTGGCATGACATTCATAACTAACAAGAACTTGACCGTTCATCCTCAAATAATTGCAGTGTCTGAGCCATCTTCTTGACCCATTGCTCAGGTGACCTATTTACCCAAAAAGATGGATTATCTTACCTCAGTGGACTGAGCCCACAGACATTGTAATAGTTTCTATGAATGTGTAGAAAGACTTTGTAACTAAACTCTATTTTTTACTCAGGCATTTGGCTGCGAAAGAAAGAAGAAAGAAAGAAAGAAAGAAAGAAAGAAAGAAAGAAAGAGAAGGGAAGGGATCTGTTTCTGTTCTCTAGCATGATTATTCAACCCAGGCTTTAAGAAAAGATACAGAGTGACGATCCCATTCCACTGTCTTCCCAACAAACACTCACTGAAAAATACCCAAGACACCGTAGAGATCAGAAAACAGAACATACACTCAAAGACCTGAATGAATGTTCAAGGGAATAAAATACCACTTCTTTCCAGCTGATTCATCTCCGGATTGCCTCTCATTGGACCATCTTGGTCGCTACTTACCCATTCCTGACCTCTCCCTGCTGTCAGGAGGATAAGATATCATGATTAGTCAAGTCCGGGCGTCATGCTTACCACGGGTCCAGGGAACAGGGCCAAACATAACTTGCTATTGTTGGGTATCATTGAAAGACAAAACAAGAGATGTTCACTACAGCATTAATGCACCTGGACATTTTATAGACCAAGTTGACATCAATGAAATATAGCTTATTGGAATTACGAAAAACATGGTAGGAGGAAGGGCTGAGGTAAGATCACTCAAGACTTTTGAACAGGGCAATGCTGTTTGAGTTCACACGACGCTCTAATCTCAAATATCCAACTCAAAATGCTTTTTCATGAAGAAGAAAGTTTATTCAATGCATGGAGGTTATGTGTTTACGGGAAAGCCATGTGTTTAGAGTATTCATATACAAACAAGCAAGGTTTTCTAAATATCCAGGAAGTTATGTGAAAATATAAAAGAAGGCTTGATCTTTCTGATAAATTAATTCTGTTAGAGTAAGTTCACACATTAGCTGGCATGAAGATAAGATGAATCTAAGTAAAGAGAGGCCTCGCATTTCTTTTACTAATTCATCCATTCATTTATTATATTCCTCCTCCTCCATGCAAGCCATTCAAGCCATCATGGCTTGGAATCCAAAGAGAAATATGGGTTTGGCCCCTTGCATTCAGGTATTACTATGGAATAACAGAAAAGTAATAGGTACATCTTCACAGAATTCCAAATCCGCATCAAGTAGTGAGCTAAGCAACATACATATTCTGCAAGGTGAATATTGTTGTCTCTTATTGAACTGAGGTTCAAAGACTTAAAGAAAATACCTCCAAGAAACACAACTAGTAAATATCAGGGATGTAGAATTCAAAGCCTGTCTGTGTGTCTTTCACACTACTGGACTCCCTTCCACATCGGTACTTGCCAATTGTATTGTTTCTAAAGTCAGTGACTAGAATCCCAATTTAAAAAAAGAGAGAGAAAGAGACAGAGAGAGAGAGAGATTCAATGTTGATGAAGTTATTTGTCAGGGATGAGTTTCTGATTTGCAAAAAGAAGTAACTTTTCTACATTTTGGGAACTTAAAAATCACACACACAAGGGCGTCTGGGTGGCTCAGTCAGTGAAGCATCTGACTTGGGCTCATGCCATGATCTTGCGGTTCGTGAGTTCAAGCCCCGCATTGGGCTCTGACAGCCTGGAGCTTGGAGCCTGCTTTGGGTCCTGTGTCTCCCTCTCTCTTTCTCTGCCCCTCCCCTGCTCATGCTCTTCCTCTCTTTCACTCTCAAAAATAAATAAACACTAAAAAAAATTTTTTTAAATCACTCACACACACACAGAGAAGCAGAGACAGACAGAAAGAAAGAGAGAGAAAAAGAGAGATATAGCCCCACTGTATATTACTTACGTGCATGTAATTCTTATTCGTGTAAATAGTGTGGCTCTTCAATTATTTACCGTTCATTATTTCGGATATGAATATAACTGAGTAGTCCTAAGGCTTTATCCACGCGCATTTTGAATCAAAAAAGTGTGATCAGGGGCACCTGGGTGGCTCAGTCAGTTAAGCACCCAACTTCAGCTCAGGTCACGATCTCACGGTCCGTGAGTTCGAGCCCCGCGTCGGGCTCTGGGCTGATGGCTCGGAGCCTGGAGCCTGCTTCCGATTCTGTGTCTCCCTCTCTCTCTGCCCCTCCCCCGTTCATGCTCTGTCTGTCTCTGTCTCAAAAATAAATAAACAGTAAAAAAAAAAAAAAATTTTAAAAAAAAGTGATCAGTGCAGCTCCAGAAAAGAATAAATGGCCCAAATGTTAAACACAGTATCTGAAACCTCCTGTTGCTTTGAACCTTAAGCGATCTTAGGGTATGGCTTAGAGCTGGGAACATAGTTAAGGTGACATCTGGTCACCCAGGGTGACACTTTTTCCTAAATACGTCACCTATATCAGCAGCCTCCCAAGTGACAATCTTGGGTTCTGATGTGGTTGAGCACAGCTACTTCTGAGTCTCATAAAAGAGGTAGTGAGCCTCTGACCAACTCTGCCTAATATGTATGGAGAGAGCCCCATAAAATTAGCCTACTCCAGGTAGTTTGCCCAGTAATGGGTATTTGACCTACCGCCACCCTTCCCTAACGCCAGCGCGAGCAGGCTTCGAAGAACAAAGCAAACTGCACTTTGGTTCCAAAGCTTGGTCTGATGCACTTTGACTAAAGCTCCAAATTTCAGGGAGCAGCTTCACCACAGAGAGCTTCTCAAATAGCTCTTGCGTTGGCCATCATTCCACTAATGCAGGCATTATTTCCACCTACATGCAAAGCCCAAAGCCACTGTGGCCAGCTGGGAAGAAGAAAGAGCTACACTCTACACACCGTGGAAGCCAACGGCTGGAGCCAATTACTGAAGGGTTTGGTGGCTTTCCTTACCCCTTTGTTCCACTCACCTTGCAAGTGATGCCCTTCAAATTTGACAATGCACCGCACGCCGAAAGCCAGAACATCTCATATACCATTGACCCAGCAGTTCCCCTTAAATAAACTTATGCTAGAGAAATAACCAAAGATACACATCAAGGTTCAGTTATAAAGATGTTCAGATGGCATTATTTCACTCGTGAAAAATTGAACGCATCACAGAAACGCACAAACAAGTGTGTTAGTGTCCTATCTCTATTGTAACATGCTACGACTGGTTCAGTGGCTGCAACAACATAAAATTCATGAGCTCACAGTTCAGTAAGTCCAGGGGGCTTGGCGGGCGCTCTGCCTCAAGTCGAAGTACCCGTGTGATTATATTGGGCCAGCTGACAAGCCAATAATCTCCCTATCTGCAAATTAGCGACCTGAATTCCATCTGCAAAATTCGTTTTGTCATGGGATTTAGCAGCCACAGATTCCAGGGATTAGGGCATATGGATCCTGGGGGGCCTACCTCAATAGATATCGGTTGAACAAAGCATGGAACATGCATGAACTCAAACAGAATACACACAAAAGTAATGGTGTTGGGAAATATTTAGTGGCATGGAAAAATGCTAAGGGAACTATCACACTGAAAACCATTAAAATAGGAGAAACACAGGGTCCCCAACTGTACGGATGGTTTCAGCCCATTTTTTGCAGAGTAAAAATAATCTATAGCTGAATATGGCTAAATATCGATATGTATCTCTACACCTACTCATCTATTCACCATTGATCGGTCTATGTAGGTGGAAAGGTCTACTCAAAAATGTTGAGTGGTTATTTGAGGTTGAGGATTACTGGGGAGTTTCTCAGATTAAGATCTTTTTTTGAACCTATCTAAATGATCCATTATACCATCTACTACACACACACACACACACACACACACACACATAAAATTTTTAAAAATTAAACCTTTCTCTTGCGACTGTAGAGCCCTTTGGCCAGACAACTGACCCACCCAGAGCACCAAAGATTGTTTCTGCCAGTGATATTCTTATTCTCACGGGACTGAACTCAGTTCCCACATGGCAACCCCAATCCCTGGCAGCCCGCCCTAATTCTGAGAAATCCAGTATCTTTAGCCCAGTGGTCCAGCAGCTATTAAACCAGGTTGCAAGAAAAGAACCTCACCGACCTTCCACAGCTGCAAGAATATATATTGTTGTTTCACATCCTCTCTGAGAAACTTTGTGACATGGTGCAGCCTGAAGCATCCATATGTCAGTGTTGGGTGTGGTTTAAATTTCAGATAGCTAAAAATAAGTCTTCCTCCTCCTTTGGGTTTTAAAGTGTAAGCAGATCTAGTTTTTGATGTGCAAAGCTTGTAAATGAAACAACTTGCCGTCCCTGCCCAAAGACAGCGAATGCAACCCCAGAAAGAAGGGTCTCCCTTTGACAGTTTACCCTACGTTCCAAATGTGGTTTCTGTAAGAACACACTGTATACAAACTTTGTTCCTAAGGTTATTTCTGCTGGTGCCAAATGGACTTCAATTCACAAAAAATCATGTGGTGCATTCCCATGTAACTTGGATGTTCTGTTCTAAAGAAAACAGAGGGTTTTTTTAATGCCCTTCAGCAACTATTCCTGTTTATGGAAGATTCCCTTCCACCCTGGGGATCATACTTAGAATCAGTCTCCAAATGTGGGCTTAGTTCTTAGAAGACCTAGCCGGAAACTTTGAACCCTACCTAAAATTAGCTCGCAGACCATGTCCTAACAGTAGCGGATGGGCAGAGCATCTTATCACACTATGGTTAAAAAGTGTGGGCCCTTCTACCAAAATCCTGGGGTAACGAACTCCTTGGGTGCAAAGCTCGTCTCTGGCCTTTACTAGCCGTGTTCCCAGGGGCCGAGTTCTTTAGGCTCCGTGTGCCCCAATTTGTAAAATGAACTTAATAATATCATGGACATACGTGGAGTGCCTGGGTGGCTCAGTCGGTTAAGCGTCCGACTTCGGCTCAGGTCATGATCCCGTGGTTTGTGGGTCCCCGCCCCGCGTCAGGCTCTCTGCTGACGCTCAGAGCCTGGAGCCTGCTTCGGATTCAAACTCCCTCTCTCTCGCTGCTCCTCCCCTGCTCGTGCTCTGTCTCTGTCTCTGTCTCTCTCTCTCTCAAAAAGACACATTAAAAAATTAAAACAAAAATCATATTATGTACATTCTAGGACTGTTGTGAGGTTTAAATGAGTTAAACATATAAAGTGCTCAAAACACTGTCTGGTACATGCAAATAGTAACACCTGTCAGACAGCCATGTAAGGAGACAGCAGTTTTTTGAACACTATTGATCATTTATAAGAGAGATAGAGAGAGAGAGAAGGAAAGAGGAAGGCAGGAAGGCGGAAAGGAAGAGAGGGAGGGAAGGAGCTTCAAGAGAATCATGACCATTTACTAACAGTGCAAGAAGCTAAAATTCTGCTAACTAGCCAAGCACCCTGGTGCCTCAGGGCCTTTGAACTGGCTTCCCCCACACCCTGCCCCACCGGGTGCTTCCTCGCTGAAATGTCTGCACAGTCCATTCTCTTATCTTCTTCAGGACTTTGCAGTAGTAATAAAAACTTCTCCATGCAGCCCAACCTGACCATCCCATTTAAAATTCTAGGGGCGCTTGGGTGGCTCAGTCGGTTGGGTGTCCGACTTCAGCTCTGGTCACTATCTCGCGGTCCGTGAGTTCGAGCCCCGCGTCGGGCTCTGGGCTGATGGCTCAGAGCCTGAAGCCTGCTTCCGATTCTGTGTCTCCCTCTCTCTCTGCCCCTCCCCCGTTCATGCTCTGTGTCTCTCTGTCTCAAAAATAAATAAACGTTAAAAAAAATTTTTTTTAATTCTACCACCGACCCCGGTCTGGCCCTCCCCACCCCACCCCCCCTTCACCTGTTTGCTTTTCTTCTACTGCATTTTCACCGTCCTATATTATGTATTTCTTGCATCTGCTGTTATGAATGTTCTGGAAAGGCAGAGAGTTTGTCTGTTCCCTCCTGCAACATCCTCAGCACTTTCAATAGTACCTGACTTGTAGTGGATGCTCTGTAAATATTTGTTCAGGGAGTGGATGGCCACCTACCTTCAAGACTGGAGGCTTTGGGGGCGCCTGGGGGGGCTGGGTTGGTTGAGAGTCTGACTCGTAATTTTGGCTCAGGTCATGGTCTCATGGTTTCGCGGGTTCCAGCCCCACGTTGGGCTCTGTGCTGACCCTGCTTGGGATTCTCTCTGTCTCTGCCCCAACCTGCTCACACTCTGCTTCTCTCAAAAATAAATAAATACACTTTTAAAAAGTTATTTAAAAAAAAAGAGTGGAGGTTTGGGGTATTTCAGATGTTGGACCCAGAGCCCCTGAGCAACCTGTTGAGAATCCCACTGGGAGCCCTCCGTTGTGGGAACCTCCCTGCCCTCAGGTCCCCAGGGTAGGTCCTAAAGACAGCAAGCGAGGCAGGACCCGGGGCCGGATGTCAGAGGCTACCCTCCAGGCCCACAGCTGCCCCCGACTGGCGGGTGGGTTCAACAATCCTGGAACCTGACATGACCCAAGCGATGGGTCAAGGCTTGTTTGGGTGTAAGAGGGCCACGTTTCTGTTCATAGGACGAGGAAACCAGCCAACGCATCAACAATTGCCGAATGCCTGTGTGCTCCTACGGGTCTGCTTGCCCTCTATCCGAGCTTCTGGAAGCCTGGCTAGGGACAGCAAAGCCGGTTCCATTTTCCATTGACTTCTGGCCCCAGCGCCGGGAGACTTACACAGAAAGATTGCTCCAAGAATCCCAAGAAATGTTAATGACTGTTTTGCATAATATCTCTCAAGAAACCCGCAACAGAACTTTCCCAGTATAGCCCAGTGACAGAGAAATTTAGAAATAAGTCTCTTTCGCGTTTCTCTTTGTTTAAAAACGACTGGATAGGTTTTTCTGTCGGGGGGCGGGGGGGGGGATGTGTTTTGGCCTCTCTTCCTCTCCCTGACAGAAGTGAAATATTGGCTTATAAGCAAGAGTGTCAGAGAGGGGCATATAAAAATTACCCACGTCTTTGGGCAGAGAGAGTCAGCTTTGGGCTGCTGAGGAAATATTAGTATTTCCACTTCCTGCCTATATTTTCTGGTCTGTTCTGGGAAACGGACGGCCAGCGGATCTGGATCTTATCTTCTCTCCTTATCTGCCCCTTGAGAGATGTAGATAAGATTCGGCTTGAGTCCCTGACTCGGGAGCCCTCCACAAGGTTTCTGTGAATTCATGGGTCAGGCATGCTTTTGGTTACTGCTCATTACAGTTCAGCCTAAGCAGCTATAATAATAAAATAGAGTGGCTCAAACAAGCTAGTTTATTCTCTCTCTCAAGTAGCGCTCCAGAGGCCAGCAGAGTGAGAAAGCTCCAACCGCTCCAATGTACACGCCTGTGCTCAAGATGGCTGCCCCAGCTCCGGCCACCACACCTGCCTCCCAGGCTGTGGGAAGAGGAGAGTGCCAAGCGGAGCCCGTGCCCACGACTTACAAAGGCATGCTGTGGGAGCGACGCACAGCTTCTCTGCTCAGTCGCCTTGCCCGGAACGGGTCACACTGCAAAACTAGCTGCCAAAGGCATTTGGCTCTGGAGTCCTCAGCTGGCCTGTCACAGGCCTCAGTACAGGAAGGAAGTTCCAGGGGCGCCTGGGTGGCTCAGTAGGTTAAGCGTCCGACTTCAGCTCAGGTCATGATCTGACAGTTCGTGGGTTCGAGCCCTGCGACGGGCTCTGTGCCGACAGCTCGGAGCCTAGAGCCTGGAGCCCGCTTCGGATTCTGTGTCTCCCTCTCCCCCGCTCTCACTCTGTCTCCCTCTCTCTCAAAAGTGAATAAACATTAAAAAACTAAAAACAGGGGCGCCTGGGTGGCGCAGTCGGTTAAGCGTCCGACTTCAGCCAGGTCACGATCTCGCGGTCCGTGAGTTCGAGCCCCGCGTCAGGCTCTGGGCCGATGGCTCGGAGCCTGGAGCCTGTTTCCGATTCTGTGTCTCCCTCTCTCTCTGCCCCTCCCCCGTTCAGCTCTGTCTCTCTCTGTCCCAAAAATAAAAATAAAAAACGTTGAAAAAAAAAAAATTATAAAAAACTAAAAACAGAAAGAAATTCCATCCCTAAAGTAAGGAAAAGGACAGATGATAGAGAACACCCACAGTCTCAACCACCGCGCCCTCTCCCCTCCCGGCCTGCCCCCCACCGCCCCCCCCCGGGAGGAACAGGGGTCTCCCGTCTGTAGTGCAGCAGAGCACCTCTCTGCCCCCCGCCCACACACCCCCCTCCACCCAGGGATGGATCCCCACGGATGAACTGCAACTTAAAACTCCCCTTAGGACCAGGGGAGCTGGGAAAACGGCAGTCACTTGTCCAGAGCAATTACCAACACTTCCTGTCCGCTGACTGAATACATTTCCTTTGATTCGATCCTGCTTCTGCCCGCAGAGACCTTCCTCCTCCTGCGTTATTCTCCCCCTGTCACGTTCGAAGCCAGTCTGGACGGGCAGGCCCTTCCCTGGTAGCGATTCGGCTTCTGCAGAGCACTTCCTGCTGGGGGCATATGTGGGGGATTAGGGTTTCAGGGACGGAAGAATTACGGGCTTCTGGCTACTTGGTTCCAGTTGATTCCATGTGTAGGTAACGACGGCCAAAGAGCTCATCCAGATAGAGCTGGTGTTTCTAACTGATCTTATAGTTTACTATTTGCGTTTTACCTCTCTTTTCTCTCTCCCCCTCCCTTTCTCCCTCCCTCCCTCTTTCTCTCTCCCTCTCTCTGATTAACTGTAGCTCCCTTGGGATCATCTGAAACAATAGTTTTGATGACAACAGTCTTTGAAGACAACAGTCTTAATCTCAGTCTTGCTTCTAAGTTAGCTCCTGCTATCTAGACCACAAGTCTTAGTGGGAAGTAGTAGGGGGAGTTCTTGGGGCTCTAACATTATCATCTGCTAAAGCAGCCCCTTTAGGAGATGAGCCACCTTTTGCAATTAGCCTGAAGTCGTCAATCGAAGAGTGTCAAGAAGTTTCTAGAACACATCGGCATTCCAGTCTTCCCAGCCAGCTTCACCCAAGTTTCTGGATCCAGCACCGTGCGCTGTGCCTTCACTGCAGACAGTTTTTCCAGATTTTTTGCCGCGGTCTAACAAAAATCACCAGGTTTCCAGTCTGCAGTGTTTTTCTTCGCTCCCCGCTACCCAGGACCAAAGCTACTTATTTTGGGCTCGGTAACAGCAGCACCCCACGTTCGATGGCAAATTCTTTGTTAGGTAGGACAGAGCATAATCTGCTGTCACGATGAAACCCAACAGCTTAAACCGGACAGATATATTCCATTTTAGTGATTTTGAAACACAAGGTGGTTTTTTTTTTTTTTTTTGAACAATCCTGAAATGGGACTGTGTCTTAGCATTGTGTCATAGCTTAATTGTTTATGCGTCTTCTTCTTCTCGGGTTAATATAAAATAACACTGTTTGCAATTCATGACCTCTCAGACCGGATTTCTCTCTTGTACAACAGTCTAGACACCGACCGCCTAGGACTGGTGGGACGACTTCATCCTCCTCAACATGCGACCCCCGTGTTTGGGTCCGAGGTGGCTGGCTGCCTCATCATTTACGAGCCAGCAAGATATGGGGAAAGAGTCAGGGAAATGTCCGGTCGTTCCTTTTAAGAGCACAACCTAGAGGTAATCCATAGCACTTCTACTACATCCCCTGGCCCTCGTAAGTCATGCCCCATCAAAGATGCCTTGGAAACATATTCTTTACCCGGACAGTGATGTTCCCAGCTAAAACTTGGCAGCATTCTTCGTAAGATGGGGAAAAGAAGGAACGGATATTAGGAGACAGCTAACAGTCTCCACCATTCCTCTGCCTCCAGATTCCTGCTTCCTCAGCCAACGCATTGTCTTCCTGCCCATTATTTGACCACATGCAATCAGTCGCTTGACCCCCCCCCCCCCCCCGGTCAAATTCACTCACTCAGGCAGTTTGCATTTGTACAGGTTGACTTACTGAAGCCATGGCTCCAGGAGGCAAGATTTCCATCCCAATCAATAGTAGACACAACCTCGAATCGAACGGCAGACATCTCTGCTCTTGTGTTCCCGCCACCAACAGCCACGGTCCTGGGACCTCTTCCAGCCTCCCTGTATTCTCTCACCTCACCCTCTCCAGTCCCTTCTCCCCTATTTGTCAGCCCATAGCCAACATGACACAGGCTTTCTCTCTCTTCCCTGCCCTTCAGCCCTGTGAACCCACACCTTCGGAGCCTCGCTGTTATGACTAACAAGAACTTCTCCTAAACAAACACAGATACCCTCCTTAGAAGGAACACTGATGGAGTCCACTGTAAAGGCCTGTAAAGTCCACCATGATAATAATATTATCATGCTGCCTTCAGAACGCTGTCGGGGGACCTAGGGAAGGCTATGGAAATCAAAGCCACATGCCTAAAATTCCGCCGCATGTCACCTGACAGAAATCTAACATGCAGAACGTGGAATTCAGCAAATCTGTAGAGCTGAGCATTGTCTTAAGACTTTGTGAGTCATTTTGAGGACACGTCCGTAAAACGATATTTATTGTCTGCCTTGTTGGCCCTCTAACAAAATAATCTTCTATATTCTGTCTACCACTTTCCTCGCTAAGGTCTTTAACGATACTGCCGCCATCGGCACATCAATGAAGCTATCTGCCCAGTTGTGAAATTTGTATAGTTCCTCCTCCGAGGCCAGTAACGAGGTATCGATGAGCCCACAGCTTCAGAAGGCGGCCATTGACTTTCCCCGTGTCTTCCTAGAGCCTATAGTCTCTTTCCTGGTGCCAAGGTTGCTGTTGCTCGTGTCCTCTTTCTCCACATTTTATCCGAACTGAAAACACGTCTCTCGGAAGCTGCCATTAAAAGGCACAAGGTCCATCCCTGCTATCGGTGATGTCCATCCGGCGTTCCTGGCACGCGCAGCTCACGACCACGCTTAGAAGTTCCGAGTGGGACAGCTCTCAGACCCTGCCAATGTCCTGGCACAGACGCGACGGGTTCTAGTGTGCCTCCCATGGTGATGTGGGACTCTGGGGATCTGAGGGGCACTGAGAGCCTGGTGGCTTCACTGCCCGTCTTCAAGTTTGGGTCAGTTCCTGTAACGGTTGAATCACCCCAGCAATGGCCCTTTTTAATAAAAGTTGTGCTTTCATGGAATTATATGTGAACGCCTCATATGGTCAAGAGAAAGAAGTCCGGCACGCCTATATTTAAATGCTGCAAGTAATTCCCGCTCAGTCTAACTCTGTCCAGATGTGGATACTCCGTGCCCATGTAAATGAGATGGCTTTCTTTCTTTTCGGCCTTGTCGAGAATCTGCACTCTGACTCACACAGAGAGAAAAAAAAAAAATGGAAAGAATGTGTGGGATCTACACACAAGACATGCTATTTTAATAGTCCGAGCTCCGCTGAAGGGAAAAATCCGTGCTTTTGTGCTATAGACAACAGCATTTGCATTTCGAGGGGCTTAGACGCTATTGCTCAGTAAGCACCAGGGGATGGCCTTTCGTCCTGGATGTTGGCTGTTCCCAGAGTTGGCCTTCTGGTTTGGGTTCTGCGTGCTCTTGACGAGGAGCCACATCTGTCCTCTGCCCCCAGCCCTGCTGCGGTGACTTTCGAAAAGGGAAGAATTATTTTGAGATAATGGGCCCTCTGTAGTGCCTACAGCATTTTCCATTCCATCCCCCCTCTCTGTCAAGTAGCGAACGGCACTCGGGCAAATGTGGGCACCAAAAACCCCAAACACAAAAAGCAATTCACATTGCCCATCGTGTTTTGTGCTCCACAGACCGTCTCATTTAAAACCCATCCCACTAAGGGGCCCATTTTACTAACTTGGGCTCTTCCCAAATGGACAAAATAAGGAAGGGAAGGGGGAAAAAAGGCAACGCAACTCCTTTTGGCCACTCTGGGCCATGTTGCTCTTGGGGAAAGCTGCCTCTGTGGCGGCCAGAATTCAACTGCTGCCCTTCCACCTTCACTCCGAACTCATCCTCCGTCCTCTGAGACAGCGGTGGGAAGAAGTCGGTCGAGGTGCCTGTGGGCCCCCCTGAATAGAGGCTCAGCCTCGTCACAGGATGGATGCCAGCGGCCCCTCGGCGCTAAAACGGGTCCCCCGGCCCCCAGTTCAGATTCTGCCCCAGTCACGGTCTTGCTCCGCATGTGACCTGTGTGCGTATTTACTCTGAGCTGAACGGGAGGCTGAGAAATGAAATTCAGGATAAACAGAATAAATCACCAATGAGCCTGACGTGTCACTGACCGTAAATGCCTTAGAACAATAAAACCGCTCGACGCCGACCGAGCTCTTACCGTTTACAAAGCGCCTTCTTGGTCAACATCACTTTTGATCCCCGCAGCCCTTCCCAGAGGGAGGCAGGGCGCCTTCGCTCCCCAGGTTTGCCACACGAGAAAGGCGAAACATAGACAGGAACGAACGCTAGCTCCCCAAGGCCTCGGGGCAGGTGCAGCGGCTCCGGCCACACCCCCGCGGTCAGCGAGCACGTTCCCAGGCCCCGTGCGCTAGGCCCAGACAACACCTCCAGCAAATGCTCTCGGGAAGATAAAGGACCCCAGAGGGACCCAGCGCTTGACGACACGAGCAGGAACTCCCCAGCAGCCCCGTTCCGTGAGGGCACCGGCCCCGGGCTGCGGAGGCGAGCCGTGGCGCTGTTCCCCAGATGAGTCTGACCGCCTCTTTCCAGGCGGCCAGGGAACAGGCCTCCCACCTGGCTGGACAGAAGTCCTGGGAAACCGTGTGACCTCGGGCAGGCTGGCAGCCTGCGTAGGAAGGAGAAAATAAGAGACACGTTTGTGACTTGCCCTCCCCCGCCCAGTGACCTCGAGGCTCCTTCTGAGGCTTGAGTCCCTCCACCAAAGAGAGGTCTGATGCAGACACTGTGGACTAGATGCCCTCCTGCTCAAAACAGAGCCAGGTGTCTCGTTGTTGCGTTTTTGATGCCGGAGGGGGCCCGGTCCCCCCACTCACAGAACGGCCCCCGAAGGCGGCCCTGCGTATCAAAATCCTTAAAGAATGTTCGTGTTCTTGGGCCCAGAAATTCCACTTGGGGCAATTGTAGCTTCAGATGGAGACGAATAAGGAGAAGGGCTAACATCTTGCCACGCTGCACTTATTCCTGGGTTTGGGGTAGGTCTGAGCAGGTTTGGAGCCCGCAAGAGAATCGGGGCTGAGCAGGGGTCACCAATGGGATCGAGAAGGAGCCGGGCTTGTCGGGAACACTGGTGGGGAGGCACAGGAGCCCACTCCCGGGGTGGGGGCAGGTAGGGGGTACTGAGCGGCTGAAAAGCATCCTGGGAGGCAGGAAACCAGGAGCATCGGGCTTGGAACAGAGACGCTGAGGCAGGAGACGGTTATCACCCAGCATCTGCCAGGACCCCGAGGCGTTTCTGAGGCCTCACAAGAGGCAGGGCTGGGAGGGGAAACCGAGTAATGTCACTGAACGGTGCCTTGGGAACTTCTGGGGGAAACAAGTCACGTGAACAAAAGGGCCGTTCTTCCTACCCTGCCTCAAGGCCCTGTAACAGCTGGGGCAGGAGAGGTCAGGCAGCCACCAGCCAAGAAATACTGTGCCTGGACCAGTAGGAGAGGCTGAATTCCTTCTCAAACCAGGCCGAGGGGCCGCCCGGACGGCCAAGGTGGCTAAGCATCAGCGGGGGGGAGGACTGTTTGTGAGCACAGACGAGTCAGCTTCCAGGGATGCAGAGAAAATCTCGGGGACATTAAGGGCAGGAGTCAGGGAATGGGGATTAAACCTCATAATCCATAGTACGACACGCCAAGTGTCTAACATAAGAGAGGGTTTGTAGGAGGGAAGACAGGGCCATCTCCAGAAATATGTAGGCATTAGAAATGGTGTGCTTGTACCATATTTAACTGTATGAAGTTTATTAAAAAGTTGGAAATGCATACGTCTGCTATATCCTGTAGGTATTATACACGGAGACATGCAAATGCCCCAGACCTCACCAAATAATCGTCTTCATAACCATCGTCGTCATTGGCAAACCTGTCCCCGTCTCTCCAATCACAGTCTTCTCTATCTTGATACACTTAGCACCCAAAAGAACATCTGGCTCACGCGATGCACTTTATCAGATGAATGGAGAGCCATCAAAACCCAGAGCCTTGCCAGAATAATCTCCAGGAATTAGGCCCTCCCAAAGTATTCCCCAGTAATTTGGGCGTGTCCGTAAAGGAATGTCTCATGTGTTCCCACCGTGGGTCGGGGCCAACATCCTCCCAATTTTTCCTCTGCTGGTGCGCTTGGTCATGTCCTCTGACCCATGAATCGTCGCTGTCATTGCTGTCTACAGTCAAACGCTCTCATCTGCACCAAGGGCTCACTTCCTACCCTTGGAGCACCAAAATACCACTGGCTTTGACTCAGAGCTTGGAGAAGCGTTCCTCTCTCCGATTCTGTGCCACACTTCGTCACTAGGGCTCAAACAGCTCTCCTCGGCCCAAAGACCGGCCGGTGTCTGTTGAGTGTTTCTGGAATTGGGACCCTCATCCCTCTGACCACAGATGTTCCAATCCAAACAAAGGCTCAGCCAAGGGTGAGACCCCCTGCTGTTCACACCAGTTTTTCTGCTTTTCCCCATGGATCCAAACTCTCCCCTCCTCCACCACTGGGAAAACGGAACTGTGGGCTGTAGTGTGCAAATGGATTCCCAGGGAAGGGAGAGGCAGGGCCATGTTTTTAGCAACAACTGCATCTGGTCCTGAGCTCAGCCGGTCCAGGGTGCCTCAAGGTGATCGAGGGGAAGCGTAACCAACAATTCTCTTTCCATCTACACCAGGTTCCAGACAAGCCAGAGAGGGCAGAGGAAGTCTCAACTATCTCCTTCACAGCTGCAAGACCGATCAGCAGCTAGTTCTCAGACACCGGGGCTTCCAACTTCGGGTAAAGGAACTTCCTCGTCCTGAGCTCCTGGTCAGCCAGATTTCACCACCTGGCCTCCCCAGATCTCCCACAAACTTACCACTGAGCTTGCTGCGTGATTGAGAGCCAGGGGGACCACATGTCCTTGGCAGGACCAAACTCCAATACGCAGAGAGAAGGAGGAGCTGGGCCCTTCATACCTAGGTGCTCCCCCAAACCTGCCAGTCGGGGAGCACTCCACCTCCCCAGGAGTCAAGCCAGGGGTGGCCTAGGAGTCTGCCAGTGTCACGGCCAGAGAGTGTTCCTCAACATGGAAAGAAACATCAAATATAGGAAATAAATTTCCCCCTGAGAGCAGAGATAAAGACAGAGGTACATGAAGGACAAGGACCCCAGGTCAACAGTTGCTCTTCCTGGGTGGTGAAATTATGGGTGATTTCTACCTTCTTCCACGAACACATAGAAAAGTGTGTGTGTGTGTGTGTGTGTGTGTGTGTGTGTGTGTGTCTGCGTGATTTCCCATATTTTCTAGGAGTATGAAATATACTTGAAACCCTACTGGAAAAGAAAAGTAATTGCTCAGGATCCTATTTCAAATAAAACAAACAGAAGAAGGAAAAAGAGAGAAAATCTCACAGCCATCTTAGCTCTTGCCTGGAAGACACACACACACCATACACCCAATGGCAGTGCACATGCCCACCTCCGTCATGGAAACGAACTTTCGGCCTCAGGGTCCGGGAAGAAAGGAGCTCAGAAGGTTCCAGGCTAAGGACTAGAAATCCAGCAAGAATACATCGGTTGTGGCTCTCCAAAGACATGCTGAAGGTCCACTGACCTCCTCCCACCGGTTACTGGTGATCTTGAAGAGGAGAAAAGGTGGGCAGGAAGATGATTCTCAGACATGAGGCTGTGGGCTGCTGCGGGGGCAAGGGAGGAGGAGCCTGAAACAATATGTCAGAATCACAGAAGACCAGAGCTGGGAGAATCCTTGGGGGAGGAAGGAAATCCGAGGCTCATCCAGTTGAATGATTGGATGAGGATTCCCATTCCACTGTTCTTCAGTAGCATCTGGGCATCTTCAACTTTCCTCCTCCCCCCCCTTTTTTTTGTGAGAAATCATAAATGCCATGTTGCCAAGAATGGAAGAATCGAAATTGCAAGAATCGACCTGTAAGAAAGTTGTCTGGCCTTAAGAACACCCCTCTTCCTAAACACAACCAGGTACTGATGCGGTTCACAGGACCCAAGGAATAAGAAGTCACAGCTATTTCCTGACGTGTGGCCCGTGGGGTTCTCCTTCCACGGGACAGAAGTAGGTATGATATGGGGAAAGAGAGGCCGGGGAATAGCTTTGCTAAAAAGACCGGGTTAAGCAATGTTTTGAAGGACTTCTGGCTGCCCATGTGTTTGTAAACTTGTGTACCAAATACCTTTGGCCACAGAAACTTTACTCACTTAATGTACAGATGTAATTTGAGTATGAGAGGACACCACCTTGAGTAAATCCCATTATTTATTATTTATTCAGAGCAACCACAGCTAGGTTATCCGTGGCTATTGCTTACAGCACAAAACACTTGGAATTCCCTGAGACAGTCAAAAATTCTACTCGGGTAAGCGCCTGTACAGTAATCTCCTGCTTGGGAACCACGTGTCTGTTTATTTTCATTTTGCTAATTGTCTTGCTTCATCATTGGTAATACAAAAATCTTTTTTTCTCTCTCTGTAAGAGATACAATAAAATGTCTTCCTCAAACTTCAGCATTGTTTTAACGATAAGTTTCTCTTTTGATGGACCATGGAACTATGCCAGATAAGGCCAAAAGGAAAATTAGTAGCAACCGACAGAAGAGCCAAGGCAGGAAACAGATCAAACAGCCTCAGGTTGAACAAGATCCGTTCGGTCACTTCTAAAAGATAGCACTGTAAGAAACAGCACTGAGCTATTGATTTGGTGGGTTTTGTTATTTTTATGTTTCAAAAAAAAATAGATTTCTTTGTCAAATTGCAGTTTGAAAAGGCATCTGTCACTGGGGTCAGCCATGGCACCTTTAGGTAGAGAGAAGTAGATGGTAAATCAAATGCTATATAGATACGTAATCTTGTGGGCGGATCTGGCTACGATGGGCTGTTTTCTTACCAGTTCCTAAATAACAACAAAGAAATAGACTAAAAACTGATCTAAATTATCATGAGGATCTGCAGAGCCTAGAAACAAAGACAAGCCAAGGCCAAAGAGTTAAGACGTACGTATGACATAGACAACTTTGGTCAAGAATAAAGAGTGAGTGGGGCGCCTGGGCGGCTCAGTCGGTTAAGCGGCCGACTTCGGCTCAGGTCACGATCTCACGGTCTGTGAGTTCGAGCCCCGCGTCGGGCTCTGTGCTGACAGCTCAGAGCCTGGAGCCTCTTTCGGATTCTGTGTCTCCCTCTCTCTCTGCTCCTCCCCTGTTCAATGCTCTGTCTCTCTCTGTCTCAAAAATAAATAAACGTTAAAAAAAAAATTAAAAAAAAAAAAAGAATAAAGAGTGAGTGCCGCTAAGGCCGCTTAATGACAAAATGCTTTTCTTTGTTTCAAACCTATTTCTAGGTATGGGAATCTTCACGATGAAGGAGACTGAAAATGTATTGATCGCAAGCTTCCTAATGTTCTTTCAAGTGATCTGAACTGTCAGAAGTGTCTCAGTCGTAGTGAAGACAAGTTCAAACTTCCGACAACCAATCTTTGACATAAGATCCTTTTCTCCCTGCAAGAAAATACCACAATCCCTGCCCCCAAACGAAATCACCAGCTAGCGGTCCTATAGACAGAACCCAAGGCCAGTGAGCCCAATGGCCACAAAGGGGAGTGATGTACGTGTTTGTGTTCAGGGAAGTGTGTAAACACACTTTCAACTCTGGCACGTCTGTAGAAGGGAGGAACACGTAACAAACTACTTCAGCATAGGTCTCCACCTCCAAACGCAGTTTCAAGATTTTTGTTTTGTGTTTCTTAAGTTTTCATAGTCATCACTAAAAGCGTATTGGCTGTGGAGGTCTACAAACCTTCTATTTCATAAACAGGAGGCCGTCTTAGCAAATCAGTTCTCAAGAGGCCATAATTAACGAAATATTTATCCTTGAAAGTAGAAATGTCAAACGCAGCATAATTAATTAATTTCTGAAATTCCTCTCCCCTGCGGTGGAAATTAGTCTGCATTTGCTTCTTAGAAAGGGATTTGATCTTGCTGCTCTGGGGCTAGGGAGCCAGTGTTGCATAGAGGTATAGACGTGATGACTCTTTAAAAGCTACAGGTTAGAAGGCACCTGCGGGGGCTCAGTAGGTTAAGCGACCGACTTTGGCTCAGGTCATGATCCCACAGTCTGTGAGTTCGAGCCCCGTGTCGAGCTCTGTGCTGACAGCTGTGTCTCCCTCTCTCTCTGCCCCTCCCCCGTTTGCACACTTTCTCTCTCTCTCTCTGTTTCTCAAGAATAAATAAACATTAAAAAAATGTAAAAGCTACGGATTAGAATAAAATCTTATAAAGGAGGAGACAACCAGGGAGAGGAAAAGAGGGGAGGGGAGATTGAGTCCAACGCAGGTCCAACGAGTGTATCACCCCATTCCCCATTCAGGCCCTATTCCCAGATTCTAAATTCTAAATGAACTTCAAGCTCTGGTCCCTTTCCATATTTCTAGAAAAGAATGTGTTTTAATTTGTTCAAAAGTGGCAATACTACGTCATAGCAGATGTTCCGTATAACCTAAGGTGCATACGTGCAGCTTTCACAGCGGGACACGGACAGAGAGAAGAACAAAGACAGAGGAAGCACAGCGGGAAAACCTGGCAATGGGTCTGGCAAGACCTTCTCGACCAAAGAAGAAAGTCAGGGGATGAAAGATGGGATGAAGGGACTGAAGGTATGGGGGGCGGGGGGAGGCTGGGGACCCAGCTGAGACAGGATCTGAGGGGAGGAACTTCACACGAACCCCTCCGGCCCCTGGGCTCTCAGGCCAGGCTTTGACCATGAAGATAGTGGCACAGGAGCCAGGCTGGAGAGATGGGGGCCAACAGGGGCTCTGCTCCGTGGGGAAACCGGTAAACCCTCTTGAGAGGGGCCTGCTGAGATGTTCACCTGCCCAGGGGACAAGGGGCTGTGGTGAAGGCCAGGGCGTAACAAGTAAACCTGAGCCCCTGTGAGCATGAGGGGCCTCCGAGAAGCCCATGGGACAGCAGGTCAAGCAGGAAATTGGCACATGTGCTGGAGAGGGGTCTGAGTTGTGCTCATCTCTGGGCACCTGGACATTTGAAGCCAGTTAGCCATCGCTCAAATTCCTGATCCCAGTGGCCCTCTTTAGAGGAAGATAGGACCTTCGTGTGCAATGTCTGCACGTGTCATGGGTCATAATCTCCTCCACCGGGCATTTTACTTGCTGGGATGTAGCGCCTTAACCCTTGGCTCTCCGTTAAACTGCAGCATCAACATGACATAAGGCTTTGGGGTACGTCCACGCCAACAAGGACAAGTCAAAAGGCACAGTCACCGTGTTCACGTAACACAGACAGGTTTCCGAACAAAACATCAGCCTTGCCCTTGCCTTTTTCGAAAACCTTCCTCCTGAAGCACAGAGAAGTTTACCGTCTTTACCACGCTGCAAGACGTTTTCGTTTTGTTTGGTCCGTGTCCCCAGTGTGTTTTGTCTTAGGCTTCTGTTCACATTCCCGCATCTGTAAAGGACTGCGTCAGGCTGAGTCTCGATTTCCTCAGTCGCCCTGGCTCAAGATGAATTGCTGATTAGAGAGAAATATCTCTAATATTATCTCGAAAATATTAGAGAAAAATACACATGTATATACATCCAGGCTATCACCTGGATGCCTCGGTCTCTTCCTTGGCTCTAACTGTGCTCTGTGCTCACGGCCAGTGCTTCCCAGCGTTGGTCTGAAAAGCAGGCGTATCGCGCACGAGGCGGGAAGGAGCGGAACTTGGGGCCAAGAGACAGGAAGGGAGATGGCGGAGGGACGGAGCCGAAGGCATCCCGTCAAGGCAGTGTTGCAGGAGGAACTGGCCACGGCAGTCAGAGATGTCCTCTCATGTCATCAGAGGTTGACTGACGAAAGTGAAAAAAGTGGGCGAAGAGTCAAGTGTGATGTACGACTGTAAACTCTGTGGCTCTGGGTCCAAATAGGAAATCAGGCTACATGTTTGAGATATATTTATGTACGTGTATATGTGTGTGTGTGTGTGTGTGTATACATATGCATATATGTGTGTCTATATGTGTGTGTCTATATGTGTGTATATGTATGTATATGTGTATCTATATGTGTCTATATATGTGTGTATATGTGTCCATATATGTGTGTATGTATATGTGTATATATGTAAGTGTATATATGTCTGTGTATATATGTATGTATATGTGTGTCTATATATGTGTATATGTGTATACATGTATGTATATATATGTGTATATATATGAGTGTATGTCTGTGTATATATGTATGTATATGTGTGTCTATATATGTGTATATGTGTATACATGTATGTATATATATGTGTATATATGTGAGTGTATGTCTGTATATATATGTATGTATATGTGTGTCTATATGTGTCTATATATGTGTGTATATGTGTCTATATATGTGTGTATGTATATGTGTATATATGTGAGTGCATATATGTTTGTGTATATATGTATGTATATGTGTGTCTATATGTGTCTATATATGTGTATATGCGTATATATGTATGTATATATATGTGTATATATGTGAGTGTATGTCTGTGTATATATGTATGCATATGTGTGTCTATATGTGTCTATATATGTGTGTATATGTGTATATATATGTGTGTGTATATATATATGTGTGTGTATATGTGTATATATGTGAGTGTATATATGTCTGTGTATATATGTATGCATATGTGTGTCTATATGTGTCTATATATGTGTGTATATGTGTGTATATATGTGTGTGTATATACATGTGTGTGTATATGTGTATATATGTGAGTGTATATATGTCTGTGTATATATGTATGTATATGTGAGTCTATATGTGTCTACATATGTGTATATAAATATGTGTGTATATGTGGACATATGTGTATCTATATGTGTATGTATATGTGTGTCTATATGTGTCTATATGTGAGTGTATATATGTGTATGTGTATATATGTATGTAGATGTGTGTCTGTATGTGTCTATATATGCGTGTATATGTGTATACATATGAGTGTGTAAATATGTGTATATGTATGTATATACATGTGTGTATATGTGTGTGTATATATATGCGTATAATATGTGTGTATATATGTATCTGTGTATATATGTTTGTGTATATATACATAATATATATATAATATATAATATATAATATATAATATATAATATATAATATATAATATAGTAGGAAAAGAAGCAACATTATGTTTACAAGCTGCATAAACTTGGATGAAGCTGAGATACTCGGCCGGAAAACATACAAAGCGCTTCATACATTTTATCTACTTAGAAAGTTATTAGCAAACCTTACATTGAGCCTGTGAGGTACCCAGGGCACCTGCTGTCATCCCCATATTCTAGGAGAGGAAACTAGGCTCAGCAAGAGGCTTGTCTCATAGTATGAGGGTCCAGGCCCTCAGAGACACAAGAAAACGTGTTGCACAATCAGAGTAAGGGAGCTCTGAGCAGTGGCATCCTGTCGTGCATCCGTGTGTCTGCACCCCCGTCACAGCTGCGCAAGGGTCAGAGGAGCAGAGGAGTTTCGGATTTGTAAACCAAAGGAAAGTCTGAGCATTCACTTCGCATCTCAGAAGGGGACTGTTCTAAAGCTCACCCAGAAAGCTTTAAGTTTTGTGGGCAGGAGGGTTTCCAGAGACAGCTGGATCCGCAAAGAGAAGGGAAGGAAGTCACCTGTGGGAGAAAGGTGCCACAGAAACTCGGATGCCCTTGCTCACACACATGGTGCTTGGTGACAGCTCCCTCCCACACACCAGCAAGGCCAAGTGCGTGTGGCTGCCCCTTGGTCACATCTCTGCACGCGTACCGTAAAATACCAACTTTCTGGGAAACCCACGGATTGAGTCACTGTGCGGGGAGCTGAGGACTTACTCCTAAAGCACCCAAAACTTTAAAAATATATATATTGCTATTACCACTGTAATGAAAATGTGTTAATGGATCACAGACTTCTCTTTGCAAACAGAGTACGCTGAGTGTAACTCAGGCTTCCCCGAGGGCATCATCACGAACCTCCATTACTGACCAGGTTGTCTACAGTCGTCCTCTCGGGATATTTGAAGCCTGTCAGAAAGGGGTTTCCACTGAACTAAACAGTTCCAGATTACTGGGCTTTCTTAGAACTTTTCTGTGCTTCTTATGATCTATTTTCGGCTTGTCCCTTGCCTGCCTATGGACTGTCTCATGTTCAGTTGCCTTTTCTCATCTATCATAGACAGCCAGGCTTTGTGAAGTAGGTTGAGAGATAAGGACAGGTAACACTTTTAAAGGGTAAGTTTTATGATATGTGAATTACATCTCAAAGCTATTTTTAAGTGAGTTGAAGACTATGAAATCGTACAAAAGGTGAGATACCACATCGTTCTGTTTATATTGATAATAAACTATTTCACTCTTACTTAAAATATAAAAGCACATTGGAGGTAATTAAATAAATATATATATATGTATATATATATATATATATACATATATATATATATGGCACAAATAGGCTTTGAGTGAGGACATAACGTTCCCTCCCATAAGGAACATGCCCAATAGTTAAAGTATGGTCTTTGGGACATCTAGTTTTGTTTCCTTAGGTGATTTTCTGGCTTAGTTCTTAATTCTGTAATTGAGCTCATTTTAATTGTGTAATGTGACTAGAGATTCTTTGTTGAGAGCCCCCTCCCGTATGTTTTGTTCATCCATTTGGCATTTGGGGATGGTTTACTATGCACCAGGCCCCGGAAATAAACATGACCTTCCAAGTAATGCAGACATTCCTTGTGTGGAGGTTAAGTGCACATTTCTAGGAAGCAGGTGTTCTGATGTTTCTTCGATTTGTGTTCCCATAATAACCCCGTGTCTCCCGGATCCAAAGAGTCCCCAGGGAAGTATCATAAGCAACCGAGTGGCAGGCCAGCCCCTAGTTGGAGAGCTGGCCCACAGAGTGGAGATCCTCAATCCAGAGAGGAGTGCAGGGCTGCTTTCCAAAGCATCCTCACATACTCTGCCCCGCAGCACCTAGAACCATGCTACTCAAAGTATGGTTGCTTAGACCAGCAGCCTCAACATCGCCTGATCGCTTGTTAGAAATACACACTCTTAGGCTCCACCCAAGACCTATTAAATTTAAAAAGCGTCAGCCTTCTAAAAAGATGCTCCAGCGACACATATGCCCATGAACGTTTGAAAAGCACTGACCTAGATCGTGCGGTTCACCAGCATGCCTGAAATGCTGGGTACCGTCCCCATGCAGTAATCGCACCTTTCAGAGCCCTTAGGTGGCCAATGCCAAACCCGAGAGGCCGCTATTTGACACAGGGACCACACCCCGCTGGCCAGTAGGCAGAGATGGCCCTGGGGATGCCGTATGGATGCTCAGCACGTTCACTGAGCACTCAGAGACCACTGCTGTTCTCCTCGCCATGACTGTCGGGTTCTATAACTTTTCTCCAGCGACGCCTCTCTTCATACACACGTGCTGTGCCTTTCTTTAAAGACCAGCGTGTCAGCAGCATTCAAAGCTGGTTATTTTCCCTTTGATGCAAAACGTCATCCATATTCCTGGAAACAGCCCCCCTCCCACTCCAACCAAATGCAACCCTAGTCCCTGACGCCATTCCATTCATTCACTCTTTCACTTGAAAAGTGCTTACTGAGGGTTTACTCTGCACCAGGCACTGCCAACCTCTCCCGCATTTTCCATTCAGAGACCACCGTGTATCCTTTCTATACCAAACAGCTTGCTTGATTGCTTTCCTTTAAGATTTACTTTCAGGGCACTGGGTGGCCCAGTCAGTTGCGCGTCCAACTCTCGATTTCGGCTCAGGTCATCATCCCAGGGTTGTGAGATCAAGCCCCGCATTGGCGTCTGTGCTGAGCATGGAGCCTGCTTAAGATTCTTTCTCTCCCTCTCCCTCTGCTTCTCTCTGCTGCATGCTCCTCTCGCTCTAAAATAAATTAAAAAAAAACAAAACAGAAAAAAAAAGACTTACTTTCAGCTTCTTACATAAAACGGGAAATATTTTTTTAATTCCTTTAATGTTTACTTATGTTTGAGAGAGAAAGAGAGAAACAGAGTGTGAGCAAGGGAGGGTCAGAGAGAGAGGGAGACACAGAATCCGAAAGAGGCTCCAGGCTCTGAGCCGTCAGCACAGAGCCCGACGCGGGGCTCGAACTCACGGACCGTGAGATCATGACTTGAGCCGAACTCAGACGCCCAACTGACGGAGCCACCCAGGCGCCCCTGGAAATATATTTTTAAAGTAGAGAATACCTCTATCCTGAAAGAATGAATACTACAATTGAAAAGGCAAGCTATATCATTTTTAAATAGGGGGAGAACAAATTTTCAAGACCACGAAGAAATGGTACCTGCTAAGCTAGATCAAGCACCAGACCATGCATTGGTCAGGAGGCTCGGTCAGTCAGCTTCCGGCTCCTTCACTAAACCACTCAGACAAGTCTCTTGCCCCTCTAACCTTTAGTTTTCTCAGATACTAAAAAAATTTAAAGACAAAAATTTTTTAATTGTCTTATACCATCTGATCTCAAAAATCTCTCCTTGTCTCCAACAACCCAAGTGGCTAAGGACGGATCCTCACCTACATACATAAACCCCGAAGGGGTTCAAGGTAAAAAAAAAAAAAAATGAGCAGCATGGGGTTGATTAGGGAGACTGTGTCTTGTCATGATTCAGAGCTCTGGCTGTGACATCAGAGAAATCTAAATTGAAATCCCCGGTCTGGTATAAGCTTAATACCCTGAGGCCTTTGGCTGATCATTTCATCTCTTTGATCTTCAGTTACCTCACGCGTAAGGTGGGTATAATGATGATATGTACCTGGTGGGACGATTCTGAAGGTGAAATCACTCCTGTGAGGTCCTTAGCACAGTATGTGATGTGAAGGAGGTGCTACATAATGAGGGTGATGGTGTCGATGATGACGGTAGTTTCAGGAAGGTCTTTGTGGAGTAAGCATGCCTTTCCAGTAAGGCGAAACTTCAAGTCTTGGGTGGAGGAACTAATACAGTATGACATCTGGCCAGTTTTCTTCTAATTCGTACCACTAAACTGGCCAGATGGCAGCAGAGAAGCAATACAAGAGGAAAGCTAAGAGGTAGGGAAGAGAGGAATGCAGGTTGGTGGGTGGACAACTTTGTTGACTAGAATGGATGGGGAAGGGAAGGCTTGGTTTGGACGCGATGAGACAGTGCTTGAGTTCCGGCACCTGTGGAGGTGATGAGTTGGGAGACGGAAGGAAGGGAGGCCAGCCAGGTGCCTGCTGGACGGTCACCCCTGGATAAAGTGCGGAGGGCTGCATGACAGGGCAAGCAGTCAGGAGGTGGCAGCAGCCCTCTGGAGCTCCCCAGGGATCTTTTCATGACCCTCCCCAAGAATTTCCTCTTGGTCTCCTACACACACATGCTTAATATTTCTTTCCACTCCAGTTAACGCTGGAGGAAGCGCACAACCGTGCCCATGGGCATGAAGGCATGCGAGAAGCTGAGATCACATCCTGCCTACGGGTTCTGAGTCAGAGAATCCCGTAAGAGGATGTTGAGGGTTACTAAGCAGGCCATGTCACTTTCAACCTGGCTGTAGTCAGAGATCTTGTTGGATAAGAACAGGACCCAAGCCCTCCGGGCATGGCAAGGTCTCCACAGCACCATGTGGTTGCTATCACCGAGCCCAACAGTAAGCCGAGCTCTTGTACGGGCTGCGTCCATCCTGGCCTCCTTCCTAACCTGCACCCCTGTGCTGCCCGAATGTAGCTGTGGGAGGCAGCCGCTGTTTCCTGGAGACATCCCAGAGGTGGAGGGTGGAAAGAATTTTGCCTGATTACCGATCAAATTGACCAGAACCTTACGCCTAGGGTTAACACTGGGCATCCCTTGGCATGCTTCCCTGGGGCTTGGCGCATTCTGGAATATAGACTCTTCTCCATGACTTCCTGGATGGCAAACATCACCCTGGCCATGTACCATGAACAGAAACACTGTCATATGACACACAGAGACATGTCTGGTGAGGTAGGACGTCGGCAAGGAGGACAGTTCACAACCTCCAACACATGCACACGCTCTCACACACACACACCCCCCACTGGGGCCAGGCGTGAATTCTACCATCCCTGTCCCCTTCTGCCAGGAAAGGATGTGGTGGGGAGTTGGGTGTAAGCCTTCAAAGCTGCCCCTGTGGCCTTGTCCCCGTGGCCATAAGCAGTCGGAGGACTGAGGCAGTTGTGCAAATCGAGGGTGTGGCTTCCTCGAGGCCATTCCAGGAAGGGTCTCCCCAAACCCTTTCTTCCTTGGCATTGACTCATGTATTCAGCGAGCGACTACTGGGTGCCGCTGTGTCAGCATAGTTCCAGAGGCTCTGATGGATTCCCCGAAGATCCCTGACGATCCACATCAGTAGCTGTGGCACAGGGAAAAGAGAAGGCTTCCCAGAGACCTCCACGTGAGAACGGGATCCTGGACGAGGCGGAGGGTGGTCCCAGCATTCCAGGCGGAGGAGACAATGTGTGCCAGGGCCTAACCTCAGGAGGCCCGTTGGTTCAAGGGCGCAAGGGGGCTCTGCTGGTCATGTGGCCCAGCAAACACCGTGTTCCTAGTGAGGGGCGCCCCGTCCTTCCAAATCCTGTCTCAGTCCTCCCTCCTCCCACCTGACGTCCCTGAGGGTATCTCCCACAGTCTGTCCCCCAACAGGAGGATCTCTTGGTTGGTAAGCGGCTTTCCTGCTCAGTCCACTGCTGGCCCAACTCTCCCTAAATCGCAGGCCTGAACCCTCAGCAGTAGAACTTCATCCCTAACAGCTGAAACCGAGACCTTGTATCCTATGTAGGGACCTGGGAGCTGTGGTCCAACTTGGCAATATGCAAAATGGTGCCCTCAGAGCGAGAGGGTCTGTCAAGATGCCTCAGGGGCTGCCTCTGAGGGCAAGGTAGAGTCCAAGGGGGCCATCTTTCTTCCAGAGCGGCTCCACTCTGTTTCTCTCGTTAAGGGTACCTCCGTGCAAGGAACTGCAAGAGAAGGAGAGGGCCCAGAAACCACTGAGCCATCCACCAGCCTACTGTGCGCAGGTTGAGCGCACAGCGGGTCGTCGGCACGCACAGTGCCCGTAACCCCAAAACGAGTACGACCCAGACCTTGGGCTCAAACAAAACACCGAACAAGAAGAAAGACAATCAACCTTTGCCGTCTTCCGGGGGGGGGGGGAGCCAGATACAGAAACAAGCGAGAACATTCAGAGCACAGCCAGTGCGGATTCTAACACTTGTGACCGTGCACAAGGTACTTAAACTCTGTGCTTTTGTTCCCTCGCCTGCAAAATGGGCGTGAGAACCGCACTTACCCTATCAGGCAGCTCGGAGGATGTAGTAAGTTAATACAGCTAAGCCTCCAGAATAGAGCATCACACGTGTGAACCCCCACTAACTGTTTAAAAAGAACAATCGTCAGGGGAGTGCGTTCACGCCCGAGCCCTGCCCGTGCTCAGAACACGGAGCACCTCATTCTGTCTGGGGAGTCCCTTAAGGCCCAAGAAGGTGACACGTGATCTGGATCCCGAGGTCTCAGAGACAAGAGCAAGAAAAGGGGCTTCAGGGTTTAGGAAACAAAAGCAGCAAAGTTCTCGCGCAGCGCATTTTCTGATCTGAGATCGCTTCGTAGCACGAGTCCCAGGGAGCTATCAAGGCCTAAAGAAACTTAGCTGCCCATTCCGCAAAGCGTCTTGTAGCAAAACGTACAGAATTACAAGCTATGGAGACAGCGACAGGTTGGTAAATGTTTCACCCACTGGAAGGAAACAGCGGCCTGATTGGTAGCATTTGCTTGCTTGTGACATACATACCCCTCCATCGCCATCGTTGATTTCTATCAGGGATGTCAGTGGCCTCAAAAACTTCCTGAAAATTTAACGGTAAATCAGTAGTTGGCTCTTAGAAGCCACTGCAAGCAGGCTCTGGCGTGCCACGACATCACAGGCGCTCTGGGAAACTCAGGGCTCGGGTCCCCCTTGCTGGGGCCACAGGACCGGGGAGGGGACTGATCATACCCCGGGGCCAAAATCTTGGGGTGGCCGAGACTTTCTACAGACTGAACTTCAGCATCCAAGACCGGGATGAGAAAATCCAAGCACCGAACGGCTGGAGCTCTCCTAAATCAGACAGACCTGGTTACCTAGCTTCTCTGTGCCTCAGTTTTGTCTTCTGTAAAATGTGAGAATGACACACCTTCCCTCACTGGCTGTGGTGAGAACCCAGGGAAATCCGCTGTATCACCCCAGGGCTCAAAACCCGTTAACCCTTGTTGTGAGGAGCGTCCTTCCTACCACCTCATACTCCATCTTCCTTAGCTTATGCCTCCATCGATTCGACATTTATTTACTGCCTTTTGTATGTCAGTCCCGATGCTAAGTAGGTTCTGCGGATCCAAAAATGAATAGAGAAAAGTACTTGCCCTCTAACCAAGAGAATTTAAGAAAACATTCCCTCCCCCCACCACCCCCAGGGAATTTAAAAGAAAATACTTTTACCAATGATACGACTCTCAGTGTTTTCAAAAACTGTATTTGTGAATAAAGCGACCACATTTAAAATGCGACAATGATTCTCACTGGAGCCGCCTATAAAATTAATACAGTAACATTAAAAATGACATCCAAATCGTTACAGTAAGTTTTTAAAAAGTATTGCTTTTCACGGCTGAAAGGTGTTTCATTTTCCAAATTAACATCATTGCTAACAAGATCGGCCAGTTTGCCAAAAGGAATCTGAATATGATGCCAATCCATATTATTTACAACACGAAATTAAAAAAAAATCTTAGTCTTCTTTAAGTCTGGGCCTCCTTAGACCAGTTTTCCTCTAGTTTCACTCTGACCCCAGCCACTGTGAGAAGATATAAAACTCTATGGGTTCCAGAATGTTCTGTCCTTGGAAGATCTCCATTTAGAGTTTTGGGCCAAATATCTCATTAATTCCCTTCTGACTAAGGCACTTTGGGGTCAGCTGAACTTGGGGTCTGTGGGGATTACAGAAAAGGGATTGGGTGCAGAGTTCACACCCAGGCTGCGTGTTCCAGAAATTTGGGGTAAAGCCAGACTCTGCCATAGGGACTTTTTTTAAGAAGGAGTTAGCTCAAGGAAGAGTTTCCCTAACAAAAGATTTCTGAAGTTAATATTGTTATTCTTTTATCAGCCACAGTAATAGCTACCACTTAATAAGAAACGAGAATGTGCTGAGCACTTTACATACTTTATTTATAATCCCTGTAAATAACAATGCGACAATGACTGCAAAGTTTTATAATTCCTGTTTCACCGACGACACAACCGAGGCTCAGAAGGTAAGTAATTTTTCCAGGGTCATGTTATAAGAGGCAGGGATGGCATTTTAAACCAAGATCTGTCTTTTTCCTCTTGTCTCTATACCTCTGCTTCGACATCCAACATTCCCACCACCCTCCCCCCACCCAAAAGCAGCAAGACTAGCCCTCAAGTATGTGTGTCTAGGCAGGAAATTGTTTGTCTAAACATATTTAGTGATTAGCACCTACACACCCAGCACTATATTAGGCACTGAGGAATTGTGAAGAATTATTGGTTTGGACTGATTTCTTGACTTGGGACAAATTTGCCTCCTGGTATCCTGCTCCCGCATTAGCCAATGACCTATTTCTCTAGCCACAGGACAAGATACAAAACTCAGAAGCTTCTTTTCTAAGGGAAGAGCTCTTAGGAAGAGCTTCAATGAGAAATCTTGTTCAACCAAAACTCCCAATAATATTAATAGCTTATTTGAATGGCATCGATTCCAGAGAGCACAATTCATGTCAGAGAGATAATTTGTAACCATGACTCAAGAAACTCGGGCCATGGTATGTGCCTTATATTTTTAAAGAAACACCAACCTTCCTCTACTTGACTTCACATCGCAAAGATTGCCGTTGGACTTCCTGTGGAGAATACTGGGAGAACCTTCCCCAGGGTTGGCTATAAGTTCTGATATCGTGAGTAGGGTGGTTAAAGTGTGTTGTTCAGTAATTCTCAAGCGGAGGGTGAGGGGTAGAAGGGACCGGTATGAGAGTGGGGGAAAAGCAATGGCATTTTTAAACAGCACATTCAATATTATAATCTGACGTGACATTTAGAAAGTGAAGTGCATTGTTTTCATAATAAAACTTTGAAAGTTTTATGCTTGGCTACCTCTTTGCTAGTTGGGCACGAGCATAAAAATGCCAGGCAGAGAACTGCTGCTCCTTATACGTGAGTTGAAAGGGGGGATACATCAGCTTCCTATGCCGCCATAATTCCACAGTCACGTCCCCAAATCTTTGTTCTGTTCGCAAAATCCTAAGGCATCATTTTAGAGACTGGATTTCAGATGCCTAGTTTAGTTTTGCTCCTCTCATTTTTCATCTTCCTCACTTAAAAGAAAAACAAACTATGGCTTTCTTCTCCCCAAGTGGCCTGGGAGAGAGAAATGTATGAATAAATTATGTCCTAATGGGTTGTTAGAGACACCCACGTATCCACCTACGTTCCACTCCACTTGGAAAGCAGAAAGCAAAGGGCCAACCCACTTCCTAAAGCAAGAATGTCTGGTAAGTCTACCTCTGGTTTCATGTAACTGAACATAGGTCCTGGCCATCGAGTACCCTGGGTCAGTGTGCATGTGATGCCCCCCTGCCACTCTCCATCCTTCCATGGAGGAAGAGTTTCAACTGGTCAACTCATCATCTTTAAAAAATTATATTTGCCAGTTCTTTTAGAGCAGAGTCTCAGGGAGATTCAGATGCTTTGGTGGTTTAAAACTTGTTCATGAGAGTAGTGGAAAAAACCAATAATGTACTAGAAGGAAAGGAGGGAGACAAGGAGACAGCAAGGGCCACGTGTCTGGCAAGGTATGTAAATCCATATTTCTGAAAGTCATGGGCAAATAACAGGGTTTATACCAGCAAAAGCATATTATAAGTGATCAGAAGTAAAGCCAGGACATATCAGTGTAGGTAGGGAACATTAGACCCAGGCCTTGCGTTCAGGAGGAATCAACATTCCACATTTTAACCAAACCATTAATTTGTTATATAAGCAACTTAGACAAATCATAATATTTTTGATTCCCTTTGACAATTTTGTGTTAATATTTTAACATATCAGGACCTCTGAGGGGTCCCGGTTGAGGCCATTGAGGTGGATGTTGGAAGTATAATGGTAACAAACAAATGCAGGCCATTCAGGATCCAAAGAGAAAGCAGGAAGAAGTTCCTGGCCCCAGAAGGAAAATGGCTCTTGGGAGACATGGTCCGCTGATACTTGCTTAAGCTTGGCTCACCCTCTTTCTCTCTCTCTCCCTCCCTCTTATGTATTTTACATATATTATGAATATGCCTTAGATTTCGCTTGAAGAAATAGTTCCACTGCTGGGGAAAAAAAATGTAAATACTAGATGAAAGCCATTACAAGAAAACAACCTACCCTTTGAGAACAATATTTAAGACTGGATAGAATATTGAAACAAAACATTCTATTGGAAGTATTAAAGAACAAAGAAAATAGCAAGGAAGTCCTGGGACTACATTTAGAAAAAGGCAGAGCCCAGGAGATAAGCCCAATATGAGAAGTTGCTTCATCCTTGGGGCATTTGCCAAGAGAAAGCAAAAGCTATAAATCTGAACTGCGATAGTGGTAGCTTTGTGGGAGAGATGGAAACAAGTCAAAGTGCAGGGCCTCCCTTGTACTCTGTCAGTGAGAATGTAAATTCCACCACAGAAAACAGTATAGAGTTTCCTTGAAAAGTTAAAAATAGAATTACCATTTGATCTAGCGATACCTCTAATGGATATATAGCCAAAGGAAATGAATTCACCATCTCAAAGAGATATGTGCACTCCCATGTTTATTGCAGCCTTTTTCATAATAGTCAAGATATGTAAATAACCTACAACATAATTTTGAACATAGAAAACCTAAAAGAAACTGTATTTAAATCATTAAAATTAAGGGACACCTAGGGTGGCTCAGTTGATTGAGCATCCAACTTTGGTTCATGTCATGATCTCATGGTTCATGAGTTTGAGCCCTGCTTTGGGCTCTGGGTTGACAGCATAGAGCCTGGATCCTGCTTCAGATTCTGTGTCTTCCTCTCTCTGTCTGCCCTTCCCCCACCCTCATTCTCTCTCTCACTCTCTCTCTCTCTCTGTCTCTCTGTCTCTCTCTGTCTCTCTCTCTCTCAGAAATAAACAGTAAAAAAATTAAATCATTAAAATTAACAAGATACAAAATCAATACACAAAAATCAATTGTGTTATTATAGTCTACCAATAAAAAAGTAAAAAATAAAATTTAAAAAAAAAATTTTTTTTCAACGTTTTTTATTTATTTTTGGGACAGAGAGAGACAGAGCATGAACAGGGGAGGGTCAGAGAGAGAGGGAGACACAGAATCGGAAACAGGCTCTAGGCTCCGAGCCATCAGCCCAGAGCCTGACGCGGGGCTCGAACTCACGGACCGCGAGATCGTGACCTGGCTGAAGTCGGACGCTTAACCGACTGCGCCACCCAGGCGCCCCTAAAAAATAAAAATTTTAAAAGATACCACTTACAACAGCATCAAAAACACCTATCTCCAAAGAATAAGTCCAGCAAAAGATGTACAAGACTCCTATGAGAAAAACTAGAAATCCTTATTGAGAAGCCTTAAAAAAAAGAGATATACTATGTTCATGAATGGGAAAACTTAGTATTGCAAAAAATGCCAGCTCCCACATTACTCTAAAAGTCATTGTAATTCCAATCAAAATCTCACAAGTTATTTTTATGGTGTTTGACCAGCTGATTCTAAAATGTATATGGAAATGCAAAGGGAAAAGAAGAGCAAAAACACTCTTGAGGAAAGAAAACAAGGAGAGAGAATTCTCTCTAGCAGACACCAGGCCTGATTTTTTTTTAATTTTTTTAAATGTTTATTCATTTCTAAGAGAGAGAGAGAGAGAGAGCACAAACAGGGGAGGGGCAGAGAGATAGAGTGGGACACAGAATGTGAAGCAGGCTCCAGGCTCCAAGCTGTCAGCATAGAGCCCAATGCAGGGCTTGAACCCACGAGACGTGAGATCATGACCTGAGCCAAAGTCAGACGTTTAACCAACTGAGCCACTCAGGTGCCCCGACACCAAGCCTTATTTTAAAGCTATAGATTAAGACTGTGTAGTATTGGCCCAAGGATAGATAAATAAAGCAGTACGACTGAGAAACAGACACATGCATATATATGGATTTGGTGTGTGAGATGTGACATGGCAGACCAGTGAGGAGAGATAGTCTTTCAATCAATTATAGTAGGACAATTGGGTATTCATGGAAGAAAATGCCAATGGACCCCTAACTTACCCCATATGTAAAAACCAACTCTTGGAGGATTAAAGAGCTAAACGTGAAAGGCAAAACTAGAAAACTCTTAGAGGAAAATAGAAGAGACCTTCATGATCTGCAGACAGAGAATGATGAGAAAAGCAATATCCATGCTGGAAATGATTGATAAATTTGCATTAAAATTAAGAATTTAGGTTTAGCATAAGACATCATATTGCAAGTGAAAAGACCAAGCTACAGATAGAGAGAAATTATTTGAAAGACCTAAACTCTAGAATAGGTAAGGAATATCTACAAATCAAGTGTAAAAAGATAGAAAACGAAAATACAAAATGAGCAAAAGACAATTATAGACATGTCAGAGTGAATCCAAATGACCAGAAACCATGTGGGAAAGTGTTCAACATCATTGCTAAGCAGAGAAATGAAAATCAAAACACAGCAGACTACCGTTACATACACATACATCAGAGTAGCGAAAGATTCAAAGGTCTGCCAAAGACAAACATTGGCTGAAATGTGACACGAGTGAAAAGCAAGACACTCACTTTGGAAAATAGTTTGATATTATAGACACGTCCCCGTGACCTAGCAATCCCATGGCAGGGCATGTGCCCTAGACTAGAGAGACGTGTGCACATGCACCAGGATGAGGTAAAGAATGTTTGTTTATACAGCATGGTTGTAATAACCAAAAAGGAGCAATCTGCATGTGTATTGACAGTGTAATGCACACGTCAACAGTGATAGGTTACTACACGGGGAGACTAAAGAAAAATGATAAGGAGCAAACAATGGCTGCAGACAACACTATGAATCTTACAAACACACTGACACAGAATGACATCTGTAATATGATCCTATCTATACAAGGAACATTCTAGAGATGCCCATCTTCTTTAACTTTTAAAAAATGTTTTATTTCTTTTTGAGCCAGAGAGACACAGACCGTGAGTGGGGGAGGGGCAGAGAGAGACAGAGAGAGAGACAGACAGAATCCGAAGCAGGCTCCAGGCTCTGAGCTGTCAGCACAGATCCCAACATGGGGCTCGAACCCACCAACCGTGAGATCGTGACTTGAGCAGAAGTCGGGTGCTTAACCAACTGAGCCACCCAGGTGCCCCTCAGAGATGCCCACTTGATAGTCAAATTACACAGAAGATCAGGCGTTGGTCACACGAAATTGAGGGTGTTACTTCCCTCTGGGAGCAAGGGAGAGAGCTATAACTCTGAAGGAAACGCAGGACACTTCTGGAATGCTGTTTCTTGGCCGGGGTGGTGAAACCTGGGTATTTATTTGCTTTACAATTATTCACATTATTGTATATCTGTTTTATACTCTTTCCTGTACATGTGTTATGTTTCATAATTTTTATAAGATTAAGAAAGAAAAAAAGAAAGGGGGGCTCAATCGGTTAAGTGTCCGACTTTGGCTCAGGTCCTGATCTCACAGTTAGTGGGTTCGGGCCCCATGTTGGGCTCTGTGCTAACAGCTCAGAGCCTGGAGCCTGTTTCAGATTCTGTGTTTCCCTCTCTCTCTGCCTCTCCCACACTCGTGCTCTCTCTCTCTCTCTCTCTTTCTCTCAAAAATAAACAAACATTAAAAAATTTTGAAAGATTAAAGACAGGAGAGAAAAGAAAAGAAAAGAAAAGAAAAGAAAAGAAAAGAAAAGAAAAGAAAATCATCAGACCAAATAATGGCCAAGATCTCTTCCATCGTAGAATGCTTGGTTTTTGTTGTGTTGTTTTGTTTATCATCCGGAGTCCAAAGCAGAAAGTTGTTGCCAGGTTAAGAAGAGAACATATGGGAGGTGGGGGGACTTTGGAATATCTGTCAGACCATTCGCTCTTTCAGAGTCAACACATACACCTGCCTATCTCCACCGACAAGACTCCACTGTGTAGGCCTCAGATCCCCAAGAGAGGCTGAAAATTCCCGAGAATCAGCCTCCTCCCAGATTGCCCCCTTGGCTCTGCAGGGAAAGAGAGATGAATAGTTCAGTCTTTAGGGACAAGGTATGCATGTGTTCCCTCTGGGAGACATAGAGGCCAGACGCCAGGCCTGGCCCAAACTGGACCCTAAGATCAGCCGAACATTCCTGTTTTCGAGAAAGAAAACAAAATAGCAGAGCGTATCAGTGACAGAGACTCTCTTACCAAAATTCTGCAGAATGACCCTCTAGGAATAAACCAGCGGTCGAAGCCGCACACCCAAAATCTTCAGCCCTTCTTGGGACGGGCAGTGTTATCTTTTTTCTAACAGAAAGTTTAGCACGGTACAAATTTAAGTATATGCCGAAAGCCTTGGTCCCGACAGTGGTCCCTCCATCCCTGAGGAAGTAGAATGGCTTAGGGAGAACACTGGAAAGGCACGGGTCACACCTCGGAAGACACTTGTGAGGACAGCCATACGTGACTCACGTGCATACCGTAAGGACGTCCACTTTTACAGAACCGTGTGTTAAGTGCAGGGGCAACGCTACAGGGGCAGTAAGTCAACGACATCTTCACCCAACGACATGCTTCACGACAAGCACCCAACGTATGCTTGGTGATCCAGGACTGTGTGAGGATGTCAGGCAGCTCAGCTGTTTGGATGGAAAGTCATAAACTTCCTTTTCCAGGTTCAGTGAGGTGTCATTGACATCTAACACTGTATTCATTTTAGGGGCAGCATGGTGATTTGATACATGTGTGCATCGCACAGTGATTTCCACCATACTGTGTGGTTCCCATCCATCCCCTTACATAGGCGATTACAGGCAATTTTCGTTCTTGTGATGGAAACTTGCAAGGTCTACTCTCTTAGCAGCTCTCAAATATACAATGCGGTTGTGTCAACTTCAGTCCCCATGTGTAAGTCACGTCGTCGGGACTTACTTACGTCATAACTGGAAGTTTGTACCTTTTGACCCGCTTCCCGCATTTCCCCCACCCCCTCCCCACACCCTGCCTCTGGCACCCACGTAGCTGTTCTCTGTGGCCCTGAGTCCACGGTTGGTAGAGTCCACATACAAGTGGGATCACTTGGTAGTCAACATTCTCTGTCTGACTTATTTCATGTAGCCTAACGCCCCCAAAGATCCGTCCATGCTGTTGCAAACGGCAAGCTTTCTTTCTCTTCTGTAGCTGAATAACGTTCCATTGTGTACTCGTGTTAATAGACTTTAAAAACCTCAAATCTAATGTCTTTAAATTCTCTGGCAGATGCTGTCAAAACTCCTATGGGCAGAATTCTCTCTGATATCTGTTCAACACCAAAAGCACCCCACCAAACAGGTCCCCGTAGTAGTGGCCGCTATTTCTGTTGTTGTTTTACTGAATTTACAGTGAATCTGAGCTGTCGACTTAATGTGGACGTACGTCTTTTCCAACTGTCAGGTTTTAAAGCCTGCACTTTAAAATTTTACAGAGACGAGAGTACCCTTTAAAAAACCCTATTTTAGGGGCCCCTGGGTGGCTTGGTCGGTTGGGCGTCCGACTTCAGCTCAGGTCATGATCTCACGGTCTGTGAGTTCGAGCCCCGCGTCGGGCTCTGTGCTGACCGCTCAGAGCCTGGAGCCTGTTTCCGATTCTGTGTCTCCCTCTCTCTCTGACCCCTCCCCCGTTCATGGTCTGTCTCTCTCTGTCTCAAAAATAAAGAAACGTTAAAAAAAATTTTTTTTTAGAAAACCCTATTTTACCCATATATCGCAGCATACATTGTGTTGTACATATACAAAAAAAAAAAAAAAAAAAAAAAACTTGGGCGTATTAAAGGGCCACCGAGCTAGATTAAAAGACAAATTAAAAAAGGAAGTCTCAAGGAAGATGTCTGGGCACTCAGATAATTCTGGCTTTAATATGATTATCAAACTTCTGGAGGGAATGGGAGGTACTTGAGGACTTTCACAGGGTTCCAGCTTGTTTACATGGTCTATTTCACTCTATTTTACCCTTACCATTTCTGCCCTCCATTATTTGTTACTGCAAATACATCTTCCGAGCAGGGGTAGGGGGGGTGGGGGGGGGGTGGATGCCTAAGGCAGCATGTAAATGACGTACGTATAGCCATGCTAAATACTTTCTTCAAGTACATGGTAAAGAAGGTGAAAGGGTCATCTCAGTAATTTTTCCCATACCATTGCCACTGACCGATGGCTAGCTTGGTCCTGTTACTAGTCTGCTTCTAGAAAGACATGCCGAGGCCCTGAAAGAAAATCAGAGAGACCCTTTCTTTTTAAGGCACCAGCTAAACATCACATTTCCTTGACTCATGGAATGGTGTCAATTTAGGGACTGAGGGGCTTCAAAATCACTGAAGTCCCAGCCAACAGGGGGTGAAGCGCATGTGACAAAGCAAAAAACAAAAACAAAAACAAAAACAAAAACAGGAAGCTGACAAGTAGGCCTGTGTCGGTCTCAGCTCTGCTACCGAGAAAACCACTGAATCTCCCTGTGGTCCAAACTCTCCTACTTGTGAGCGAAGGCTTCCGCTCTATCCTTCAAAGTGGTCCCTTCAAACTTGGGCCTCAACAGCCTTGGCCAAATCACTTAGTCTTTCTGTGTTTCAATTTCCCTATTTACAAATGGAAGATGATAATAGTTTCTATCCCAAAGGATGTTGTAAAGATTAAAAGTTGTCAAAGATTAAATGAGTAATTATATACATACATATGCACTATATCTATCTATCTATCTATCTATCCAAGCTTAGAATGGTGCCTGGCATTTGATAAGCACTCAGTAAAATTAGCTTCCGTAATAATTTCATCACTGTTATTATTAGGCTATGACTCATTTCCCCTACGACATGAGATCCAAAAGTTCAGCCCAAGAAAGTATATCAGAAGTTACACAGAGGTTACCGTTAATTCAACATTTTGTGACCCTGTGATGACCATGGATACCTAGGCTGACCCAGATGCCCCCCAAATACACACACACACACACACACACACCCCACAATGTAGCTGGTGAGCACTTTGCCCACAAGTGAACCTTTTCATCTGTCACTTCTCAAAAGCAGGCAGACAAGCCAATGATAATATTTGCTACTTTCTCTGCCCTAGTTCATCTTATTCTGATGATATAAACAGGCACTGGGAAGCAACTTAATCAAGAACAATTTCAACTTTGCAAATGGACAAAGGGTTTCCCATGTAATCTTTTAGACCTCATGACAATGAACACAGACAGGGACAGGACTAGAGCCTGGGCTATCCAAGCATTCTCAAAACATCCTCATCAGGGAGTCAGATAAGATGGTCACCAACATCCCTTGGAATCCTAGAGTGTTAGAATCCCATGGCTAATAATACATTTAAAATTCAGGAAGTTGGGGACCTTGGGTGGCTCAGTCAGTTAAGTGTCTGACTTGGGCTCAGGTCATGATCTCACAGTGTGTGCGTTTAAGCCTCCCATCAGGCTATGCACTGACAGCTCAGAGCCTGGAGCCTGCTTCAGATTCTGTGTCTCCCTCTCTCTCTCTCTGCCCCTTCCCTGCTCATGCTCTGTCTCTCTCAAAAATAAATAAACATTAAAAAAAAGCTGGTAGTGAGAGAGAAGTTCCACAAGCCACCTTCTTGGCCCTGATTTCAGTGCATTCCTCTGGTGAATTTTCTTCTTAACACTGACTTGCACTCACTTTCCTGAGATGGTTTGAAGCTTTGTTTTCAACTTGCTCTGATAAAGCCACGCTTCTGCTTCTTCAAAGAAGTCTGACAAATTCGTGCCATGTCTTCCTACAGAAAGGACCTCATGGTTTGGTGGGGGGTTTTTTTCTTTTCCTTTTTTCTTTTTCTTTTTTCTTTTTTTTTTTTTAGAATCCCCTGTTTTTTCAGATTACAATTACCAGCTACCCTGGACCTTCTCCATTTTAATTCCAACCCCCATTTAAAGAAAGGGGGGGGGGCGCAGAATGGATGATCTTTAATCCTTCCAATTAACATTTTGCAAGAGCAATCGCTTTGTGTCTCCGGTCCGTGCGGGGCTGGGGGAATAATCAAGGGCCACGTTACATCAGATGGTGGCTAAAAGGAACCACTTACAGCCATGTCACTGGGGACAGTCCCTGCAAAACCAGAATGTCTAGTCACTTTGACCTACAGCGAAAAGTATCAAGTAACTAGGACAAGAGCGAGCACAAGCAACTGACCGAGGCTTTGAACCCCAGTGCAGCCGCGGGGTACGCGGGGCTGCGTTCAAACCTCCCCATTAAAGAAGCAGACTGGGAAAAGAGGGAAGTGGAGCATTTTTTTTTTCCTTTTCCTTTTTAGCTTTCCTTATTTATTTACTGACTTATCTTTCTCAGAAGGACCTGAGGACGCGGGTGATGAGAGAGACAGGACGCTGGGGCCAGTTTGCAGAATTCCCAACTTACAAGATCAGCAGACTCTTTGCTCCCTGAGGAAGGGGACACCACTCCTTCACCTCCTGAACCACCGCTACGGGCAGACAGACTCACGACAACCCAGCGGGCGAGGCCCTATTTTCTGCCAGTGCGTTCGTAGTTTGCAAAGAGAAAATGATGGCATTTGAATGGGCAGGAGAGAATTCCTGGTCAGCAACCAGGCGGCCTTCCAGCCTCCCGTCGGAACCACTGTGCTCACTAAAGAGCAGTCAGACAGAGAGAGAGAGATAGAGCGTGAGCAGGGGAGGGGCAGAGAGAGAGAGAGAGAGAGACACAGAATCGGAAGCAGGCTCCAGGCTCCGAGCCGTCAGCACAGAGCCCGACGTGGGTCTTGAACTCCCAAACCACGAGATCATGACCTGAGTCGAAGTCAGACGTTTAACCAACTGAGCCCCCTGGGCGCCCCTCTGCATTTTTTTCAAATAAAGAACTGAGATTTAGCAGCATTTGGAAAATGAGTTCAAGTACACAAAACTAGAAAGCTGCTGTGTCTGATTAACCACACACCCACTGGGTTCCTCCTCGGCAGCTCTCTGCCCAGACTTGATCCTTTTATCCACTTTCAACATGAATGCACCAACATGTCCTTGCTTATAGGGCACAAAAGTAAGGATCTAATAACATCCCACATTTATTTGAAAACTTGATTTCAAAAATTAACACTCATTTGGCCCCCGCCACACCCGATAGGGGAGCTAAGGCAGGATTATTTATTTGGTTTTGAAAGTGCCTTAGAAATTATATCCGGTGACTAAGCATTCCCAACGATTAAACTTTCAGAAGTTTCTTTTAAAACAATAATCGTCAAAGCGGAGTAAGTCAACAGCGCTTGCCCATTAGTGGAAGGAAAGTAGACATGATGTTTGTTTGCCGCGTGAGTGTGGGCCAGGGAAGTGCATTATGAAACCACGAAGACAAGAGTCTCACCCCAAGTACCACCCCAAGTAACTCAGAGACCTGGACCCAGCGAATGTTTCTGGGTGTTTTCTCTGCCTCGTCTCTGCAGGCTTTTGAACGCTAGGTCCAAATACAGTAAGCACTTCAGGAAGACAGAGCCATTTGGGAAGCGGACATTTTCCCTACCTCCTCACTCTCCCACTTTTTATTCTTATAAGCCATTACTGAGAATCAGTAATGGCATAAAAATGCAGGCTCTGGGGCACCTGGCTGGCTCAGTCGGTCGAGGGTTCGACTTCAGCTCAGGTCATGATCTCGCGGTTCGTGAGTTCGAGCCCCACGTCAGTCTTGCTGCTGACACAGGGGAACCTGCTTCGGATCCTCTGTCCTACCCCCCGCCCCACCCCTCCCCTACTCGTGCATGCATGCTCTCTCTCTCTTCCTCTCTCAAAAATGAATAAACATTTAAAAAACTATTTTAAAAATGCAGTCTCTGTAGGCACCCAGAGCTCTGATCATTTCCCTGTTTCTCTACTTACTAACTGTGGCAAGTTACTTCACCAGTCTGAGCCCTCAATATTTTCATCTGATCAATGGGGATATTGGTTGAGAAAACTGAATCGAGTAATGCATAGTACGTGCTTGGGACAGTTTTTAATATTTATTAAGCACTGAAGGACACCAGCCTCATTTCTATCAGTGATTGGCTTTAATATTTGATATAAGTATGTGAATAAGGCATAACTGGTAACATATAATGTTCTGAGATGCTCCAAAATCCTTGATAAAATTTCATACCCGTGGTCACTGTGGGTCCCATACCATCAGGTTTTGGAATGCGTTTTCAGGTAGGAAACAACAGGCTGGGGATATTCTTGCACTTTACTGGGTCAAAAATTTCCCATTTCAGGGTTCCTCAGGGGTTTGTTCTTGGAATGACCTTGCTTAACTTTTTCACAGATGACCAAAAAAGCACATCTTAAAATGCCTGCAAGTAACACAAAGAGTTTCCAGGCAGTGAAATACCAATCAGGACGACAGAGCTAAACATCAGGCAGACTTGAGAGAGACCTGGTTCCAAGCTTTGTTTCTTAGGTCAAGTGAACCTGAGTTTGAATCCTGCCACTTCTCAGATGCATGAAATGGAGCAAATCACATAATCAGTCCATGCTGCCATTTCCTTGCTCATAAAATGGGAACGCTAGGAGCACCTGCTTCGTAGGTGGTAGACAGGAGGCCCATAAAGTCTCAGTGCTGGCCCAGGACATAGTAACTGACTGATAAATGTTAGCCAAGGATGGCACTAGTGATAGCATTGATGAGCGGGGCATAACGATGATGGTGATGGTGACAGTGATGGTGATGATGGTGATGGTGATGGTGATAGTGACGGTGATTATAATAAAGGTGTTAGTGATGGTCGCAATGGAGCAGATGTGGTGACGAGGTTGACAGTGATGGTGGTGGTAGTGGAACCATACCTAGATGGGTTTCATCATGTAAGATGTAAATTACAGGAAGAAACACACAAGTTCTAGCCATAGAGTAATGGAGTCCCAACCACTGTTCTGATTTACAAAAGAACATTGGTCTTGAGATAAGTGGGAAAAGCAGTTGGACACAAGACTGCCTTTGGAGACCAGATACAGCCCAGAGTACAGCATTTGCCCCTAGACAGCATGTGCCTTCTCTCTCTAAGGGCTGGAAGTCTAAATGCCTCCAGTGGCCAGGCAGGAAATGCGAGTGAGTCACGTGGACATGGTAGGGTGTGATGGGGGCAGGGCAAACAGGAGAGGGTCACCTTCTCTTCCCAAGAGTAGCTGCTCCTGAGCTCTAGTAAGCCAATGCCAAGAGCCAGTGCAGACCCAATAGTGCCAGATTTTCCAGTTTTCAATAAAAGCTAGGAATTGAAAACTTTATGTGAAATCCATAAAGACAGAGAGAACTCACCCACAAGTCTGATCAATCGAAACTTTTTATCCACGTGGAGCAGTTTCCACCACCCCTTGGGTTCTTGGTCTCCAGAATTTCTAGAATAACTTCATAGCCTCTCTTTGAACACGTGACTTCCCGATTTTACTTCTTATTTGCTCTGGTTTCACCAGGATCCCAATTTCTGGTTTTCCTACCTTTGTTTACCTCTTGCCCACTCTACACTGTTTTCTTTTCTTGAGGCCTCGGCTTGACCTTATTGATCTGGATTATGCAAATGATTCCTCCCAGCTAAGAGTGCCCAAACTCTTTCCCCAGACTCACATGAACATTATCAACTGTTTTCAGACAATGTCAACTCGACATAGCCCTTTCCATAAAAAGACTTTCCCGAGTAATGCATCCACTTGCATCGTTTCCACTACCCTCTATAAGCAGATGGCTTTCAGATCCATACAGCCGGCTCGCATCCATCACCTGGACTCCAAATTCATAGATCCAATTAATTATTTGGCATCTCCATGTGGATGTCATGCAGACACCTAGAACTCGAGAGGCGCAAATTGTGACTCATCACCCTTTCCACCGAAGCTGGCTCCCTCTCTTACGGCCCCTATCTCTCTGAAAGCTCCCAGCCTCTACGTCTCCGCCAGCCACCATGCCATGTGACGGCTGAGTCATCCCACACTACGTCCTGCTCTCTCACATCATGCAATGTACCACTCAGCCCTTTAGGCTTGATCTCCGTGACACTGACCCCAACCTCCCCTTTCCCTTTCCACAAATTCATCGTGTCTTCTCAGGAAGAGGGCCTGGTCTCCATAGTGATTTTGTTAACTCTGATATTGCCCCCCCCCCCCCCGCCGTTCTCTACTCTGAGCCAGACTAAGCCTCAACAACACAAGTCTTGAGAACGTTACTCTCTGCGAAGAGTCTTCAGTAAGTCCACCTGATCTGCTGGACGAAGTAGAAACTCCTCTGCATATGCAGACAGCTCCGCATGAGCTGAGCCTTTGAGATGAAACTGTCCTGGTTTGTTTGGGTTATTTCCTCAAGGCTTCATTTCAGAATGTGTGGAACTCTCTAAACACCCATTGTTATACGCACTTTATATGTAAAAGAGCCCTTCTAAAACTCACCAAATTCTCTGAAGCTGTGGCTATTATTATTATTCCCATCTTACAGATAAGAAACCTGGAGCCCAAGTCAGGTAACCAATTTGCCTAAGTCACACAGCTTGGAGTGGCAGAGTCAGGATTTGAACCAGGCTGTAGAATCTGGGGTCAACCTCAACACTGTACGTCTTCCCTGAGAGCTCTCTGTCAGCAATGCCACCTCCCTGACAAACACCTTCTTGCGTTTCCAACCCAACTCAAGAAACACCTCTTCCAAGTATCTCTTTTGCACTGCTGGTGGGAATGCAAACTGGTGCATTCCAGAAAATAGTATGGAGGGTCCTCAAAAAATTAAAAATAGAACTACCCTATGACCCAGCAATTGCACTACTAGGCATTTATCCATGGGATACAGGTGTGCTGTTTCGAAGGGGCACATGCACCCCAATGTTTATAGCTGCACTATTGACAATAGTCAAAGTATGGAAAGAGCCCAAGTGTCCATTGGTGGATGAATGGACAAAGAAGATGTGGTATAGATATGCAATGGAGTATTACTCAGCAATCAAAAAGAACGAAATCTTGCCATTTGCAACTACGTGGATGGAACTGGAGGGTATTATGCTAAACGAAATTAGTCAGTCAGAGAAAGACAAATATCATATGGCTTCACTCGTATGAGGACTGTAAGATACTAAACAGATAAACATAAGGGAAGGGAAGCAAAAAGAATATAAAAACAGGGAGCAGAACAAAACATGAGACTCTTAAATATAGAGAACAAACAGAGGGTTGCTGGAGGGGGTGGGGGGGGATAGGCTAAATGGGTAAAGGGCACTAAGGAATCTACTCCTGAAATCATTGTTGCACTATAGGCTAACTTGGATGTAAATTAAACAATAAATTAATTAATTTTTAAAAAGAGCAGAAAATTTTTAAAAAAGAGTATGAAAAATAAAGAATCCTGAGAGACAGAAAGGAAGGAAGGAGATAGTAGATATGTGACAGGTAGAATCCTGGATTGGAGGGAGAAAATAACAATCAGATTCAGTTATCAAGACAAATGGCAAAATCTGAACTTGTATAGAGGATTAGATCATATTGAATCAATGTTAAATTTCCTTATTTCACACTCGTACTCTGGTTATAGCTTGTTCCTGTTCTTAGGAAACACACGGTGAAATAACAAGGAGCATAAAGAAATAGGATGTTTGGAAAAGAAAAAAAATAAAAGGAAGAAAGAAAGAAAGAAAGAAAGAAAGAGGAAGGAAGGAAGGAAGGAAGGAAGGAAGGAAGGAAGGAAGGAAAGGGAAGGGAAGGGAAGGGAAGGGAAGGGAAGGGAAGGGAAGGGAAGGGAAGGGAAGGGAAGAGAAGGAAAGGAAAGGAAAGGAAAGGAAAGGAAAGGAAAGGAAAGGAAAGGAAAGGAAAGACCTCTTCCACGAAGCCTGTTCTGACCTCCAAATTGGAATGGACCCCTCCTGACCTTGTGCCCCTTCTGTTTCTCATTCTATTTGTATGCTTTTCTCCCCTACCAGACTGTAAATCCCCAAGTGGGGCTATGGTTTATTATTCTTTGCACCCCAATACCTAGCACAGTGTCAAGCCCAAAATAGAATAGGTACTTAATAAACATTTGGGGAATAAGGTGGAATGAATGAGTGAATGAAATGTCAGTAAAACCATGGTCATTATAAGAAGAACACTGATACCCAAGGCCCCTGTTTCTGCCCTTGAAGAAAAACATAAAACTGGAAAAGGTCCACTCTATGAAATCTGGAGGGTGAGGGGTGAGGATTCAATCTTTAGGCTCCTGGAGGATGTGAAGAGGTGAGCAAGTACCCATTCACAAAATAACAAAGCAGTAAAACTCAGATCTCCCCTCAAAGCCCCAAAGTATCGCCCATGGTAACAGTAAAATCAAGCACTGCTTCCACGGGAATTCGAGAGCTAATGCAAGCTGGAAAACACAAACAGGCTTTCTAATGGTTGAAAATAATTCACTCATGGCTGACCCAAGTCCCATTTATGCTTTCATTTAATGCTACAGATAATGCAGGAGCACCTATTCATAGGCGTGGGGCCAAAGTACGAACGTGAACCGTATTGGTCCTGCCCCGAAGGAGCTTACAGTCTGATGGGAAGACTGATGTATGCAATGATTTATTCAGTGTATCTCAGGCCATCGATGGTAAGGAATAGCTTTTGGACTGTTTTGTTTCCCGTATGACACAGACTGATGTTTTTGGAAAGTATGATCAAAAGAAGCTACTAGAAAAATGGAAATTAAGAAACATATACAAAATACAAACCCTGGATTTTATAATTATAGGAGTCAACAGATTTAAAAATACTGTCAAATTGCTGCAACTATTTCTAAACACATACCATCAATTTCTCCTTTTTTAATTTATTTAATGTTTATTTATTCTTGAGAGAGACAGACAGAGAGAGAGACAGAGCATAAGCAGTGGAGGGGCAGAGAGAGAGACAGAGAGGGAGACACAGAATCCAAAGCAGGCTCCAGGCTCTGAGCTGTCAGCACAGACCCTGAAGTGGGGCTCGAACTCACGAGCCGTGAGATCATGACCTGAGCTGAAGTCGGACGCTCAACTGACTGAGCCACCCAGGCGCCCCCATTAATTTCTGTATTATCTTATCCTGGAGTGGTAATTGGCCAGCAGGACCCACAGGCCACATTTGGATCAGTGCTGATGGGCACCACAGCAAGTCGGCTGAATTAACAGAGACAATCAAGGGAGAACAGGACAAGAAGTTTTTAAAGAAAGAAATTGTTTCGGAACCAAGCCTACTCGCTTGCTTTATTTTCCCCAAACCTTACCAACCCCTCAGACTAGAGGACTCTTTTTCTCTTCCTCTCTGGGACCTGTTTTCTAAAAACAAAAGCAGCCCGCACTTGCTACCTCCTCGCCATGCCAGAACTATTTCCTAGCCTGGAACAGGAAAGCACTGCTTACTTTTTCAAACTTCTCCTGTAATACGTGCATCCCGCGATGAGAGGTAGTGTTTTAGCTCTCCTTCCCTGTTAGATTTTAAGCTTCGCAAGGGTGAGAGCTGTACCTTATTTGCCTTAACCCCTACAGCACCTGCTATAAAAGCTTTAACCATAGTAAGTACTCAATACCTGTGGGTTGAATAACTGACAAGAAAATGAATTGGGAATAAATAAGTAAACCAGCCAGTACTCAGTGCCATCAAAACATATCAGTGAGATGGGCTATGTTTCAACTATGTACTAGGTTAATGCTTCCCTTTGGACTTGAGCTGCTGGAATCACTTAATTTTTCTATGCTTGGGCCACATGCGAATTCCACCCAACATCAAATGAGTGCTGGATTAAACAGACCGGGATTGGCATGTGCGGTAGATGTGAATTCCCCCAGGCAGGTGGCAGGTCTGGTGACCAGAAGACTCGACACCGCAGGGCCAAATGTTCTCAAAAAAGAGCCTATGTCCTACGCCCGGAGAAAAATGACATATACTTTGCCCCCACAAAGAAACAGCTCAAGTGCAGAGACCCAGGGGTATCCGGATCGAGCCCCCAGGTTTGAGCCTGTCCTTTCTCTCCTATTTTCCACTCTTCTTTTAATTATGGTATCCAACTCCCCCCACCCATCATAAGAGAAAAATGGAGAACTCAGTGGTGTTGCAAAAATATTTCTAACCTAAAGAGGCAAAAGGACAAAACAGTTGCAGCTTCCAAGATGCTTCCAGTGTCTCCGAAGCTCTTGCTGCCCTTGAAGCTGGGTTCGTGGAGCAGCCAGGACTCCCGGGATCCTGCAGGCAGCCAGTTATCTGGTGAGTGATCAGTAGGCTCCTGGGAGGAGGCCCAGCTGGGATTCCTTCCAACCCATGTCTGCACCACCTGTAACTCTGCAACACATATGCCTGCCAGAAGATTGTCCCAAGCCTGAGGGGATGGGGAGGGTTGCCATTCCAGAAAGAACCAGCAGCCAGCTTTGGCAGAGAAGGGCATCCTTGGGCAATGGGAAGGAGTCAGGGCTTCCAAGTAAGGGCACTTCGCCAGCCCTGGTGTGCAGATCCAGGATCCGTGCCCACTGAGCCTGCCCCAACTTGCCCGCAAGAGGGAGGCCAGGGGGAGCCGGGAAAGGTGTCTGTCCCCCGCCTCCTTCCAGGTCCAGCCAGCTCTGGGCTCCTTTGAAGTCCTGGGCCGGAAGGCATGGCCAGTCCTGGTGCCGAGGTTTCTTCAGTGAGCCTCTGGGATTTGGTTCTTTCTCTCTCTCTGGAAGGTAGACCAACACAAATCAGAAAGCACAGGCTTTGGACTCAGATAAACCTTGATTCAGATTCTGCCTGGGCCATGCACTGGGTTTACAAACCCCCCCAGTAGTTATTCAACTTCTCTGAAACGTGGACTTCTTATCTCTGAAATGGCATTAACTTCATGCAGAATTTCTCAGTCTCAGCCCTGGTGACATTTTGGGCTGAATAGTTTTTTTTTTTTGGGGGGGGGGGGCGGGGTCTTTCTGTCCTGTGCGTTATAGAAGGTTTAACAGGACTCCTGGCCTACCTACTAGAGGCCAGTAGCGTCGCCCCTCCCAGCTGTGACAACCAAAAATGATTCCAGACACTAGCTAATGCCCCTTGCGGGGAGCCAAATCGCCCCCAGCGGGGGACCACTGACCTACTTAGGATTGTTGTCTTATATATATTATTGCAAATATAGAGTCTTGTGCCTAAGAATGAATGAATGAATGAATGAATGGCTGAAAAGCACTCAAGAATTATTAAGTCCTTTAACAGATGTCACCACTGCCCCGCCCACATCCCTCAGCACACTCATGGCTGCGTCCCACGAACACCTGGGACTCTGGCCACAGGAGAAGGGTTAGCCTAGCAACAGGGCAGATTGGGAGCTGATGCCCTCGGAAGCAGCCCTTACCCACTGATGGCTGAGGTTCTGGTGGATCGACACCTCAGCGTCCTGGCCCCTCAGCCAGGAGAGTTAAGACATGTGCTCTGACTGCCACCCCAAATTCCCCGGGGACATCGGATGCCACAGCCACAGGGGTCGCGGCCGGGTAGCACACACCCCCACCTTCCCTTGCTTGCTCCCTCGCGGGTATTTCCAGGAATCACTTCCCAAACGCTTGGCACAGCTGTCTCCAGCTTTCGTGTGTTTCTGTCTTTTAGTCACTTAATATATAAAAACTGTGACTTTTATTACTATAAATGTCCTCCCTAGCTTGCTGACTCACCAGGCTTCTCATTTGTATTTACCCAGGTCACAGTGTTTTGAGTTCTGTTTTTGGTGCTCACTTCGGCAGCACATATACTAAAAATTGAGTTTTGTTTTTGTTTTTGATTTTGTTTTGTTTTGTTTTGTTTTAAGGACTTCAGATAAGCTAATGTTCTGCGCTGGGGACTGCTGAAAATGCTGGGGGACACACCCCAGGCAGTCTCCATGCAGGTCACAAAAATAAGGGTCCAGGCTTCTCATTGGGTTCCAAACCCAGCCTGCCCCCCGCCCCCACACACACACACACACATTGCTACCATTCGGCTCCTTCTGCACGTCGGACGACATCTGCCGTGAATCCTACCGTCTTGTTTATTGTTGAGACTTCAGCACCTAGGACCACACTGGCACATGGTGGGGACCCAGGAATGTTTGTGGAGTTAAATCTCTGGGTGATTCCCCATGTTATCAGTAAAGGATACAGATCGGAGTCATCCACCCTCTACACAAGGCAGGTGTCTTATTCTCTCCCCAACTTCATTTGGCTCCACGCCCATTCCCCCTTACGTCAAAATGCGCACACTCGACCTGTACTTTAACACCCCCGCCCCCATACCATGCCCGGTGTGTTCCTTTTGTGACTGTGCTTCCGCACGTGTCGACCTTCCACTTGGACTGCCTTTTCCAGATCTTTCCCTTGCTGACGCCTACAGGTTCCCCACAGGCTGCTCAGCCCTGACTTCCTCCTGGGGGTCTGCCCTGATCCCTTCTCTGCTGCCATTTCACGATCACGAATTGGGGGACTGCTCATGAATCTCCCCCACTGGAGAGAGGGAGCCTCGAGCTAAGGGGCCATGTCTTTGAAATGGAGGTGTCCCCAGCGCCTGACACATTTTCAGTGCTCAGAAAAGAGATGCTTGTGTGCTAATGAAAGTAATAATGTCATAATTTGAAGATGCTTTAGTATGTGGATCGGTGTTTTCCGGAGACACGAAACCAATAGGATATGTAGAGATGTATGGAAAGAGATTCGTGATGAGGATTGGCTCACGTGACTATGGAGGCTGAGAAGCGCCCCCATCTGCCATCTGCAGTCAGGAGGCCCAGGAAAGCCAATGGTCTAGTTCTAGTCCAAACTTGAAGACCTAAGAACCTGGAGAACCAAAGTTGTAAGTGCCAGACTACGTCAGAAGGCCTGACTCCCTGGAGCACTGATGTCCACGGGTGGGAGGGGGTGGATGTCTCAGTTCAAGCAGAGGGCAAAATCTCCCTTCCTCCTCTTTTTCGTTCCATTCAAGTTCTCAAGGAACTAGAGAGTGCCCAGTCTCACTGGTGGGAGCAATCTCCCTTCCTTGGTCTACTGGTTTCAGTGGGAACCTTTGCCAAAAACACCCTCAACCACCACACCCAGAAATCATGTCTACCAGCTAAGCATCCCTGAGCCCAGTCAAGATGACACATAAAATTAGCTGTCACAGTATGCAATCTCCATTCTCCTGAATCAGCAACTGACTTCTGCATGGGGAGAGTGTTTCGTAAATCCCAGGGACTCCCTGACTGCGAACCACCTTCAGAAACACGAACCACAGGTACGTGAACCACGATACCTAAGCCTCCTACTATTATGGGTTAGCTGTGCTACTGATGGGAAGAATGCACAGCCTTGGCCAAGGAGTAACGCGACCTGCCACCCCGGTCTGCCGAGAAGAGGTGAACGCAAGCTCCTCCCACATTGCACAGCCAAGTGCATGGCTGTCCTGAGGACACAGAAAGCCATTTGGAAGTTGTGCTGTTCATCGAAGTGAGCTCTTTTGACCTAGAATAGCATCTTCAAGATGGGATGTTTAAAAATTCAACACCAGGCCTCGAATCTTAGAGCTTGTGGTGAGTCCTAGGGAGCTGGTTTCCCAGAAACAAAGGGTGGAAAACAAGGGAAGGTGCACTGGTGCTGTTTTGAAGGCCCAATTAATGCCACGTTGAAGTCCTCTTCAGAGAAAAGGATTCAGCTATGACAGAATGACCCCTCCTCACTCCCCACCCCTCTTCCACCATTACCCTCCCAAGACAAAGCTGGCTGAAGCTCTTCCCTCCAGCGATTTCTTTTCCAAAACAACCCTGAGACTTGAATACAATCACCATATGGAGAAGGACATCATAATGGCGATGAAGAACCATAATGAAAGGAGAGTTTCAGTTGCATCGATCTAATCGTACCATCAGTAAGTGCTGTGCAACTACTTTTGTGACCAGCTCATACATCAGGAAGGGCTTGTTTCCTCCTGAAAAATGACAGTATTTATCAGATGAATATGTCCACCAAGACAGAGTGCAAGAGTCAAATGCTAAAGGTGATGTCTGAAAGGTGATAGATGTTCACATGAAAATAAACCTGCCGAACCTTGTCAACAGAAGACACTAACTGAAGTATCTTGTGAGTCTCTTCCGCTAAGCAAAGAATTGACCAAAGTTTATTTTCAACAAAACAGTGGACCTGTATCTTCTACCGGGACCACCTGAAACATTTCCTCAGTTTCAACTACTTGGTCTCTGAATGCCCTATTGTTACTGTTTTCGTCACAAGAGTCATGCATAATTCATCCCCACCCCCCCCCCCCGACCCATTCCCCAAGTCCATGAGTCACTGGCCTGTCTGTAACCCCATATGGAAACCTGAACGTTGCCTTTTTCTTCCTCTGCTTCTAAAGGCCTTCCACTTGACCATGCATGATCACATATGCCATCACACTGCACACGTATGATCTAAGCAGCACAGGAGAGTCCCCTCAATTCCACAGTTGTTTGGGATGGAATTCTAGGAGTTGGTCCATTGAAAGCCATGAAAGCTCCATGTGGAAACAGGTGTGGAAACTGGAACTTCCTCAGAAAGAAATCACAGAATCACAAGATTCCCAAGCTGGAAGTAATTCCCAGAAACCACAAAACCAGCTACCTTACTCGATGATGGAGGATGATTCCCTAAAACCCAGGGAAGACGTTTGAAATGCCCAAGTCCCAGTGACAGGGAAGACGAGCCATCGTGGGACTCGCCTCCAGATGTTCACACTATTGCCCTTTCTACTCCTGTGTGCCACCTCCCCCTTCAGCATTCCTCTTTCCAAATCCCTCAGCCTTCTGAACAATCCAGCCTGGCATGGATGGCCTCAGGCATTGCTGACACGTTAACCCAACAGTTCAGACAACCTTCAGGAAGAGTTTACTAATGAAACCTCCTTTCCCATGCAAGGACTACACCATCTCTTGTTACTTTCCCACCAGTAAATCCATGTGGACTTTACCAGGACGCTCACAAAGCTGCTTACCCAGGGCCTTACAGATACTGAATGAAGTAATCAAGGGCAGAGTAGGGCCTAGATTCTGGCCTCCTGACTCCCTGTACAGCATAGTTTGGACTTGAAAGTCCCCTATGCCCCAGTGTTCCTGCAGACAGATCTCAGAGAGGAAACGATGGTTTCCAAGCATTCAAGTCTCAAACCATTTTTAAGCCCACATGCTATAAAATACCCCATCCTCCATGACTAACACCAGCCAGGGCAATCTCTTTCAGCAGGAACCCTCCTGGAACCAACTTCTCTTGCTAAAGACAAACACAAATCCAACAGAAGTAACAGCTCTGCTGTTAGAATAATATGTTGTTACTTCTAGGGCTGCACAAAATAAGAGGTAATTCTCTTTTTATGTGCTGTAGTAGCAAGGATGTTTAAATGTCATCTTTATTTTGACGGTATTTCAGAGGAAGGCGGGAATGCCACATTCCATTTAGATACTCTTTTAGTATACCAAAGACCAGGGCCTTTCCTTGTTGGATTCTCTTGATGGACAAAAGCCTCCAAAATGGCAGGGTGGGAGAGGGGAAGAAAAATATGTACATTTTTTAAAAACCATGGGTCTCATGAGAAAAAACAAACAAACAATTAATTCTGACATAAAACTGGAGGGTCAGGAACTTGGCAAAGTTGCATCAACAGCACTAGTGATTTAAGCTTGGTTTTAGCTTATTTGACCCGTAGTCCTGAGACTTTCCTTTTCCAAAGACTCCGCTCCCTGACTAATAGTCTCAAATGCTATGTGGTTTGCTCACTTTTTTGATAAGTCATGCCTAAGATATGATGATCATTTCAATTCTTAGGTAGTTTAGCAGGCAGATTTAGACAAATGGTATGCACAGAAAGAAGGCCCTTTACCAAAAAATCAGTAAATAAATAACGAAACGAGAAAATGAATAACTGATCGTGCTCTATCTTGGGCTGGGGAAGACTGTCAGCTGACACAACCCGTTTCGCAAGCACGACGGTGGAGCCAACTCAGAGCTGGAAGGTGCTCAAGCCCTTTGCTAGTCATTCCTGGAAATAACTCAGGGAAGAAATAACATAAGTAAAATGTCCGCTGCACAGTTAACCAGAAGGGAGAGCGGGATGGGGGTTAATGCATGGGAAAATAGGTTGCCCCCTGCCTTGTTGACTAAAATAGGGGAAGGGTTGTGGGCCAAAGTTGGGAATGAAACCCTCCACATCCAACAACTGAGCTGAGCTGCTTTGAACAGTATCAGTCTGATGACGTATGCAGCCATTATCAACAATAAGCACGCAATGTACGTAAAAACATAGAAATACTTTCAGTGAAATATTAGAAAACTTACAACAGGCTTGTCTTCCCCTGTTTAGGTTGTTAGAAAAAAACAGCAAGGACTGGTGAGCTTATGTCCTCTCATGGTGGAAGGGGCTGGGATCTCTCTGGAGCCTCCTCTCTAAGGCTTTTCATGAAGGCTCTACCCTCACTGGTTTGAGCATGTCCCAAAGACCCCAGCTCCTAATACCATCCCATCAGGCACTAGGATTCCAACATATGAATTCGGGGGAGGACACAAATATTTGGATCATAGCAAGTATGGATATTTCAAGTATAATAATTGGAAAATATGCCACTGTCCAGCTTCAAAGACTTCACTGGCTTCCAAATGGGTTTTAGCACAGTCTCCTTGATATGATCATTGGGTTCTTCTTTGTCTGGTCTCTACCTACACCTCCAAGCTTAACTCACCCCATTCCCTAACTGCCCTGGCTCTGAGTATTTAGAGACCTTCAGAAATTGTCCAAACATGTCACCTTTCAGTAACCAACGGAGGCATCACCTCTTTGAGATCACTTCAAGACCTTCCTTGCAACCAGGCTCCCTGCCTCAGCATTTCGACCATCCCAAGAAAACCGAGAGAGCTCCTTTTGAGCTGAGATCTTGTCTACTTTACTCATGGCGCCTGGCTCAGTGGAAGTGCTTTGGATGGATGGATTGAAAACAGAAGGATCGGGGTGCCTGAGTGGCTCAGTCAATTAAGCGTCCAACTCTTGGTTTTGGCTCAAGTCATGATCTCACTAGTCAAGAGATTGAGCCCCACATCGAACTCTGTGCTGACAGCCCAGAGCCTGCTTGGGAATCTCTCTCCCTCTCTCTCTGTGCCTCCCCCTTGTGCTGTCTCTGTCTTTCTCAAAATAAATAAATAAGCTTTTTAAAAAATGTCTTTAATATTGTGGAGAGTTTGTGGTGGTAACAGGCTTCTGGAGATATAATTATTTGAAGTGTAAAAAAAATTGGTTTTTAGTATTTCACAGAGTTTTTAGTATTTCACCACGATCAATTCTAGAACATTCTCATCAGCACAAAAAAAGACCCGAAACCAGTTAGCTATCAGCCAGCCACAATACCCCCATATTTCCCCGGCCGTAGGCAACCACTAATCTACTCTCTCTTTCTATAGATTTACCTGATCTGGCCCTTTCATGTAAATGAAATCATATCATATTTGTTCTTTTGTATTCACTTTCTTTCAATTAGCATGATGTTTTCAAGGTTCATCCATCTTGTAGCAGGTATCAGTGCCTCGTTCTTTTTTATGGCTGAAGGAACGATACCCTGCTCTACGGATATACCATAGTTTGTTCATCATTCGTCAGCTCGTGGACATTTGGGCTGTTTCCACCTTTCGGCTGTTTTGAATAACGCTGCTGTGAACATCCATGTACAAGCTCTTGTATGGATGTAATATTTTCATTTCTTTTGGGTATATGCCTGAGAGTGGAATTGCTGGGTCACATGGTAACTCTATGTTTATCTTTCTGAGTTGTTGCAAGGTTGTTTTCCAAAGTGGCTACACCACTTTCCATCCCACAAGCAGTGTATGAGTGTTCCAATTCCTTCACAACCTTGCCAACACTTACTATTTTCGGGCTTTGGGATTATGGCCATCCTAGCGGGTAGTAAATGTACTGTGGTTTCGATTTGCATTTCCCTGATGAACAGCGACGGCGAGCATCTTTTTGTCTGCTTATTGGCCGTTCGTCTATCGACATTGTTTTTAAATCTTTTTTTTTTTTTTAATTCGGAAGAATGTTTAGAATGAGAAACAGAAATAGTGTCTTTCTCACAAATACGAAATGCAGAGGAGATCACACTGAGCCTGTGGTAATAACCACCAAAGGAGAAAATTACAGAAAAGTGCCTTAATGACCCACAGGAGAAAAAAGAGTTCCCGAGCCTGCTTTTGGAGATGAGTGTGGGCTTCAGCCCCGGAGTCGGATGACAAGGCTCCGGTCCTGATTCTGAGTAGTTATGGGGCTTCTGGTTTCCACGTCTGTAATATGGGATACTAACAAGGCCTATATTGTAGGGTTGGTATGATCATTAAATAAATGACACCCACACCAAGCACGCAGCATGGCCCCAATAAGAACCCAATAAATGCTCGGTGTAGGTTAATTAAAATAATCAGGTATATTTTTAAACTCCAGGACTTCCAGAAGACTTGATTATGCAAATGTGCACTAAGACTCTCAAAGAAGAAAGAATTTGTTTCCCAGATAGACCACGGAACCCTTTTCTCAGAGGTCATGGGGCAGGGCCCATGGTCCAGGGCACGTTTTGGAAACCGCTAACCTACCCCCTCCCTCGCTCTTGTCAGACGGGGACCCGGGCCCCCAAAGAATGGGCCCAGGACATTCAGCGACGTAACAGGAACAAGTCAAGCTAACACACTGCTGAAGGAAATATGGTCTATTCTCCCGCCTTGGCAAATAGACGTTCATAACGACCCAGAAGGTCAAGTTCAAAACTTGGGGAGAAGGGGGCCACTGGGCCGAGGCCACACCACATCCCCTCCCGACCTGGGCTCCATCCCACACTGTGGCGACCCTTGTTCACATGTACGGAGACCCCTCTGGCCGCACAGGTCCGGGCTTCATCCACAGCCCCCCGCCGCGGTAGTCCCTCCCCAGGATCCCTCGGAGCTCAGAGCCCAGGAGTGTGATACCAGCAGCAGGATGGTTTCTCAGCAAGTCAGCCCCAGGGGAGAAGCCTGAGTGTCTGGATAGGAATTAGAGTTCCAGGCGCCTGATGCGTGGAGGGGCGTGGGCTCCGCGTGGTAGTCCCTGAGCCCTACAAAATCTTCGCCCTGCAGGGACAGGTGTGGGGAAGGGAGCTGCTAGCACAGGCCTCTAAAGGTGGAGCCCAGGGTGCGGGCACTCAGCTGGCTCTACCCTCTGAAGGCCAGCAGGATTGCCGCAGGGAAAAATGCCTGAAAAGCCACGCCTGAGAAATGAGCCTGCGTCCGTCTGTCGCTCCTCGGACAACAAATAGGCTTTTTAACCAAAGCAGGCCTCCAGTCGCCCTGGGGGTGATTATGCCAGAGACTCAAGAGCTCCAGGAAGACTCCACGTGACCCATGCAGGCACACCAAGGTGACCTGGGGAGCCCTTTTCCAGCCCTCCCCTACCCCCATTTGGTGAATTAGAGAGGATCCGTAAAAGCTGGAAGGAGACTCAAGGCTCACATTATCTCTGGATGGTTTGCTACATGTAAATAATAAGAACTTTACGGTAGCAAGCAGATTGTACATTATCATTAGTATCATTTCAGCCTGCTTTATGGCTCCTCAGCTAGTTGGAAACATATTTTTAGTTCTAATATCAAAACCTGTCAGAATTTGTTTTGCTAAAGCGAACAGAACGATACAGGTCAGATCAATTATTATGAAAAATTCAATTACGAAAGTGCCATATGTGGGGCCATAAAAAGGACAGCCGCGGCACATATGGCGGGAAAGCAGTGATGGCACCGTGTCCCTGCACGTGAATGACAACCTCCCGCCCTTCCGTCCTTGTCACAGTGGCCGTACTGGAAGGGGAAGTCCCCTCACCCCCCTCTGGCCAGCCTGTGCTCCCCTGTGCCTCCCAGAACCCCCATCCTCCTGTCACCCCAACCCAGGGGACCTGGAAACCAATTTAATTGTGTTTGTCTGCAGAGGACTTAGGTGACAGGACTTCCAGTACCCCCAAGGGCACTGAGACTTTTAACAGGAGACAAAGAAACTGGTTAGACAATTAAATAGAAGCGCCCAAGTTTGATTGGATGTCCTACCCCTCACCTGGTGGGTGATTCAGGGGTAAAGAACACCAGCTCGGGGACCGAACTGGCTGGAGTTAGGTCCCTACTCTACTGCTCTCTCTCTTCGTGTGCCAGTGAGCAATTCATTCAGTCCCTCTAAGCCCCAGTTTTCTCATCTGTAAAATGGGGATAATAATGTCATCTCCTTTGCGTATCTGTTGGAAACACTAAATGAGAGATGCATGTCTAAGTACCTCGGGTAGTGCCTGGTCAACATTTAAAGACTCGATCCACACCCGTTATTATGTTCACATCCTTGAGAGGCAACAGGTTTGGTGGCGAAGTATATGATTTAAGTCAGGAAATCTGGATCTGCCGCTTGCTTTCCAACTTTGGGTTAGTCAGTTCACCTCTCTGGACCTCCATTTCCTCATCGATAAACTGGGGACAATCATATCTATCTGGCCGAGTTGTTCCGGGCTCTAGTGACCTACTGCATGGGGAACGTGTTTGCAAACTATTACGCCCTACGCAATCATAACCGAACGTTGTGATCGTCTCCAAGCCAGCCCTGAGGCTCTGGGAACACTGGGCAGGTGCCATCTACGTGAGTTTGTCCAGAATACAGACGGTCCAGGCGCTTGGGTGACACCTAAGAGCAGCCTAGGAGTCTCATGATGCAGAGCAGAAATGAGGCACAGAAATGTGGAAGCCTGAACTGCAAAGAGTCTGAGATGTATGGCACAGCCATGTTCAGAAAGGAATGGCTTGACTAATTGTACTTACCGGTGTAGCATCTTTCAAATAGACTGGGTACATATATATATATATATATATTTTTTTTTTAATCCCCCAAATTGATATGTGATAGCACAACTTCCTTTCAGGCCTACAGTCCACAATGGCTTTGTCCTTTGACACCATAACCCAAGAGATCTACATCAGTATGGGGTTGCCCAGACACGCCATAATGGCGGCCCATCTTGGGCCGGCCAGACCTTGCCTTGGTGTTTTGTTGATGGAGGCAGCCAGGGATCTGACCGCTTGGCTCCCATCATGGAATTTTTCAACCTTCTGGTCCGCAGCTCTTGGCTAGCAATTACGCTCTGCAAGCCCTTCTACCCTGGTCGTCGTCCAAGGCAAAGCGAGGCTTCCTTCTTGGACTCTCGGGCCTGGGGTGTGTTCCACGTTCTTATCCTGAATCTCCGGCTCCACGCAGGCCTCGGGGACACACAACCAGGAGAAGGGACAGCGAGAGGAGCTCTGGAGAAAAAACGAAAGGAAGGAGGAGGAAGCAAGCCTGCCCCTGCCCCTGCTTTGCCCCTTCAGGTGAAGGAAGGGAAGGGCCGCGTCAAGGTTGCACCAGAATGAGCCCTCTGGGGAGGAAGCGGGTCCGGTGGGGGAGAAGCCGAGGCTTGCAGGCTCCGGGAGCCCCCAGCCCAGCGGGCAGGGACAGCCATGGAGAAGGGGACTCCAGATAGTGACCCCAGCTGGCCTGGGGGCCCTGGACCCCCTCCTCGTCCCCTGCTCTGCTCTCTACCCCGGTTTCCTCTCAGCTGGGGTTAGAGAAAAAAACCACAATTAAAACAAAAAAAACCCCCTCACGTGTGTCATTTCAACATTTCGTTCGCTTGGGGGTGAGGGGAAGTGGTGGCTGTAGCTAAGCAGGCACATCCTCCCCTCCCAGCCTCCTGCTGCGCTCAGCTGCCCTCCCTTGGGCCCTCCTTTCTTCCCCACGTCCCCCCTGCAGCCTGCCTGCCTTTCTCCCCTCAGTCCTTGTCCTCCTGCTGCTTTTCCCCTTCCCCCTCTAGGAACCCTCACACCAGCCCCACCCCCACCCTCTTACCCCTGCTCCCCTCCCCTCCCCTCCTCTCTGCTTCCCCATTCCTCCTGATCTCCCCCCTCTCTCCCCCTTCCCTTGTTCCACCCTCCCACTTACTCCCTTCCCCTCTACTCTCTCTCTCTCTCCCCTCCACCTCCCCTCTGAACCCCCTCCCCTCCTCCTTCCCTCGGCTCTCCCTCCCCCCTCCACCTCCTCCCCTCTGCCCTTCTTCCCCCCTCCAACTCCCCTCTGTTCTCCCTCCTCCTCTTCCCCTCAGCTCCCCTCCCTCTCAGTTCCATCAGCTTCCCTCCTGCTCTTCTAGTCTACTTTCCCTGTCCCCAGCCCATCTCTTCAAGATGTCCTAATGGAGACTTTCTGATTTCTCTTTTTCTGGATTCTAGGACTTTAAAGGTAGTGTAAAATTGCACACATAGCTGTCAGAAGGCCTTGATGCTGGTGGGGAAAGAATAAGAAAGAAGGGATCATGGCTCAACTTTAAACAAGGAGAAGAAGTATAAGGATAGAACGATTTTTATTGGGAATTTTCTAAGAATACAGACTCCTTCTCACATTTCTTTGTAGCTTCCACAGAGCCTGGCTTTGTGCCTAACCCACAAAAAATACCAAATAAATATTTGCTGACTACGTGAATAAATGAATGGATGAAAACTGAAGCAAAATGTGGTTTTATTTCATTTGAGCTCACGGCCACCGCGTCAGCTGGGTCAGAGAGCAGAGGGGCGCGTCTTCCCGGAATCTCGGGATCTCAGAAATCCTCCATCGAAGGTACGTGTTCATTCACAATTAGCATAAGCATCATTAAAATGTAAACCCTGCTGCTAGAGTTTGCCCTCTTCAAGGCGCCAATATTTTCCTTATTTACGTTACTAATTTTCTTGGCACACCCTCTTTTATGAACACAGGTAGAGTCCTAATCCACAGGTTCTGCCCACCACGCGGGCCATGTCTGCAGATGCCCGTGGCAACGCCAGATTATTTAACCCATCCCGTTTCGTCCAGCTGGTCCATCTGCTGGATTCATGGAACTCAACCTTCCAACAAATATTTGTCTCATCCTTTTTTTGCCCGAGTCTCTGTGCTGAGTACTTTACACGGACTGTGTCATGTAATCCATACAACGCTCTGAAGAAGGCACTGGTGTTATCCCAACTTTGCGGACGAGGAATCTGAGGCCCGGGTTGATCTAGTAGATTCACCAGCCACCCCCGTTCACCTGTCTCAGGGGTAGCTCCCAGGACATGGAACTCCCAGCTGTCCTAACCGGGACAGTCCCAGGCCAGCTGCCCCAGTTTTCTCGGGACTGGGAAATTTCCTGGGTGTGGGAAACTGGGGCGGTCCCGTGCAACCTGACGAGTCGGTCTCCCTACCCCAATCACGCAACTGGTAAGCCCCAGAGTGAGTTTCATGGCTCCCCGTGTCTGACACCAAGGCCCCACTTCTTCCCACCCTGCTTTGTCCGGCCAACCTCCAATCCTACATTTTGGCTCCTTCTCAGATGTCACAGTCACCTCACGCTCCAAGCACCACCCCCCCCCAAGAATTCTCTCTTCCCCTAAAACCAACTATGGTACCTCCATGCCCATGGAGTGCATCCCCAAAGCACCCTGAGAGTCACTTCCAAATCTCCAGAGCCCTTCCCTTCCTGGTGCTCCCTTCGACCACCACTCTGGTTCCAGATCTTCAGCCTGAAACTCCCGGAGCCCAGAGGTTTCTCTGCCTCCACATGTTCACCCGGCACACCACCCTAACGTGTATTCTCTAGAACACAGGCCTGAAAGAGAATACATGGCATGACCTTGCATCTGGCAAGTCACAAAGCCGAGGCAAAGAGGATGAAAGGGCAAAGCTCAGTCTAGGGAGTTCTGGGCTCGGAATCCTGCAGCTGCAGAGAAGGGGCCACTTCTCCGCAGGTTCTCCAAAGGCCACTGAGCTCGCACCTTCTATACCTCTCTGATTTCCTCCTCGTTCCTGGGTTCTCCGCGTACTTGCCAAACCACCATCCCTCGAGAAGGCCTGAATGGACATTTCTCCAAGGAAGACATCCAGATGGCCAACAGACACATGAAAAGATGCTCGGCATCACTCATCATCAGGGAAATGCAAGTCCATACCACGACGAGATACCACCTCACATCTGTCAGCATGGCTAAAATCAACAGCACAGGAAGCAACAGGTGTTGGCGAGGATGTGGAGAGAAAGAAACCCTGTGCACTGCTGGTGGGAGTGCAAACTGGTACAGCCGCTCTGGAAAACAGTATGGAGGTTCCTCAAAACATTACAAATAGGATCACCCTATGATCCGGCATTTGCCCTACTGGGTATGTACCCAAAGAAAATAAAACACTAATTTGAAAAGATATACGCACGCCTGTGTTTATTTGGAGCATTACTTACAATAATCAAGGTATGGAAGCAACTCATGTGCCCATCAATAGATAAATGAATAAAGAAGATGTGATATATACATATACATATAATCATGAACCATGAGATCATGACCTGAGCCCAAGTTGGATGCTTAACTGAGCCACCCAGGTGCCCCAAGATCTCATTCTTTTTAATGGTTCAGTAATATTCCATTGTATGTCTGTTTGCATATCTCTGTCTCTCTCTGTCTCTGTCTCTGTCTCTCTCTGTCTCTCTCTCTCTCTATATATATATATATGTATATAGTACTATATATATATATATATATATATATATATATATATAGTACTCAACCATTAAAAAGAATGAGATCTTGGAGAGCCTGGCTGGCTCAGTCGGTTGAGTGTTTGACTTTGGCTCAGGTCATGAATCTCACGGTTTGTGAGTTTGAGCCCCGTATCGGGCTCTTTGCTGTCAGTTCAGAGCCTGGAGCCTGCTACAGATTCTGTGTCTTCCTCTCTCTGCCCTCCCCCGCTCGTGCTCTGTCTCTCTCTGTCTCAAAAAATGAATAAATGTTAAAAAAGAAGTTAAAAAAGAAAAAAAGAATGAGATCTCTGGGCGCCTGAGTGGCTTGGTCAGTTAAGCATCCAACTTCGGCTCAGGTCGTGATCTCATGGTTTGTGAGTTTGAGCCCCACATCAGGCTCTGTGCTGTCACACAGAGCCCATTTCGAATCCTCTGTCCCCTTCTCTCTCTCTGCCCCTCCCCCCACCAAAAAATAAAAACACACAAAAAGAAGACTTTAAAAAGAATGGGCTCTTACCATTTGCAACACCATGGATGGACCTAGAGAGTATTGTGCTAATTGAAACAAGTCAGAGAAGGATCAGTGCCATACGATATCACTTACATGTGGTATCTAAAAAAAAAAAAAAAAAAATGAGTAAACAAACAAACACAAAAGCAAAACCAGACCCATAGATACAGAGATGGTTGCCAAAGTGGGCAGGGTGGAAGGTCAGGGAAAAATGGGTGAAGGGAAGTGGGGGGTCCGGGCTTCCTGCTACAGCAGGAATAAGTCACAGGAAAGAAAGGTACAGCCCAGGGAATACAGCCAGCGGTGTCATAATCATTGTGTGGTGACAGATAGTGGTTACCCTTGTGCTGAGCATAGGACAATGCAGGGCTGTCCCATCACTACGTTGTACACCTGCAACTGTGTACAACGTGACTTGTGACAACCGTAATTCAATTAAAAAAAAAAAGGAAGGTTCCTGGGTGGCTCAGTCGGTTAAGCGTCTGACTCTCTGATTTCTACTCGGGTCATATCTCGCGGTTTGTGACTTTGAGCCCCATGGCGGGCTCTGTGCTAACAGTTCAGAGCCTCAGAGCCTGTGCTGACAACTCAGATCTGCTTTGGATTCTGTGTCTCTCTCTCTGCCCCTCCCCTGCTCATGCTCTGTCTCTCTCTCTCAAAAATAAACATTAAAACAAAAAAAATTTTTTTTAAGAAAAAAGTACCACCCCTCGCCTCTCTTGTGCTCCCCTGGGCCACAGAGCAAGTCCAAACTCTAAGACAGCCCAGCCTTCCCACCCTGCCTGCGAACCCACCACAAACCCGCTGGGCTGGTCCTCGCAGAAGTCCGATGGCCTCCACATTTGCCCCTCTGTTCTGTCTGCCCCCCTCCTGCCACCTCCATCACTGAGGCTTCTGCCGAGCACCTGCTGTGGGCGGAGCCTCAGGCAAGGGCATCCATACAGGAGGAAGACACAGCCCCCAAAATGAGTGGCTTTCACCCCAGCTGATGCTCCACTACCCCTCGTCCCCTCCTCCAGACCGCTTTTCCTCATGACTTTCCAGAACCTAAACTGCTTGCACAATGACTTTCGGCACTTACCTTGTCGAGCTGATTTTCTCTGGGTCTCGGTTTCCTAATAAGACTGTGGCAGGACCAGAAGGCCTCTCGTCCCAGCACCCACAGCACACTCGTGACGCCTCCCCGGGCCCCCCCACCCACCCGAAGCACATACCACCTCAAATACTGAACCACAGCTCAGATTTTTAAAGTTCAATAGCTAAAGAGAACAAGCAATTGACTCACTTTTCCTTGGTTCAAAGAGCTGCGGGTTCCCTAGCACAGGCCCAACATCCCTTACGGGGGCCCGTCCCGGAGTCAGGGAGGTCCAAGGGGACCCCTGCTTCCTCCCCAAACTGAACAGTGGACCATAAATCACATATCCTTGATGTGTGACCTCGAGCAAGTTCATTGCCTCACCGCTCTGGGCTTGGAATCCCACAGCTGCAGAGAAGGGGCCGCTTCTCGAAGGTTCTCCAAAGGCCGCTGAGCTCGCCCCTTCTAAGCCTCTCTGATTTCCTTCTCATTCCTAGATTCTCCGCACAGCACCGTCCGCTCAGGAGACAATGAAGGCCCTGCCACCTGTCACTGCCAGTGTGAAAAGTGGAAAGATTCTCTCGTTCGTCTTTGTATTAAGTCCCAGGCTGAGAGAAGCTCATGAAAACGGCTAGTTCACCCGCGATGAAAAACCACACCCTGTAAAAAATAAAAGGGAGGGTGGGAACTGGGTCTCAGGGGCTCCCAGCTCTCCTATGGAGATAAAGCTACTCCAGAAACTTCGACAGTTTGATGTCAGCCGCTCAGAGGGATCCCTGAGCCAGTTACCATCTCAGAGTGAGATGAAGTCACAGGCGGGCCTCTGAGGAGCCAGCACCAGTTTTGCTCCTTTGTGGGGTCCTCCTCTGGGGGACACATGGGCCATGAGGTTTCCACTGGCCTCCCCTTGGAGAGCTCCCTTGCAAAGACGAGGAAACCCCAACTGCCTTCCAAGGAGAAAGGCTCTTAATTCACAGGAAACCCTCTGGATCCGCTGAGCCCTTGCCGGGCGTGGATGGGCGAAGAGTAGGGCCACAGGTCGGGGCAGAGTCGAACTGCTTGTGAACTCATCTCAAGACTTGGAACGGGTGGACAGAAACCAAAAAGGGAAGGAGGAGAAAAAAGAGAGGTGGATGGAGGAAGGGCCAGCAAACTGGGTGAGTCTAGGGCTCTACCTGGGTGGAGTGGCCAGGAAAACATGTGCATCTTGGCCGCAAAGGGGTGCGGATGTGCCTCCAAGTGCTGGCCACAGCCAGGGAAACTGACCGTGAGGTTTGATCCGATGGGGTATGAAGTTCTCTTGATGGTTCGATGCTTTTACGTCGGCTATCTGGAAATGTCTAAACACCGTGACGCCTCCGAGGTGGAAGATGACTTTGCCCTATAAATACAGCCCCTGTTCAAGCCATTAAAGAGCGTGTGGACAAACCAAACTGAGAAAGGGAGAGAGCAGGGTCGGATGGCGGAAAGAACCAGATTCCTGGCACCCGAAACATAGTCCCGTAGGAACATGGAGGGTGGCCATGAAAACGGACCCTTCCCTAGATTGTCAGCAGGAAGGACACAGAAGGAATGACGAGGAGCCCAGTGCAACCTCCCACAGACCCTTCTGGGCTGTAAAGCTTCTCCCTTTCTGGGGTTTATGCTTTCCATTCCATCCGTCTTTCCACATACTGACCGCCAGAGACAAGCCAGGCACTGTGTTTGAGGCAGAGATGAAACAGACAGACAGGGCCCTGCTCTCTTAGACAGAACAGAGACAACAAACAAACGGAGAAGCACGTGAATGAGTGAGATCGTCTTAGATACCATTAAATAGCCTGATTCAGGGACTGCCCGAGAGGGAGGGGTCCGGAAAGGCCTTTCTGAGAGAAGCTTATCTGAATTGAGACAGGGGCAGTGAGGAGGACTCAGCTGGAGAAGGTGCTGGAGAGAGACACCCTGAGCAGAGGGAAGGATGTGCAAAGGCCCTGGGGAGGGCAGTAGGGCTGGTAGAGGGCTGGGGTTGGAGAAGCAGGTCGGGATGAGGGCAGGGGTGGACAGGAAGGGCCCGCGGGCTCCTGAAGGCCTCAGTGAGGAAGACCAAAGTGGGCAGCCACCTGGTACATCATGGTGGACTGGAGACTTTCCCCTGAGCTGGGGAGGCCATTTCTCCCAGAACAGAACCCGGAGGGAGCTCGGCCCCCAGAGAGGCAGCTCCAGGAGCCGTGCTTCCAGAGAAGGGCCAGCAGGTGGCTCTCTGAGAAGATGGCCCTTGCTTTCTGCCACCATGGCTGACGCCTTTCCTGTTCTAAGGTAGGAGCACTTTTTCCCACTGAGCAAAAAGCTCCTTTCGCAAACATCCACTTTGCTGGGCTTTGTTTTTAACAAAAGGAGCCCATAGCACCCAGTACAACGGGGCTGTCCAGGTGACTCACTGTCTTGCATACTGATGGGCTCCCAGACAGCTCCCCCCAGCCAGCTGGCCGCTCAGAGCTCCATTCCCAAGCTCCCACTTTTTCAAAGCCCTGTGCTCAACCCGACTGGCTTGGTCACCCTCCTTTCCAGACGGACAATCCTGGGGAGAAAGTAATGCCAGGCCACAGGCTCAACTCCAGCTCTCCACAGAGCAGTCTTGCCCAGGAAATAATGGCTTCGAGGCGCTTACAGCCCCGGGCGGTGCATACAAGCAGGAGGAACAGAATGAAAGAGGTAGGCAACTGTTTGTTGCTTTCACCGAGATTTCCTCGCAATGGTACGTTTGCTTGTGTGTGTGTGTGTGTGCGTGCGTGCGTGTGTGTGTGTGTGTTTAAAGAAAGGCAAGAATTGCTCCAGACCTCTTAACAGCACTTGCCACAGTTGTTCGGTGTGAAAGAAGGGGCTTCAGGGACTGGCACACATCAGGAAGCAGAAGGCTACAGGACTTGTCAGGGAGTCCGTGGAATCCATCAAGGGGCCACAGGTCATGATTCAGCAGTTCATTTTGACAGCTTCCACTGGGGCAGATACAAGGTAGACATGACGTTGTATCTGCCTGAGCCCCCCTCCAAAAAAAAAAAAAAAAAAAAAAAGAAACCACATCCAGGAAGGGGCCTGGGTTGATTGCTTTCAGCACTGAGGAGGAAGAGAGGCCTGCCATGCTAAGTCCGCCTTTTCCCAAAGGGCCACGGATGTCCTTTCTCCAACGTCTGGGAGGATGAAGCAGGACAGGGAGCCCACAAACTGTCGTTGAAGACGTGCTCTGCCTGCCCCTGCTTTGCTGGCAACGTGCGGTGTTTGGACAAGATTGTCACAGTGTTGAGTTGGAGAGCCACCACTGGCCGAGTCTTCCTCTGGCTTTGCTCTGGCCGCATCTCTCTCCAGACCCGACCTTTCAAATGGCTCCCAGCTGCCTCCACGTTCAGCCAAAAGCCACCGGCCTGGACGTTAGGCCCTTCTTAGCTTGAACTGGCCTCTTCCCCTGGAACGCCTCCCTGGATCTCTTCACACCCGAGAACATCCACCATCACTGGTTTCCAGAGCACCTGAACTCCCAGCCCTTCCCACCCTGATCACTGAGTGACTGAATTGGAATTAAATACTTGTTTAGTGTCACCCCAGCTAGACTGTTGGGCTCTGCATGGGGAGGGACCGGGTCTTTTCATTGAAGCACTCAAAGGAGCGCTTTTAAATTTAAATATATTTATACTGGGGCACCGGGGTGGCTCAGTGGGTTAAGCCCCACTTAACTTTGGCTCAGGTCCGACTTCGACTCAGGTCATGAATCTCACGATTCGTGGGTTCGAGCCCCACATCGGGTTCTGTGCTGACAGCTCAGAGCCTGGAGCCTGCTGAATTCTGTGTTTCTCTTTCTCTCTCTCTGCCCCTTCCCCACTCGTGCTCTGTCTCTCAGAAATGAATACACCTTAACAAGATTTTTTGATAAATAAATAAATGTTTGTGTCTCGCTCAATGGCTGACTGACTTGAGGTTCTGCAGGGATGTTCCATGCCCTGATTTCTCTGGACACACACCTGTGTTCTGTCAACATCTGCCACTCCCTGAGTGGCCTTTACTTTCCTATCTCTGTGACTTTGTTCATGTGATGCCTTCTTCTTGGAGTGTGGATATCCTTTCCATCCCGTTGCAGGACAATCGGAATTACAGAAGGCAGGAGGCTAGTTCTTTTACTGAGATGCAGTTTCACAGACTATAAAATTCACTTGTGATTTTTCCTATAGTCACAAGGTTGTGCAGCCATCAGCACTAACTCCAGAACACTTCCATCACCCCCAAATAAACCCCCTACCCATCAGCCACCATTCCCTACTCCTCTTCTCCCCCCCGCTCCTGGCGATCACCGATGCTCCTGTTTGTCTCCATGCATTCGCCCATTCTAGATATTTCATTCACGCAGAATCATACATGTGGCCTTTCATGTCTAGCTTCTTTCGTTTAGCATAAGGTCGTCAAGGCCCATTCATACTGTAGCAGGTGTCACTCCATTCTTCTTCACGGCTGAATCATATGTCATGAGACGGAGGTCCCCCTTTTTATTTCTTCCTTCATCAGTTCATTTGGATTGTTTCCATGTTTGGGCTCTTATGAATAATCCTGCCAGGAATATTTGTGTACAAGCTTTCGGGTGAACATCTGTTTTCAGTTCTCATGTGTATATACTTACAGGAGGAACTGTTGGGTCATGTGGTAACATTACATTTAACCTCTTAAAGAATCACTGAACTGTTTTCCAAAATGGCTGTACGATTTAACATGCCCACCTACAATGGATGAGGATTCCAATTTCTTTACGTGCTTGCCAACACATGCATGTTATTGTCTGTTGTTGTTGTTGTTGTAATTACCATTCTAGTGAATATGAAGTGATATCTCATTGTGCTTGCAATCCCCTGATGACTAATGATGCCAAGAATTTTTTCAGGGTCATTCTACATTTTATTTACAGAAATGTTTATTCAAATCTTCTGCCATCTTTAATTGGGTTATTTGGGGCGCCTGGGTGGCTCAGTCAGTTGAGCGACCACCTTCGGCTCAGGTCATGATCTCGCGGTTTGTGAGTTTGGGGCCTGCATCAGGCTCTGTGCTGACAGCTCGGAGCCTGGAGCCTTCTTCGGATTCTGTGTCCCCCTCTCTCTCTGCCCCTCCCCCACTCATGCTCTTCCTCTGTCTCAGAAATAAATAAACATAAAAAAATTTTAATTGGGTTGTCTTTCTGTCATCCAATTGTAAGAATTCTTTATATATGCTGGATAGTAGCCCTTCATTAGATACATGATTTGCAAATATTTTCTACCATTCCATGGGTTGCCTTTTTGCGGTCTTGATAATGTCCTTGAAACACAAAACTTAAAGTTTGACAAAATCCAGTTCACTCTTTGTTTTTTTATGCTTTAAGTGCCACATCTAGGAGACCATTGCCTAATCCAAGGCCACAAAGATCTACATCTTAGAAAGTGTTTTTTAAGACTTTCATTGTTTTAGTTTTTATATGTACATATCTAACCAATTTTAGTTTTATTTTTGTTTTTTTTTAATTTTGTTTGTTTGTTTAATCAATTTTGAGTTAACTTTGTATATGGCGTGAGGTAGGGATCCAGATTCATTCTTTCACATGTGGTTATCCAGTTTCTCAGGACCATGTGCTAAAAAGATTATTCTTTCCCTATTGAACTGTCTTGGCAAGAAGAAATATTTCTGAGACAACCCTAATGGAAGAGTCTGACACAGAAAAGATGACCACCACACAATATGAGCTACATCTGTCAGGGGTGCAGAGATTGGCTGGGTGTTTTCACTCAGTACATATTATGTAAAATTTCCAGGAACATCATCTCAGGTCACCTCTTTCAATATATAGCAATGATTCTTAACCTTGTTTAAGGCAAATAAGCCAAGGAAATTGTGGGCTTTATTATTATTATTATTATTATTATTATTAGAGAGAGAGTGTGTGTGTGTGTGTGTGTGCAAGTGGGGGAGGGAGTCAGAGGGAGACAGAGACAGAGAGAGAGACAGAGAGAGAATTTTAAGCAGTCTCCGTGCTCAGCATGGAGCCCAACACAGGGCTTGATCCCACAACCCTGGGATCATGACCTGAGCTGAAATCAAGATTCAGACGCTCAAACTGAGCCTTTTAGGTGCCTCTAAAACTGTGGACTCTTTCACACACATAATGTTCTGCTCAAAATGCTCAGGGATTCACAGACATCTCCCCACCCAAGAAGCCCTTCCACAGACCCCAGGCTAAGAGTCCCTGATCTACTCTCCCTCCCATAGGGTTCATACACCACTGAGACTCCAAGCAACAGCCTCCACAGTGTTGTTTTTTGTTTATTTGTCTCTGTGTAACTCTAGTCTCTCCTTTGAACTGCACATTTCCACTGAATCCCTAGATGTGTGTCCCTACTTCCTGGGCATCTCAAATTCAGCACATCAACTCATCATGGTGCCTCCCCCAACCCAGCTCACACCCCAACTTCCCTTTCTCTGGTCACAGCACCGTTCTGCTCATCACCCAGGCTCAAATCTCAAAATTATCTTCACTTCTTCTTTCCCTCACCACCCCTCCCCCACCAAACAATCAATCTTCAGTTTATGTAATTGTTCTTTCATCCTGACCAACTATCGATATCCTGCCTGGTCCAAGTTCTTATTCGGAGACCCAACTGGATACAGTAGATGTCTGTGGCCTTGCGTGCTCTTGCCATCAGATCCTACACTTTCTAATTTGTCACACACCAGATCTGCTGAGAGAACAGTTCTGAACTTCTCACTCTGTGGTTTGAAAATGCTCAGTGGCTTGTCACGGTCCTCCAAACTCAGTACAAACCCACTTGGTCAGGAATTCAAGACTCTCCACTCTCTGGTTCCAACCAAACATCTGGCCTCATCTCCCAAACCCCTCCCCACAAAGCAGACTCTCTGTTCCAGTCGCAAGTGTCACCACCGACCTTCTCTGCCCCTTGTCTCCACTCGCCACCCTGACACCATCCTTAATGAGCTAACCCTGCCGAACCTTCAAGCCAAGCCCAGTTGAGGCCATCCCCGTGAGGCCTTGCTAATTGCCCCCACTTTCCATCTCTGTGCTACTGTACTTACTTGACGTGACATTCACTCTTACGGTGCCTCTTAGCACATAGCATGGTGTCATGAACAAAACAGTCCCTTAATGATACCGGCCATACTCGGCAGTGATTCTCATACAGGAATGGGAATCAGAATCGCTTGGGGAACTTTTTCAAAGTATGCCACTTGAAACCCAGACTTCTACGTTTTGAAAAGGAATCATCCACTGATGATTCTGATGTATATCGCAAGTTAAGAACTCCTTGTCAAAGTCACAAAACTGGCCGCTAATAACAGTGGCTAAAACATACTAAACATTTACTATGTGCCAGGCACCGTGTAGGCACTGATCTCTTTTAATCCTCACAAAAACCCTGTGAGGTGAGCAGCGTTATTTCCCCTTCCTTCAGATGAGGAAACAGAGAATTAAAGAAACCAAATCATTTGCCTACAGTGGGCCATTTATGAGTAAATGAATTAAATGAAATAAAGCTCCCTGAAGGATGTTTAACAATCCATTTAAGGGCACCTGGGGTGGGTGGGGGCTCAGCTGGTTAAGCGTCCACCTCTTGGTTTTGGCTCAGGTCATGATCTCAAGTTTTATGAGTTCAAGCCCCATGTCAGGCTCTGCACCCACAGTGAAGAGCCTGCTTGGGATTCCCTGTCTCCCTCTCTCTCTCTGCCCTTCCCCGACTCACACTGTCTCTGTCTCTCTCAAAATAAATAAATAAACTAAAAAAAAATCCATTTGAGGAATTTAACCGTGATATTTCAGGAAAATCTATCTACATCCTGGTTTAGTAACTTTGAGTCAATTTCTCTTTTTCCCTAGCTCTGTGACCTTGGGCAAATTACTTGCCCTCTCCAAGCTCGTGTTTCTTCTTCCTTAGAATGAACATAATATATACTTACTGTTGTCAGAAGGATTAAATGAGGTAAATCATGTCAGGTACTGAGTGCCCACACAGAGTAAGCGCTCGGGGGGATATCTATAATTACCACTGTAATTATTTTTGTTCAAAAGTATGCCTCAAACTGAGACAGCCCTTAGCTCTCGTCAACAATGATGGGCTGAGTCACACAAGAGCTTACCTAAGACACCCTGGGAATGGCCTTCAGTCTCCAGGGTGCCAGAATTAATAAATGGATTTTTACTCAGGCCCTTCCAGGTGTGAGGTTCCGGAATGCAGAGCTAAGCAGGTAGGGTCTCTGCCCTCGACGTCGACGTGATTTACAACTTCGATGACTGAGATCTGGACCACCCCGCTCACAGCCGAGTGTGTCGTTGGCCTGGGGGCCCGTGAGTGTTTGACGAACTGCCTGTGTTAGGATTTTTCAGCCTGAGTTTAGCGGTAGCCCATTTTTACAACATGAGGTTTTCCTCCCAGTCGGCAAAGGTGTGGAGGATATGGAGGCCGCTTGGGGCTTGGTCATTTCTACCGCTGTCTGCAATCTTACCGTTCCCAAACTTCCCTTTGACATGAACCAAACGCGGTCTGGTTCTGCTTTTTTTCCTGCCCAGCAGCACCTCGGGATGGGGAAGGGGGCTGGTTCTCGATTACCGTGACGTGTTCTTCTGCAGCAAGGACATCGACGCATCAACTGTTTCTGCTATGGCAGCCTGCATCGGACAGCCGGTGCTCTCTTCATTGAGCGCCGGCGTCTACACGGCCCGTCTGGACCCGCAGCGTTCTCCCACCCGCACGCAGTGAGGCCGGACTACTGCCGTCAGTTCCCAGACGAAGAAATGGGCCTCAGAGAGTCTGTCCAACTTGCCCCAGATCACACAGCTGAGGGGTCACAGTGACCTGGAACCTCTGGGGGAGGCTAGACAGCAGGGGTGGGGAAGGGACACCTTCTGCCTTTCTCTCTTCTCTCCACCTCTCGCCTGGGATTCAGACACTAGGGTTACAGGCTGGGTAGCTAGCTAGTCACTTTGAACTTGGAAGTCCTGCAAAAAAAAGGATGGGAAAGCAGAAAAACGAAAGCAGCTGAGCCACTGACGTCTTCTTACAACAGCAGACCAGATCTGGATAGCCTACCTTTGGCTTTGGCTTTTCTTTTTGTGCATTTAAGATACTATACTTAGGTCTCTGCGTCCTGTAGCTATAAGCTATTCCTAGCCGCTAAACAGCATCATCTACAATTGCACAAAACTGGCTACGATCACCAGTAGAGGCATGGGTTAGCAAATGGTGTCACATCACTGTAATTGTGCCGGGAGTCACTGTCTCTTCAGTCCTGAGAGACACCTGCACTCCCCTCTTCCACATAAGTCATTCAAATGACAATCATAAAGAGCATGGATGCAAATCCTAGGCCCATGACATACCTAATGGCATATGTGCTATGATTAGAATCATACAGAATATCCATATATGAAGGAAAAGATCAAAATCCAATATACAAAAATAATAATAGAAATTGAATGTTGGTTTTTTTTAATCCTATTTTCGGAATTGTTCTTAATACTGTTACTTCATCCTTTACGTTCAAGGATTAAAGAGTTTTTTAAATGCTGGGCTTTCCAAGTCGTCACCTTTGTTATTTTGTTACTACCAAACATTCATTTTTGCATGGGGGACAGTAAGAACACACGTTATTGTGTGCACAAGTCCTTTCTCCCTATGACGATGAGTAGTTTAGCAATAGGAGGAATTCAAATCCGAATTGAGTCACATCCGCAAAACAAAACCTGAGAAGCAAGGGCATCTCCTTGGATTTGGTGAACTCCTGCGGTTATCTGGCTGAGCAGGCAGCCGTAGGCCGTACCCCTTGAGCAGTGAGGTGACACCACAGGAGTGGACCCCCCAGCCCGCAGACCCCCTCCACCTTCAATCAGGAGTGTGCGAGAAACAGGGCTGGTTTCCCAAGCCTGTTCTTTCCTCTCAATTTCTCACTTCCCTTTGGGACAAAGGCCCACGGAGGACAATTCAAGGCTCTGTAGACCCACTCTCTTTTTTTGATGGCATGTCTTTTTTTTTTTAATTTTTTAATGTTTATTTATTTGTGAGAGACAGACAGAGAGAGAGCTAACAAAGTGGAGGAGGGGCAGAGAGAAAGGGAGAGGGGATCCCAAGTAGGCTCTGTGCTCAGCACAGAGCCTGACGTGGGGCTCAAACTCATGAACCACGAGATCATGACCTGAGCTGAAATCAAGAGTCGGATGCTCAGCCGGCAGAGCCCCCCAGGTGCCCCAGTCAGGGCTCTTAAAGCTAGCCAACTAGCCAAGGTCACACTGCAAAACCAGGCGGGTGCAGCTCTTTTCCTCCAGAGCCCGTGGTCTTTCCATTACACTTGTACTAGTGTCCCCAGCAAAAGCCAAGGACGCTGGAAAATTTCAGTGTATCTTCCAGTTTAGGTGACTAACTTCATTTAGGTAAAGAAATACACTGCACCTCGGTGAAAGGAAGAAAGCCACTTAGCCAGAGGAAACAGCACAGCTCAGGGGTTTGTACACTTACCTCTGGGACCCAAATACCAGACTGGAGTTCAGGCCCTGCCACTGTGTGGCCTTGGGAAAGTCTCAACCTCTCTGTGCCTTAGGCTTTTCATCTGTAAAACGGGGATGAGACCTTTACTCCCTGTAGAGCTATTTGGAGGCTTGAATGAGACGTTAGTGGGAACGCAGATTGAAAACCACCCTCTGCAGAAGACTAATTCTTCTCGAGAGATACTGAAGGCGGCAGGTGGAAACAGCACGAGGAACGAGATGGATTCTGGGCAAAAAGTTTGGGGGGGGGGGGGGGGTGGCAGTTCTTGTAGTCCCAGGTATTTACAATGCCCTGTGATAAGTCCAAAGCCTACATTACAGGACTAGGATTTACTTCCTTTAGCCCTATTCCTGCTCCAAACATATTCGAGTCCAGTAAGCATTCACGCTTTGGGGACTGGCACTCAGCAACCCCTCCCCTCCCACAAACCCAGTAGAACAGCCGGAGGGGGGGGGGGGGTTACTTGAGAAAGCTCGGATCCTGCTGTGTCTTTTTGCTCAGTGTTTCCAAAGCGTCGAGTGGATTTTTCCGTCGGTAACTTGCATGTCGTTCCCACGATTACATTTTCAAGTTGATGAGTAATATTTAGAAGTAGAAGGCTTTTCACTTCTAGTTCCTCTCCCTGTTCTGTGTGATGTGGGCAAGTTAATTAACCTGTCTGGGTTGAGTCTTGCTTTCTAGCAGATGGAGAATCATGCAGAAGACGGGTAATTGCTACAGCCTTTCAAATATAGCCAATTGCCCTTTGCTAGAAATGTCATAGCCAGCCCATCTCCCCGCCCAACCCCGAAAAATCACGATAATTAGCAAACTGAACAGTGAGACATATTTACTCACAATTAGAAACCAAAAGACTGAATAAGTCAGTCTGCCTGCAGGGTTATCCCACCAGCCTGTGAATCTCTGAAATACAGCAGCTTAAGAGGGTTTCACTGAAAACCAGGAGCCCGGATACCAAAACTGCATGTGACATGGGCACATAGGAAAAACGGCCATACCTAGAGGAGGATAGATTTCCTCCTTTACCGAGGACGAGGTGCTTAGGAGCACACAGCCAAGGGATCAATCAAGGTCTGAATCAGCCCTGACCCAGCTCAGGTGGATTTCATGGAATAGTAAGAACAAAAAGAGAAACAGAGAGATTTTCCCGACACAAAAATGGGGTACTTCATTTTAGAATAAAAGACAGTTCTTAAAATTGAATCCATTTAGTGATGTGAAAACCTCACTACCTTGCCGTCACTTGTCTCGTTTCCTCATGCACCAATGGAAATGCCCTCCCGCGCTGGCACTGGTCCAAGGAGTAGCACTGGGAAAGGGCTGCGTTAGTGGTTCTTCCGTGTGACCCGGGGCAAACGACTCCGCTTCCCTGAGGTTTGGTCACCATCCGGGAGATGGAAATAGCGTGTGTGTGCCTGGCCCATCTCACGGGACTGTGGTCAAAGGAGACAGAGTAACACACACACACAACAGTTCTGGAAAAGGTGAGGAATAATGTATGTGTTCAGGGTTGTCATTCTTTCTGAACTTCACTTACCCGCTTATGCCCAAACTCCCGGGATTAGATGATTTCACCGCAAAATCGTTCGTTTCGCAGACACAGAAAATGCCAGATGCTCACACATTTTCTCCATTAAGAAAATAAAACATGGATTGATAGTTTGCCACGGAGACCAGGAAGCTGGATCTGTACAATGAAGGAACGTCGCCCGAAAGTCACCCGGTACTGAGGGATATTTGCTTCGGCCCGTCCTGTGGTTCTGGGCAGGTTTCGTCTAGGCCAAGTCACATGCCTGGCCGTCTTTGAAAGACTGTTTTTAACGGTTCCAGCAGAAACCTCGCAGGCTCAAGACTCAACACCTCCCGGACAACGTACTTTATTCAGCTGCGTATCCACATTGGGAACAGTGCCGGGAACAGAATGGGGCTCAATGAAAGCAGACTGCGTGAATGAACCCAAGACCTGGGCCCTGGGGAAGCATTCGTCAGTTTAGTGCCTTAACGTTCTCTTCCACAAGCTGGGAGCAAATCTGCTGACTCCTAGGATGGTTAAGGAATATAAAAAGGTGCAGCCACTTTGGAAAAGCGGCTGGGCAGTTCTTGAAGAAGTGAGACATAGAATTACCCCAGATCCCAACAGTGCCGCTCCTAGATGTAGACGCCGACAGAGTTGAAAACATACATTCACACAAGAAGGTGTGCACAGACATTCGCAGCAGCATTGTTGACGATGACCGAAAAGTCTAAACAACCCGACGGCCCATCAGATGATGACAGGAAGAGCAAAACGTGGGATGTCCCCATTGCCTCCAAAGTAAAGAAATGCAGCCTGATTCATACTCCAACCTGGATGGATGAATCCCGACAGCTTTATGTGACGTGAGTGAAGCCAGACTCAACGGGCCACACGTGGTGTGATTTCCTTGCACGAAATGTCCAGAATGGTCAAATCCACAGAGAAAAGAAGTAGATTCGTGGTTGACAGTGGCTCAGAGATCCCTCAGAGGGATCAGAATGAACGATTCACGGGTGTGGGTTTCCCGGGAGCCTGGATGGTTCAGTCGGTTAAGCGTCTGACTCATGATTTCGTCTCGGGTCACCATCCCGTGGTTCGTGGGTTTGAGCCCCACGTTGGGCTTTGTGTCGACAGTGTGGTGCCTACTTGGGATTCTCTCTCTCCCTCTCTCTCTCTTCCCTCACCTGTTCACTCTCTCTTTCAAAAATAAAATAAACTTGGGGCGCCTGGGTGGCTCAGTCAGTTAAGCGTCCGACTTCGGCTCAGGTCACGATCTCACTGTCCGTGAGTTCGAGCCCCACGTCGGGCTCTGTGCTGACAGCTCAGAGCCTGGAGCCTGTTTCGGATTCTGTGTCTCCCTCTCTCTCTGACCCTCCCCCATTCATGCTCTATCTCAAAAATAAATAAAACATTAAAAAACAAACTTAAAAAAAAATTAAATAAACTTTAAAAAAAAATTGGATATGGGTTTCTTCCTAGGGTGGTGGAAATGTTCTGGAATTAGATAGTGGTGATGATTGTATAACAGAGTAAATATACACCAAAAGCCACTGACATGCACACTTAAAAATTGTGGATTTTGTGTTATGTGAATTATCTCAATGTAAAAAAAATAAATAATTGAAGTATATGAGGCTGTAAGACACAGGAACGTTAGGACAGTTTGGTGGAACTCTATTTGATTGAATCAGCCTTAAAAAAAAAAAAAGTTAGTTCCCTAGTATGCCTCCTCATCTTTTTTGTTTTTTAATATTTATTTATTTTTGAGACAGAGAGAGACAGAGCATGAACGGGGGAGGGTCAGAGAGAGAGGGAGACACAGAATCTGAAGCAGGCTCCAGGCTCTGAGCTGTCAGCCCAGAGCCCGACGCGGGGCTCGAACTCACGGACCGTGAGATCATGACCTGAGCCGAAGTCGGACGCTTAACCGACTGAGCCACCCAGGCGCCCCTGCCTCCTCATCTTTAAAAAGAGCCTTTTATTTAAATTTGCGTCCGTAAATTCACTTCTTTCACCTGGTAGATAACACACACTCAACAAATGCCCAATGAATGAATATGTATGAGAACCTCACATTCAATTTCCTAATAGACAAGATTTTTAAAACTACTTATAGCAGGAAAGCCTGGCGGACTTTGTTCCCCAGATCGTAAAGGATCCGTATAGTGGCCCAGCTAAAAACTAAATAAGCATCAGGGTCCTTGACGAGGGGGTCCTTGAATCTTCATAGCATGGGAGTTTTACTCCATGAACCATTTGCATCAGGAATTTCTAAACGTTGAGATGCCTTCGGTCATGTCAAGTGAAATCTTGAAACCTAAACGTTCTCAGAATAGAATTAACGGGATTTCCTTAATGGTAAAGCCAATCTGTCCCTACAGCACACTTAGGTAGAGGACACAGTGACAAGCGGGCTGACTCTAGCCAGGAAGAGAAACTCCCAAAAGATTTGGCGTAATGGTATTGAAGGACGGAGTCTCGAGAGCAGTTCCGACCGCCCGTGAATTGTGTTTCTAACGAATATCTGAGCTGGGGCTGCTCGGGCCCTCCAGCATTTAGTAATCCAAATAAACCACATCCTGAATTCACAGAGGAGGAAATCAAGAACCAGGGACCCCAAGGGACCAGGCTGAGACCACCCTGCTGATGAGGGTCCGAGTGGAGCCTAGAACCCAGATTTTTGATTTCTGGTTTTGTCCTTTCCTGCTGCTAGAAATCTATGCCTCACGCTGCTCTCAAACCACCTGGGACGTGCTGAAAAAACTTTGGAATTTCAATGTGGCGAAGGTGAACCGTAATGGGTTTCCTCCAGATTCACAAATTTTATAAATACCATAAATGAAGGTTTGGCCCCATTTCAGCAGGAAAAATATTTCCTGCTTGCCTATAGGCTCCTCACCCTGTCATTGATGTTTGGAACTATTTGCAAAGTTACAATTCCTCCCATAAACTGAGCTATCCCCTTCAGGTGGGCAAATTCATCCCTGGACACACAACTCCAGTGAATGCTACCCATTCTTCGAGTTGGTGAGGGGGGAGGAAAAAAGCCAGCTTGGACTTCAGACTTCGCCAAGAACAAGTCATATAATTTATAGCAGAACTAAGGAAGGTATAATCTGTAAATTGGCTGTGTATTTATTTTTCTAAGACATAAGTGAAGTGTTCTTGGGAGGTAACACCACATGGCAAAGTGTTCGCTCTTTTGGAGGCAGTGGGGGAAGAAAACAACTCCATGAGGAGAGCAGGGCAGGGGCCAGTGTGGAGGACAAGTGATTGGCTTTGCCTGCCCAACGCCCATGTTGTCTTCTTTTGATAAAAGTGCAACTTTTATCGAATTTTCCTCTGGAGAACACCGACCCCTCTCAGTCCGTGAAACTGGGACAAAAACTGAAACTTACCACCCCCTCCCCCAATGAGACTGACCAGGAAATTCCACCCCTGCCTCCAACTGTGATTGGCTCAGGGGCGGCCATGTGGGAAAAACAAGCCAGTGAGGCCCTACTGCCAAACTCCCACTGAACATTCTGGGAAACAAAGCTCCGTTGAAACTTAAGACTCCCACCATGAGAGCCAGTAGAAGCTGCCATCCAGAGAGCCTAACTCCAGGTGAAGGCACACAGAGCAAGAGCAAGGTAGGCAAGAGGCAACCTCCGTGGACACCTGGATCCTGCCCTACCTGAAGCGAGAAATGTCTGGGCTTTAGTCACATCAGACCTGTTTGCATACACGAGCTGCAGTTTGGTTTCCGTTCTTTGCCGTGTAGACGGACGATGCCACGCGGTCGTTACACAGGCTCACAAAACACCAGGGAAACGTGGATCCTGGTGCGGCCACTCTAGATATGAGACCTTAAGCAAGTTACCTAAGCTAAGTTTCGGTTTGCCCATCTGCGAAATGGGGGCAACAGTGTCCACGGCTGGGAGCGACGATCGAGAATCTATCCAAAGCACACGTTACGGTTGCTGCCACGGTCAGTGCCCCACACATTTGAGCTCCAATTTCTTTAATGACCAAACTATAATCAAAAGCAAGACCTAATGCCTGCTCCTGCAAGAGTCAAGTTCCTACGGTATTATGTCATTTCTGCTAAGCTTCACGGGTATGCGAGGGAAACTTGGCGTTTCAATAGCTCATAGGAAGGAGGCCCGGGAGTGGATCTGAGCGACAGAGTTACCATATTTTCTCACGTGTCTACACAGTTTGAAATGATACAGAAGAAAATGCTCGTGGTACTATACTAGGAGATAAAGAAGGCTATACTATAGCCCGTGCCTTATTTGACAACTAGGCTCAAAGGGGAAAAAAGCAAAACCAAATCTTTAAAGCGATGCACGAAAACTCCTGGGGAAACTGCAGTAAAAAGAAAGAATAGCGACTCCTGCCCGATTGATCTTCTCTCTTTCTATTTTTCTCTCTTTTCCAACTGCATTTCCATGAGCGTTGACTATGCTTGTGTTTCGAAGGCCTTATCATCGGTACGTGCTATGGCCACATCATAAGTCTTCTAGAATGTGGGTTTAAGAACTGGGGAATCATGGGGCGCCTGACTGGCTCAGTCGGTAGAACATGTGACCCTTTTCTTTTTTTAATTTTTTTAAATGTTTTTATTTATTTTTGAGCCAGAGAGAGACAGAGCATGAGCAGGGGAGGGGCAGAGAGAGAGGGAGACACAGAACCCGAAGCAGGCTCCAGGCTCCGAGCGGTCCGCACAGAGCCCGACGCGGGGCTCGAACTCACGAACTGCGAGATCATGACCTGAGCCAAAGTCGGACGCTTAACCGACCGAGCCCCCCAGGCGCCCCTAGAACATGTGACTCTTGATCTTGGGGTTGTAAGTTCAAGCCTCAGGTTGGGTGTAGAGATTACCTAAAAATAAATAAGCAAAAATCTTTTTTTTTTTTTTAATTGGTGGATCACATTAGAGGTAATTAGAGGCATTCAAGGTAAAAGAGACGAAAAAGACCATTTTATCCACCTCTTCCATCTTGCAGAGGCAAAACCTTGCTTTCTTCCACTGGTAGCATGGAAATTACAACACGACCTTCCTTGTGATTCGGAAAACTCCTTGAGGGAGATGCTAGTGATTGGACCGCATCACCCAGCTTGATTCCCCAAGTCTTTCAAGGACCTCTTGTAGGTCACCTTCTCCAAACCTCTTTCCTTGGGCAGCAACGTGAAGAAGTCCTCCCAGCTTTCAGTTTCCATTTTGCTGATCTTTGCTTCCATTTTTGCCGTTATTAATGATTCTCCAGGTGTGCCTACATTTTCTTTATTAGTCACTAAGTTCCTTGAAAGGGTATTTGTGTCCTTTTCATGTCTGTACCTGGAACATGTGACACCACGCTTCGGTACATAGTAACCACGTGACAGATGCCCTCTGAGAAATGGGCCGTCACTTTGTTTTCTGGCCGGTGGAACCATATCGGTTTACTTTGGGAATGGGACTGAATTGCACAGACACGGATGTCATCACCGCAAGGAAAACGGCACTTCCTGGCCCCGTTGCAAGTGGGAGGGACTGTGTGATGGGTCTGGGCCTGAAGACTATAAGCAGAAGTGATGCGTGTCACCTCCGTGCCGGGGCAGTGAGGAGCCCTTGTGAGAACCCCCGTTTCAGCCTCCCTTGCCTCAGCCTCCCAGAAGCCACATGTTGAAGAAAAGGGACCTTAAGAGGAAGTCGTCATCACATGGAAAGGAGGTACACCAGAGCCACTGGACTCACATCGGGCTTTGCGTGAGCCAGAGAGAGACATCTTTGTTACATGAAGTCACCAAGACCTGGGGGTTAATTTGTTGCTGTGACGTAATTTAGCCCAACTAGATAATCACCAGACTAAAACGCAAACCTTGTCATGGGGGCTGCTCATGGTCATCTATTCTTTATTCCTTACTAACAAAATCTTGGGCAATGTGCCTTGCCAGAAAATCACATTGCATTACCTTACATTACATTATACTACATATCACCTACAGGTGGCCAACAGGATTAGAAGTTATTAATGAGTTTTTCACAAAATCCTCCCTCTTAGTGCCTGATAAGAACTCAAACTTAATGACTGGCGCTCCAGCAGCCACCTTGGACCACGAGGAGTCCTTAACCACAGAAGTCACCGAGGGTGGCAAGAAGAAAGACAGAAGGAACCTGGTTCCCCAAAGACACTGTGGAGCCCTTACTGAGCAAAGGCTGCCCCATCTTTGTGCTTTTATTTAAGAGAATTAAACCTTTATGTGTTTAAGCACAGTAGCTACATGTCTGCTCACAAACAAACGTAATCCTTGATGGGTACAGATCTCATACTAGATATACTCCAAAATGGTATCCCCGTGCTGAACAGTGAACAAGAGTGGCAAAGGGGCACCATCCAGCACCCAAGCCGAGCTGGAGAGGAGCAGTGTTTTATTCCACTCTGCTTTGATTTTCTGAGGAACCAAAGGGGAGGGGGGGAGGGGAATGTGACCTCTCATTAAATCGTTTCTAAAAACGCTTTTCTCACACGAGCAAATTCTGAAAGTAACAGAACCCAAATTACATTTTCCCAACATAATCCTACATACCGGAACTGGGAAAACATGAGAGGGGTGAGGCTTTGTCAAAGCTTTTTTTAAAAGTTTTTTAAAACTTTTTTAAAAGTTAAAAAGAGTAGCACATGAGTATTTCAAGTCAAATTTTTATTTTGTTAAAAATAAAAAGAGTATTTCACATGGTTAAGAAGAATTTTAAATGGGAGGCATCCTTCAGGGAGCAGCTGAATTTTGAGGGACTAGGGGAATTAACACATGGGAGACCTTAAAAGCAGGTTCAACGACGCATTTTTTTTTATTATTGTTCTTAGTGCTAGTGATTCTCTTGGGGGTTCGTCTGCCTTTAATCAAGTTTCAATATGAAGGTGTCTGCTATTACTTTAATAAGAACTGACACAAAAATTACAACAGACTCCAAAGAAAAGACCTGATAATATTCAGAACCATCAAGAGCGTCTTTCTTTTCTGCCCTTCTTTCTGAACCAAAATGTTCACTTCATCTCAGCAACACATCTCTCAAAATTGGGATTTTGGGGGGCACCTGGGTGGCTCAGTCGGTTAAGTGCCCAACTTTGGCTCAAGTCGTAATCACGTGGTCTGTGGGTTCAAGCCCCACGTCAGGCTCTGTGCTGGCAGCTCAGAGCCTGGAGTCTGCTTTGGATTCTGTGTCTCCCTCTCTCTGCCCCTCCCCCCACTCGTACTCTGTCTTTCCCTCTTTCTGAAAAAGAAAGAGAGAAAGAAAAAGAAAGAAAGAAAGAAAGAAAGAAAGAGAAAAAATCTGGGGTGCCTGGATGATTCAGTTGGTTAATCATCTGACTCAATTTTGGCTCAGGTCATGATTTCACAGTTCATGAGTTCGAGCCCCACTTTGGGCTCTGCAACCGACAGTTCAGAGCCTGCTTGGGATTCTCTCTCTCTCCCTCTCTCTCTCTTCCCCCCCGCCTCCAGCTCTCTCTCTCTCTCTCTCTCTCTCAAAATAAACTTAAAAAAAATTACAAATTAAAAAAAAATTATTTGAAACCATGAAAATCTGCTCCTCTGGTCATGGGTACAAATTCCCCTTTCTAAGGGACACGACTCATTTCCTCATGAGACTGGATGGTCCTTCTCCGTGGCCAGTGGGGAACCCAAAAGGGCAAGTGTTTCCAACATCAAGCGTTCCAGGCCACCTGAGCTAGCGAAGACTATAAACATAGGGCAACAAGCACGCCCCCGAAAGAAAAGACTTCATTATCGGCCTTGAAATGTAACCGCTGGGAGTGCACATGTCCAGGGTGGAGTTTCCCTGGGAGCCTTTCATCTGCCTGTTTTCCTAGAAAACACTGTAACGTGTGAGCCCTTTTACACGCTACCCTCTCGGTCATCCAGAGCTGGGCTCACGACCAAGCAGCAGTTATTTTAAATCTTCTTTTTTTTTTTTTTTTTTTTTTTTTTTTTAATTTTTTTTCCAACGTTTTTTATTTATTTTTGGGACAGAGAGAGAGCATGAACGGGGGAGGGGCAGAGAGAGAGGGAGACACAGAATCGGAAACAGGCTCCAGGCTCCGAGCCATCAGCCCAGAGCCCGACGCGGGGCTCGAACTCACGGACCGCGAGATCGTGACCTGGCTGAAGTCGGACGCTTAACCGACTGCGCCACCCAGGCGCCCCTTTAAATCTTCTTTTACCGAATATGACAAAACATCTTTTCAGCTGGAGCCATGTCGTTTCTAAAATAATCCTCATTTCAATACCAAGCTTTTCAAATGACAAAGGCTATAAGTCCCAGGATTCGTTTAAAAAATTGGAAGGACTTGGGCGTCCTTAATGTTTGTTATCCCCAAGCCTGGATTGCCTAGAAATATTACAAGCCAAGAATAAAAACAGACAGGCCTGAGTTCCCCCGACTGTAGCTGCTTCCAGCCGTGAAAACTGGGGTAACTCATTCCCCCCCCCGCTCCGCCCCCCGCCCTTAGCCTGGGTTTCTTCGCCTCTGAAATGGACGTGATGGTCCCACACTCATGTGACCGCTCTGAGCTTTGAACAAGACAAAGCCTATAAAGCACTTAACTCCGTGCTCAGCCCATAGTAAACACCCAATGAACCTGAGCCGTAGCTGACGCAGCCCTCGGTTTCCTTAGCTGACAGAGAACTCTGGGAAGAATCACTGGAGAACCAATCCAGAAATTTGTGGAAGTGTTGCCAGATACCGACAGCCCCCCGGGCCCCTGCGGGGTTTGGCCATTCTGAGCAGCAATGCTTGGTCCACGTGGGTGAGCCAGGCACACGGCCTGCAGATCTGGGCTCTTTAAGGTCCGTCCGCAGGAATTTAAAACTGCGACTGGCAGACTGACGCTGATTCTGAATGCATCCACCATGCCGCCCAGAGTGGCTAAATCCTTTACGATAAACTGTTCCAGATTGCAACCTTTTCTCCCCTACCAGACATGCGTAAAAATGAACCCGTGTGTGTGTGTGTGTTAAGTACCACTTCCCAAAAGAACGGTGACTCTGGATGTCGGAAGACTCTAGGACGAGGGAAATCGTCCTGGAGAAGAAGGGCGAGGGAAGCGTTCCCTACAGAAAGACGACGGGACCAGGGTTCTGAGGGACGAATAGAAGTTAGGTAAGTGGATGACAGAGAACACGCCTTGGGCGGAGGGAAAGGTGGTAAAGCCACAGAGGCAGTAATGGGCGGGTGGGGACAGCGGGCGGTGAAGAGGGCTGTGTAGAGCTATGCAGGGATGAGGTGGGAGGGGAGGCTGTGGCGGGATAAAGGGCAGGACACCACCCAGGAAGAGCGGGAGCCGCTGGGTCATATTCAGCTTTGTCTGTACAGGACCGAACCCGGCGCCGTGTGGCACTCGGTCACCACCTGGGAGTGAGTCCGTAGATCCGCAAAGGAAAGAAAGTGGCATTTCCAGAGGATTCACCTGGCTGGGGGCATCGGAGGACAAGGAGTTGAGGCTGGCAGACCACGTGAAAGGATTGGAGATTGGCTGCGTTAGTGGAACGAAGGAGAATCCCAAGTGCTTGACGTTTGGGGCCTGGGTAATGGCTGAGCCGGCAATGAGGACAATATCATAAGGAGTAAGGGTGAGGGCAGGGAGGTGACAGTGCAAGTCCAGTGCTGTGCATTTAAGATGCTGGGAAGGCAGCCACGTGCAATCGTCCTGCCCTCATCTGGAGACCGACTAGGAAGGATTTCATACAGATGGAGTCCTCCTTGAGGAGACAGTTGTCGTCCCCAGGCTCTAAAGCTTTTGCATTGCTTTTTTTTTTTTTTATGCTTTAGATAACATTGTAAACTTCTGTTAAGCTCTTCGCCCGGTATATCCCGAAAAGCTGAGATTCAGAAAACAACGCGAATGATTTCCAGTCTGGTATCGCACTGCTCTCCTACGTGAAAGCTCTTCCTGGGGGCTGTTTGTAGAGCCTGGCGCTCCAAACGCAGCCACGTGGGGATGGCCCGGGTGCGGGGCCCCGGCATCTGGATCCTCAGTTTGCTCTTGATGTCGCTCTGAGGCTCGCTGGAGCCTAAAAATCACTGGCGTGGGGGGAGGAAGCCTCCCGATATCCCATCTACATGCCTTTCAACCCACCCCCACGGAAGGCACCCCAGGATGAGCTCTTGGTGCCGATCCCTGAGTAAGCCGCCTAATTTCCAAAGCATCTGTCTCTCCAGGATGTCCTGATCTACAACAGGGGAATGACAGAAGCACTGTTGGGCAGGGTTCCTTTGATGATGTGCATTAATACATAGACAGAATGAGCTTTCTTGACTCTGGCACTGTGGACAGTGGGCCCAGGAGGGGACTGTCCTGTGCAAGTGGGACTCTTCACTGCACCCCTAGCCTCTACCCACTGCCCACGGTGACAGCCAAAATGGCTCCAATATTGCCAGATGTCTTCTGCAGGAGAAATCACCCCTCTGGATGAACAGTGCTGTCCCTTGAACATTTGCCAGAAGTCGTGCTGCATGCGATGTTCATTGGCTCCGTGAGCTCCCGGCAACTCAACGGGAGACGTGAAGAAAGTGGGGTTCAGAGGGGTAGATACCTCGCCTGAAGTCACTCGGCCAGCAAATCACAGAAAGGACCTCCAGTCGGGTTCGGCCTGACCCTTGCCCCAAGCTTTTTGGAGCCGGCACGTTGCCAGATGGCCACCTTCTTGAGTAATGGCCGTTGGGGAAACCACCCTGGTCACGCCTCTCCCCACGGGTGAGAGAGAATTCGCAGTCACTGGCACCCCAGTGCCCTAGCATCATGGGAATATACCGCCTCCTGCCCCGAATCCTGAAAGCCCGCCATCTGTGGGTTTCGCCCTACGGCACGAGTGGCCTAAACTTCAGTTGAACAGAAGTAACACCTCCCACTCACCTCACTGTCTGGGTTAAGGCCCTCCTCTGTGCATCCGTCTGTCATGGGCAGATCACCCCAGTGGTCCCTTTGTCTCCTTGTGAGTGTCCTCTCCTGGGACCATAGATTCCCACACCTGTTTCCATAATATAAACACAGACATAGGGGCGTGCCCTGTGGGCACCATTTCTCGAATGAATGAACGATGAATGGGCTCCGTCCACTGACCCTCTGAAATGTACGCATCAGGGCTGGCCTCTGCTTCACTCTTCTGTTCTATGAGCTCATGGAAGGGGCCATGGGCTTCCAGGGATGTATCCACTTGGCTTATCTAAATCGGAGCCCTTCAGGCTGGCGTTTCGGCTGAGATTATCTGAAGAACGACTGTCCGAGAGTGTGCTGAGAAGTCAGAACAAAATGACAAGCAGTTTCCACTCCCAAACATGCCTTCCCCTGCTTGTTGACTACATTTCAATCTACCTCATCATTTACAGCATCAGAGCTCTGGCCTTCATATCAGACGGACGTGAGTTCGAATCCCTGCCCCGCCTCTCACTATGCGGTTTTGGGGCAACACATCTTACTGCTTTGAGCCTTGATCCCCTCATCTGTAAAATGGGGATCAAAATAACCATATCATGGGCACTTGGGTGGCTCAGGTGGTTAAGCATCCGACTCTTGGTTTCAGCTCCAGTCATGATCTCATGGTTTCATGAGTTCGAGCCCCGCGTCCGGCTCCGTGCTGACGGTGTGGAGCCTGCTTGGGATCCTCTGTCTCCCTCTCTCTCTGCCCCTCCTCCACCCGTGCTACCTCTGTCTCTCTCGAAATAAATAAAGTTTAAAAAAATATATAACTACATCATAGGGTTTTTGCGACCTTCAAGTGCATCAAGATACTAAAATACTCGGAACCGTGTCCCGCGTGCATGAGCACTTTTAGTAATAATCTGCGTGTTGTCTTTTATAATAAGAAAGAATCACGTAACTGCAGTAGGATGCTAAAGTAGAACTTTGGCCAAGCGAGGCACGTTTCAAAGGGACGCGCTTGATAAAATGCACGTAGGAAGAGTTCGAAAGAGTACAGGGGTTGTTATTCACTCCTCGGGCCGCCGAGTTCATTGCCATCATACAAACCCGCCACGCGCGCTTCACAGGATGCCAAGAGAACCCGCTAATGACAGTTGGGCTGTGCAGACACTGGGTACAAGGGAGAAAAGGTAGAAGAAAGAGATTACAGACCCGCATTTCACACGGAGGCCGGCCAGCCAGTGAGAAAAAAGTGCAAGGTGTGATCCGTGACCCAGGACTTCCTGCCACGATGCTGACGCCACAATGCACACCGCTTACAGCACCCAGGTTGTCCCCTTCCACCCTGAAGTCCGGGCTCTCGGGCCCCACCTGGGGCCGACACGGGTACTTGGGGCCTTTTCTGCTCTGAGCCCCAGTCTTCCGAAAACCCAGGTATGAAACGTCATGCAGAGTGCTCATTTCACCAGCTGTGAAATAGAAACTTTCAAAAGATACGGCTCATGCTTAACCGCACAGCTCGTGTCGTTTCATAATTCTCAACTTTCATAACTGCGTTTCCCGGGTGTAGCCCGCATGACGAAAGAGCCGTGCAATTTGCTCAACACGGTCAGAGGAGTCAACAAGGTGTTGAGATGCACTGAGTCGATTTTTGAAAACTCCGCCCGGCGAGTTTGAAATCAGTTGAAGAATACGGGGAGGGGCTGCCTTTCATTTACTCGAATTTTCGCTTGAATGTCCGCCCTGCATCCCGTCCCCGGGCCACCTCCTCTCTACGTGGGCCTTGGAGACCCCTCTCCTGTTTCCTGAGTCTTCCCTGGAGTCGCCTGACCACCGCCTGGGTCCCACCTCCCTTGTGTCTTCGATCAGACTATTTCCCCCACGGCCTGGAGAAACAGCTCAGGCCTCGTCTGTTCCAAATATAAAACTAGAGACAAAACACACTACAAGAGAACTCCCTCAGCCCCACTCTCCCTCAAGGACATCCTATTTCTCACCTTGTACCGCCTCCCAGGGCCTGGCGGACGCGCATCTGGGGCTCCATCAGAGCCACGCGTGAAAAGTCTTTCCTAGGCCCACATGTAACGGCGACAAATTTGTATTTCCCAGGTTCCCTCCGGGTGACCAGCACTCCCAGCCGGGCTGAAAAGCCTCTGGTCCACCACCCCCCGCCCCCCACACCCCCACCCCCGCATCCACATCATCACCGCAAACACCTGTCACGCTGACTCGCTCACTGCCGTTCTCTCGGGGTGACCGATGACTTCCGTCCGATGGCCCCCTCCGGTGCTTATTCTCAAGACTCCTTCTTGGCCTCTCTGTGGCAGCCAGGAAGGGGACAGGCTCCACTTTCGTGGCATCCCCTTCGGCCTTTTCTGCGGTGAGCCTTCTGGCGATGCCGTAGCAGTGGGTCCGCCCCCTCCCACCACCTCGTCACCTGTGGCCGCGAGCATGACGCCGAGGGTGCTTTGCGGCGGCTCCAGCCTCGGAGACCTCACGCGGTCGTATCATCTTAATGAGCCTTGAAAGTGACTTCCCAGCACACTGGCCCAGCTCCGACCGCCCGGTTGAACGGGACAGGCCCCTCGTTCTGTATTCCCATCTTTCACTGCAGCCAGTCGAGAGTCGACATTCGCCCCAGAGTCATGCCCCTTCCGGAAATTCCCTCTTGAGTGGACGGCATCGTTTCTCCAACGATCTCTCCTCACGACCTTGAAGCGTCTCCTGCCTTCCCTCCCCTTTGCCCCACGTGTTCACGCTTTGGGATTCTTGTTTTGTAACTTACCAGCATGATCTCTTGCTCGGCCCCCTGCGCACCAGTCACCTCGTCTGCCTGATGCCACCCCGCCCCCCCCGCCCCACCAGCTCATCTCCCTTGACGTCCCAAACCTTCTCGCTCTTTCGCAAAGCTTCAGGCCACGTCCGCTGGCCACCGTTCACCTTGATCTTCTGTGCTGTCCACGTCTCACTCCCCACTTGCTGCCTCGCCGTGCTAGTTTTCTCACACATTCCGTCCCAACCGTTGTAGGATGAGCGGTTTCTGAGAGCGAATGGCCTGTTTCACATCTCTTTAAATCTCCACGTTGTGCTATTCCTACGTTCAATAAGTATAACCAATCACGATGATAGAAACAAAAGCTTTTGCCGTCGCGTCGCGGGAGCACGAATTATTTGCAGCAAAGGTGAGAGGGACTGGACTCTGCTCAACGGCTAGAACAGCTCATGCCCCAGCATCCCTATTGGCATAACATGTGGGAGGGCTTCTCTTATTCCAGGCCAGGGTTCCCAGCCGTCATGTCACAGCTCAGGAGGGGGGGGGCCCCCGGTGTCAAGGCAGACACCCAACCCAGCTGTGTTGGCAAGCGCTGACTCCCGACGTGGCTTGTGGCCCAGCTCTCTTACTCACCTGTCTCTGTCTCTTGCGCTGAGGTGCCCACCCAGCCGGGCAGACCCTTCTTCCCTCTTCCATTTCCTGCCACCCCCCATCGGTGCAGGCAATTGAGAGCCGAGGGACTAGGTCCCCGCCATCAATTTAAAACGGGCCACCAGATGCGAGGGGAAGGCACGGTTGTGACCCAAGTTGCCCCTGTGGGGGCCAGAAGAGTGAATGAGGGGCAGCTGCCAAACTTTGAGCATTGTCCCAACCACCGGAGGCCAGGGTCAACCGGTCCGACCACATCCAGCATGACAACAGTGCCTGCTATATGAAGAGGTCCCAGCACTCTCGGGAAGACGCCTAGAGCTGGCTTTCCAACAGGATGTGCTCGTGACCCCTCCCACTGCCTCACAACACGCCCCTGCATGCAGGCAGAGGACCAAGCAAAGTGACCAGTTCGTACTAGGGCGGCTGTCTCAGCCACTGTGTCACGGACAATGCAATTGCTAATCCTCTTGGAAGCAGCAAACCAGTGCCCTTGGGCAGGAGCTTTGTAGCCATTATTATGTACATTTTTTCTGTGTTTTTTTTTTCAACGTTTTTTTATTTATTTTTGGGACAGAGAGAGACAGAGCATGAACGGGGGAGGGGCAGAGAGAGAGGGAGACACAGAATCGGAAACAGGCTCCAGGCTCCGAGCCGTCAGCCCAGAGCCCGACGCAGGGCTCGAACTCACAGACCGTGAGATCGTGACCTGAGCTGAAGTCGGACGCTTCACCGACGGCGCCACCCAGGCACCCCAACATTTTTTCTGTATTTTGACGAACTTTTCTACAATGCATGCATTACCTATACAATTGCAAAGAAGAACAATATGCAACATTATAATAATCGAGGGGAAAGCCTCTACACGTAGAATTCTTTTCAGCCGTTAGCATCAACTATTCTTGTCGAGGCAGGTGTTTACCTTTCGGCTTGGGAGATCAGTTTATGCCAGGCAACCTGGCACCCCGGGTCTTTAAACATTCTCTAGCCACGCATGCTGAGGAGTGAGGTGTTGGGAAGCCAGGGCCACAAACTGCCCCCAGAGTTTTCCACAGCAGAAGTAGAAATGACTCGGGGCAACGGTGACCCCCCCAAGAGCGGGAAAGACGTTTCAGACAGACGGACTACGCATGCTGGGCTCAGCCTGTCAACCTTAACATGTCACCTTGTGGATGTCTTGTGGAAACAGAGACTCTGTTTACCGCCCGTGTGGGGGTGCCTGTCTTTGAGCCCCTAATTTAGACAGTGCTTAGGAGAGAGGAGTCAAATGAGTCAGATAGATTTCTGGAGAACTCCCTAAGCATTTTAAAAGAATGAAGGGGACCTCTCTGCACCAACGTGGAAAGGTCCCCAAGAGTCACTGAGCACATTCTCTGCTGTCCTCTATACTGTTTTCAAGCCCAGCGATTAATAACAGAAACCCATGGGGGAGGGGAAGGGGAAAAAAAAAAAAAGAGGTTAGAGTGGGAGAGAGCCAAAGCATAAGAGACCCTTAAAAACTGAGAACAAACTGAGGGTTGATGGGGGGTGGGAGGGCGGGGAGGGTGGGTGATGGGTATTGAGGAGGGCACCTCTTGGGATGAGCACTGGGTGTTGTATGGAAACCAATTTGACAATAAATTTCATGTATTGGGAAAAGAAAGACTCACTGAGCACAAATCGTTGTAAACAGTATGATCGTGTTTTCATAAGAGAGTGAAACAATAAACGTGCATGCATGTAAATGCACAGAAAAAGTCCATCCCAATAGGGATGATCTCTTTCTTGGAAAAAGAGGACTGGGGAGGAATACACGGATGTTGTCATTTTACACTATATGATTTTTTTTACGAGAAGAATAAAATGATGGTTTACTTGCATAATTTCAAAAATGAAAACATTACTTAAAAGAATGTAAGAGGTATCTCACCAAAGGTAAGAAACAAACAAGCTTCCTCTCTAGACCTGAAAATGGAGAAAAGAACTTGTGGGTAGGGAGAAAAAAATGACTTCAGATAATTCACTGTCTTTACCAAATCCGCCGGCAAAGCCGTTTGGCTCTCCCTCAGAACACACGCAGGAGTCAACCGCTTCTCGCCACGTCCCCGCTCCCGGCTTGTCTGAGCTTCTGTGTCAGTCACATGCATGATCGCCGTGGCCTCTTGGCTGGTTCATCCTCCTCCTGTACCTTGCGTTTGCACAATCTGCTTTCCACTCTGCTGGTCCTGAAAAATGCTGCTCCTCTGCTGGGATATCCCCAGTGGCTTTGCACGTCATGCAGGGAAAAAGCCAAAGGTCTTGCAGTGACTATAAGGCCCTGTGAGCCTCCAGTTGTCTCTCCAACCCCTTCTCCTACTGCACGTAGCTCCAGCCACACTGGTCTCCTTGCTACTTGTCGAACGCTCTAAGCACCCTCCTGCCTCAGGACCTTTGCACTTACTGATATCTCTGCCTGAAACCCTCTCTCCCTAGACTTCTGCATCATCCGTCCACCTCACCTCCTTCAGGTCTCTGCTCCAGGGCCATCCTCTGGGTGAGGCGTCCCTGACGCTTCCCTCTCCTTTCCTGCCTTATTTTTGGCCACATTCAAACATGCCAAGTATGTTACATCTTATTCTGTTTATCGCCTGTCACCTCCCACCAGAATATAAAAGCTGCATTTCCGGAGAGTTCTTTGCTGCTGCTGGCGGCCGTCGCTTATTTGCTTGTTTGGTTTTTGACCAGCTTGGTTGAGATGTAATTGATTTGTAACATCATGGAAGTTTAAGATGGGCAACCTGTTGACTTGATCCCCTTACGTGTTACAAAACGATGACCACCAGCGGTATGAGCTAACGCCTCCACCCTGTCACATAGTTACCACTTCTTTTTCACGGGAAGAGCGCTTAAGATCTGCTCTCTTAATGGCTTCTTTGCTTTTAATCGGTTTAGGTTTTTTGCTGTATCCCAGGGCCGTTGCCCCGATCCACGCCTGGCCCACACCAGGCGCTTAATAAAGTTTTGTGGGATGAATGAAATTCGAACAAGCCTCTTGATTTATGCCCTTAACTGTTGGATCCAGCTCGTTTCCTTTTGTGGGGTAGGAGAGGCCCCTCCCTCCCTCCAAGAGCAACGTTAGAAGTTAATGGATGGAAGGGCCTAGCATTCTGCGTGCCTGACGGGTGGGTGTTTTACAAGCGCACGTGGCATTTTCTGTGCTTGGGCCTTTCCTTCAGGTCCACCTGCTGTGCCTTAGTGCCCAGAACACGTATCTACCCTGTGTCAGGAAACACTGCCCACAAACACACGCCGGCAGAGGAAGGAGGCCGTGCCCGGGTGCGGGGACTGCAGGGTTCCTGCAAAGAAAGCTACAGGAAGGGAGCCCGGCTCAAGCCAACAGAAGCAGATGTGCTGCAAGGAACATTTTGAGGGCGAGTCTATCCAGAGTTTCAGTAACTCTCAAATATCCAAACCGGATACTGAGCCCTTGGCTTGTCACAGCAGTGAGCAATGTCGTGGCTGCAAATGCAGACTGGTGCAGCCGCTCTGAGGAAGAGTGTGGAGGTTCCTCGCAAAGTTAAAGACAGAACTACCCTATGACCCAGCAAAAGCACTGCTAAGTGTTTATCCAAAGAATGCAAAAATACAGATGTACCCTGATATTTAGAGCAGCACTATCAACAGCGGCCAAAATACAGAGGGACCCCAAATGTCCATCGACGGATGAGTGGATAAAGATGTGGGAGAGAGAGAGAGAGAGAGAGAGAGAGAGAGAGAGAATGGAGTATTACTCGGTGATCAAAAAGAATGAAATGTTGCCGTTGGCAATGTGGATGGAACTAGGGGGTATTATGCTAAGCGAAATCAACCAGTCAGAGAAAGACAAATATCATACAATTTCACTCATACGTGGAATTTAAGAAACACATCAGATGAACACAGGGGAAGGGAAGGAAAAATTAGTTGAGACAGAGAGGGAGGCAAACCATAAGAGACTCTTACGTGCGGAGCACAAACTGAGGGTTGCTGCAGGGGAGGTGGGCAGGGGGATGGGCTAGATGGGTGACGGGCGTTGAGGAGGGCACGTGTTCTAATGAGCACTGGGTGTTGCACGTAAGGGCTGAATCACTAAATTCTACTCCTGAAACCAAGGCTGCACTGTATGCTGACTAGAATTTAAATAAAAAAATTTTGGGGGCGCCTGGGTGGCTCAGTCGGTTAAGCGTCCGACTTCAGCTCAGGTCACGATCTCGCGGTCCGTGAGTTCGAGCCCCGCGTCGGGCTCTGGGCTGACGGCTCGGAGCCTGGAGCCTGCTTCCGATTCTGTGTCTCTCTCTCTCTCTCTCTGCCCCTCCCCCGTTCATGCTCTGTCTCTCTCTGTCTCAAAAATAAATAAACGTTAAAAAAAAAAATTTTTTTTTTAATTTTTTTTCAAAAAAGAAAAGAAGCGAGCAGGGTGAATTCTGCGTAAGCCCATGCATACTGTGCCCCATACGCTCGCCCGGCCTCTACTTACCGGGGTCGGTGTGGTGATGGGGACACGTCAGGGCTTCGAAGACAGACACGTGTTCCAAACCTGCCTCTACCCTTACCGTCAACTTCGCTCTGGACGTTGTAAAACTCCCTTTCCTTGTACATCAGATGAATTGGGAACAGTAATATCCGTCTTTCAGGCAGGTTTTTCTTGCACGGATTAGAACCAGGGTATACATCTATTTTGTACACGTGCATATATATATTTGTGTGTATATATGTTTATAACACTTATGTATACACATTTATTTGTTTGTATATAACTGGCAGGCCATGAGCCCTTCATCAATAGTAGCTGTGGTCATCGTGATTAGCAGTGGCACCACTAATGACAGTGGAACAGTAGTGAGAATTAGCCCTCGAGGAACCGATTTAAGTCTGACCTGGAACACCCAGGGTTTTTTGTTGCTGTTGTTGGGTTTCTTGGTTGCGTTTTGTGTTGCTGTTTCGTTCTTTGGAGCCATCAGACCAGACTGCCTTTGTTCTCAGCATGTTTATGGGTTGCTTGTTCCTCAGAGAGCCCGCGGGTCCACTTCCAGTGAACAGGACAATGAAATGGGGGTGCCATTTTTGCTTCCACAATCCTTTCCACCTGGGGCTGAATGTACGCAGAAAATCCCAAGGAGGATCCGCGGCCACACGTCGTCTGGTAAAAGCCAAATGGGGGACCCAAGTCTGAGCACATCATTCTTCTTAAAACCTTCCGCTGGTCTTCCAGTTGTTCTCAGGACAAAGACAGAGTCCCTTCTCCAGGCCTTCCAGGCCCTTCAGATCGGGCTTTTACTCATCTCTCCGTCCTTTCTGACTCACCACACCCCAGCCACCCTGACCTTCCGGCGCCTTCTCCAGCACATGGTCTCCTCTGCCAAGAACAGGCCCCCTCTCCCAGCTCTCCGCTGCGTAACCCCTTCCGGTCCCAACGGAAATGTCATTTTTATGGAGGAAGATTTACTGAACCTCCAGACTGGACTAGGTTCCCTAAGGATCTCACGGAGACCTCTGCCCCTCGTCATAGATATCAAATTATTATTAACTCATTATTTGTAAGATTCCATTTAAGGGTCTACCGCTAGGAGACATTAGGTCTCACAAGGGCAGCGACCTCCTTGTCCTTTCTCATGGCTGAAGAAGTCCCGGGGCTTAGCGAGGCTAGGCACAGAAACTCGCTTCATAAATATTTGTTGAATGGATAAGTGGAGCCGTGGGCGGATCCAATGCTGTTTTAGTCTAGTGGCGCCCAGTTTGGATCTCTGCAAGGTCCCTCTGGGGAATGCGGGTCATTCTGAAAGACAGATGAACCATAAACAGTGCTGTGAATGGTAGAGGACAAATAATGTGTATTGATGGAAGCAAGGCCTTCCCATCACGCTCACAGGACTCATCAGCTCTCAGGCTACTCCATCAACAGACCGCACACACGCACACATGCACGCACACACTGCCAGCCGTCGGGGTGGAGGGAAGGCTTCCGGAATCCCAGCCTCAAGGCTGCCCTCACCTGAGTGCCTAGCCCTGCCCTGTCCAATGTGGATAGTCACTGGCTGGCCACAGGGGCCTATCGAGCCCTTGAGATGTGGCTGGGGTGACGAAGGAACTGATTTTTCGATGAGATTTCATTCCGTAGTTGACATTTAAATTTAAAAACCTGAACTCAGTTACTAGAAACAAATTTAAGTAGGTTTGGAACAACTTGGACGGGCGAACCTCCTTTTTCCAACTGTGAACTTTAGGAAGTCTAAACACGGATTAAGTCTTGCTTAATAAAAACGTAGCATTCCATTTGAGGCGTAACCTATCCCAAATTTCAAAGACAGCGCCCCAAAAAGGAAAATTTTCTCATTAGTAACTTTTACATCAATCGTGTATTGAAAAGCTATTTTAGAAACATTAGATCAAATAAAGAGCATTACTAAGATGAACTTTGATTCTTTTCCTCCAGACTGCCGATTTAGAGAGAGAGAGAAATGAGAGAACGTGCTCCTTTCAAACCAGAGCCTGTAGGTTTGAGACGGACATCACCATCACTGTGGCCCATACTTGGAAGGAGGAGACAATGGAAGGGAGACTCTTCTTTCTCTACGTGGAAAAATCATCATATTAACACCTGAAATGGTAGACACCCGAGTCATAGGCAGGGTTGTGAAGAGGGAGCACAATTTACCTTCCTGCACAGACAGCGGTAATGTTCTTTATTGAGCTATTTCCATCCACAAGAGAGCAGTACATTGTGCAGAGGCTTCTGTCACACAGGGTTGCCTGCCATACCTGAAACGGAATGACGATTAGAGACCATAAATTTGTTCTTCCGAAGTACCTTCCCTCCATAGATCTTGCAAGCCTTCACTGATGCTAAGTGAGTCTTTCACGATGGGCTACAAGGTCAAAAATCTCACCTCCTTTTGGCTGCTGAGAAAGAGTGTTTTGCCTAAGGTCACAGAGCCAAGCCACAACGCCCGGGCTGGCCAGGTGCACCTGTTGGTCTGTTCACTGGACTGTTACCCCCGGCGGCTTCTCGGAAGGTGCCAGTCGGTTATTCCCAGTCCTTCCTGCTTCCCAGACTGCCAGCCTCCGCTACCCACTACCTAGACCGCAAGAGGAGTGATATTCTTCGGTAAGTGACAAAAATTTAAAAAAATGGTTTTACCGGGTCCTTTTTCAATGGAGAGCACATGGCTTAAAAGCAAATGTCAGGCAGATAATCTTTTACTGTGTCTTTGTACGTATGATTTGGAGGTTTGCTGTTCACAATGCGGTCCGCTGATCAGCGGCACTGACGTCATCTGGGACCTTGTTACAAATGCAGAATCTCAGGCCCGACTCCAGACCTACTGAGTCAGAACGGGCACTTACACAACCTCCCCCAGGATTCACGTGCATGTTAGAGCCTGACAAGTGTCGTCTGTAGGACGTGAGTTATGTCCCAGCCTCCTCACTGTGAGCGATTGGAGGGAATCTACTGGCTCTCCCTTGTGGATGTTTGTCCTCTCCTCTCTGTCTCTCTCACCGTCTCTCTGGCACACACACACACACACACACACACCTATAAAACGTCTGCAGACTTGCTTCTTTGTAAGGCTCTCCGTTTCCCTCCCTGATGACCCTGGTTTGCACATGGACAGGGGTCTTGCGATGCTCATTCGTCTTCAGTCTAACTCGCTTCATACATATTTGTTGAACGGATAAGAGGAGCCGTGGGCAGATACACCACAGTGCTCCGTTCTTCCGTCGGTGGACTGGCAGAGTGGAGCAGACCCGGGGGCCTCCAGAGGCCAGGGAGGCAACCCAGCTGAGCCCAGAGAGCCTCGCTGGCTTCAGAGGAATCTAAATCTGTGTTCTTCCAGCGCACATCCGTTTGGTTTGCTTATCATACGCCATTGGAATAAAGCTTGCTTTCGCGGAGTAACACGCCATTCTCGTTTCTCACGGAACATGGATTTACCTTTTGCCTTCCCACTTTTGATGGAAGTGGAAGGTGCAAGAAATGTTTCGTATTTCCCTGAACACTCGTACGTAGCCAGACTGACCGCATAAACACAGCCACTGCTGGCTTCTCCGGGGAGCCAGAGCGGCTGTGCGCACACAGACGGTGTGCTGGTGGGAAGGGGGTGAGGGTCTCTGTTCCAGCCATTGTCTCCAGGCGGGAACTTGAGCCCATTTTACCGGATCCTCCCATTTCTCAAAGAGAAGCCGGAAATCTGGATTTTTATGTGAAATCTCCCATTTTTTAATGTTGGCAATTAATTCGATTTCTTTAAACATTGGGCGGGCCAAACAAAACATATCTGCAAGCCAAAATCTACACCCTCTGGACTGCGGTTTCCACGTCTCTTACAGCAAAGTCTCAAAAGAGAGCATGTTACGTGTTTCGTTCAGGGTAGCTGTCCACCCATGGTCCTTTCAAGGGGTCAGAGTGTGGAGTCTAAAAGAAGTATAAGCCCACCCTTTCCGCAGGGACTGGGCGGCAAAAGGCCACTTCTTTTTTTTTTTTTTTTTTATGTTTATTTATGTTTGAGAGAGAGAGAGAGAGAGAGAGAGAACGTGAGCAGGGGAGGGGCAGAGAGAGAGGGAGACACAGAATCCGAAATAGGCTCCAGGCTCCGAGCCATCAGCACAGAGCCCGACGCGGGGCTCGAACTCACGAACCGCGAAATCCTGACCTGAGCTGAAGTCGGCCCCTCAACCGACTGAGCCACCCAGGCGCCCCCAAAAGGTCACTTCTAAAGAAGCAGTATGAGTTGGGTGGTCCCCCCAATATGTATATCACATCGGCAAATACAAGAATAGGAAATTCTGGGGGACACTAACCCACGCGCTTTATTAAAAGTCAGGTTTATTGGGGTATAAACCCATCCTTTCTAGTGCACGATTCTGGGAGTTTTGAGGCGGGCACACAGTCACATCATCGCCATCACAACCCACGTAGTTCCATCACACCCCAAATTTCCCACATGTCGCCTTTGAAGACACCCCAACCCCTAAACCCTGGCAACCACTGATCGGTTCTCTGTCCCCATAGGTATGCCTTTTTTCAGAATGTCATCAAAATGGGATCGTCTAGTTTATAGCCTTTTGCGTCTGGCTTCTTTCACGTAACCTAACGCATCTGAGATTTAATCATGTTACTACACAGATCAGCAGCTCATTTCTTTTTACTGCCAACTAACTCTCCATTGTGTGGGGGAACCACAACGTGTTCCCCCCGTTTATCAAGTCAAGGACACTTGATGATTGTGAATGACAAAAGCCCTTACCACCATTCACGCAGAGGCTTTAGTGAGCAAATAGTTTTAATTTCTCTCGGGTAAAACTACCTAGGAATGGGATTTTTAGGTCTTATGGTAAGCATATACTGAACTTACTGTGAAATTGCAAAACTATTTTCTTTTTTTTTTTAATGTTTATTTTTTGAGAGAGAGACACACATGCACACAGACAGAGATGAGCGGGGGAGGGACTGAGAGAGATAGAGACACAGAATTGGAAGCAGGCTCCAGGCTCCGAGCTGTCAGCACAGAGCCCGACGCAGGGCTCGAACTCACGAACCCCAAGATCATGACCTGAGCTGAAGTCGGACGCTTAACCGACAGAGCCACCCAGGTGCCCCGCAAAACCATTTTCCAAAGTGGCTGAACCATGCATCATTCCCAAGAGCAGTATTTGAAAGTTGTCGTTGCTCTGTATCCTCTCCAGCCCTCCCCCCCCACCCGAGTCAGCATTTTGTTTTTGTTTTGGCCCTTTCTGATAGGTGTGTGGTTACACGCCCGTTTTTGACAAATTGTGCCACACATGTAGCTCTTCCTCGTCATCTGTGGCCTCAGCACAAACAACCAAATATTCTATCTGCTGTAACGTCTTCTCCCTGCACGAATTGACCCATCCCTCATCAGCACCCTCGCATGTGTCATAAGGTAAGTGACTTTTAATTCCACCAGACTCGAATCCCCCTGATGTGACTTAGGGCCATTCTGCTCCTGAGCCCCTGAGAGATCGTGGACAACGGCCAAGAAAAAAAAAAAAAAAAGGCAACTTTGAATCGGTCTTGCACGGGTTAAAAGTCATTGCGACACCAAAGGCAAACATAAAAGAAATGGTCGGATTCGGGTTACATATTAACGGGGTTTGGTCGGACGGGAGCTGAGGCAGTTGCAGAAAACACTGCGTCCCTTATCACTGTCGGCAGCCCTCTGTACCTGCCCTGGACTTGACTGGATTCACAAGAGATCTTTTGAAAAGATGCAGGGAAGGGAAGCAGCCCACGTTTCCTGGCAGTAAATTTAAAACGTTGCTCGAGCATTCCAGAGATTTTCACTCAACATTCCTCTGGCTGACACCTCCACGATCTGCCAGCCCTTAAAAATTGGTGTTTTGTACGTCTTATTCTCACAAACATCTTAGAAGATACCCTCCTCCCTGCGGCCACGTCGGACAGAGCCAGCTTTTTCCATTTTCTAAAGCCGCGACAGCGCCACGCTGCTTGATTCGTGCAGTAATAAACAAAGAGGCAAAGATGTCCGTTTCTGATGGGTCCCCTCACCCCACCCCCCCTCAAGGGCACCAGAACTGAAAAATGTGAAGTTACAACAGTCTGGGATAGGAGGCCATGGGGGGTGAAATTGCTGTATTATGACAATATCCTTCAGTGTTTCGGTAACTAAACCCTCTTAATGACATCCTAGGGAGACCAGCTTAATATTGAATTCTAGCCTCGATGTTTTGGGTCTGGGCCCAGAAAAATAACCCGCTCCCCAGAATCACTGAGAACTGATGGGGGTCGTCAGGCTGGTGAGTCAACTGTGATTGAAACATAGGTGTGGAATGGTATATATGTGGCCCTTTTCTGATGCGAGGCCGTGTTTGGCTCAGGATGTCTAAAATAATGGGGCTGGCAAAGCGACAAGACCAGGAAGATTCAGAGAACGAAGGCTTCTGAGGCATCGACGTCTACGGTAGGTCCCGTGCACTTTTGAAGATACAAGGAACTTTCAAATAAGCTGGGAGTTCAACGAAAGAGAGCACCCAAGGTGGAATGCTCGAGATTTGTGAGGATGAAGAGAAAACAAGTGTGCGGGAACAGCATCTCAAATCCAGGACAAAGGATATGGTTACAGCAGAGGAGCCACGAAGCAAGAGTTAAGCTGAAGGGGACAGTCGAGGTCACAGGGCCTCTTATCATGACCGGAGACCAGAGCACCCGTCTTGGCATGGTCGTTCCTCAGTCATATCCTGTAACAGGACAACAAAGCCAGTGGTCAAGATTTGAGTGGATTGAAGAATCAAGGCCACAAGAAGAGCCCTGTTGTAGAACTGAGCCTGAGTCCTGCGGTAAAATTTTTTCAGAGTTTGATTATTGCCAACCTAAGTTCACTAGGGGGACAAGAGGATTTACCGTACAAAGTGCAAGCACGTGGGGGCGCCTGGGTGGCTCCGCTGGTTAAGAGTCCCACTTTGGCTCGGGTCATGATCTCGCGGTCCGTGAGTTCGAGCCCCACGTCCGGCTCTGTGCTGAACAGCTCCGAGCCTGGAGCCTGCTTTAGCTTCTGTGCCTCCCTCTCTCTTCTCCTCCCCCACTCATGCTCTGTCTCTCTCACTCTCGAAAATGAATTAATGTTAAAAAAAATTTTTTTTAAGCGCAAGCACGTGAAATGGACGGTAGATGCTTTGTCGGTGGATTCTAACCTCTGCCCCACCAAGCCGTGAGATTCAGTGGAGACCCACATGGAAGAAAAGAGAGAGAGGGGGGCCAAATGTGTGGGTTCCTGAGATCCTTACCCTCGCGTCTACCAGGAAAAGCTCCGCTTGATCTGTTCCCAATGTTGAAGCCTCTGTCTAACGTTGCATCCTAAAAAAAAGTAGGTTCTGCTGATGAAAAAAGGCTGAAAAGCAATGTGCCAAGAGGCGGCCGGGCCGGCCGGGGCGGGATGTTGCGGGAGAAATGAGAGAAATCGGACCGGGAGTCCCGGGCAGGGAGTCTTTGAGACAGAAGCACTACAGATTTTTCTGAGCAAAGCCACACACTGAAAAGAGAAAGTAGTCCTCTCCCTGAGTTCCTTCATGTTAGGGGGCTCACGTAATTTATTATCCTCATTGGAACACTTTTGCGAAGGAAGTGGGGTTCCATGAAAATGTATTGGTGGATACTGAGGCCTCGTCAGCTCTGGCTGCCCTGGGTGAACCAGAATGCCGGGTCATCCGAATTAGCTGCTGGCCATGTTGACTCAGGCCCCAGTGGGAAAGATAGACCTATTTCTAAGGAGGTCATCAGTGTGAGTTGTTGTCACTTCGAGTAAAGGAGACAGTTCCAGTAGGGAAGTTACCCAATGTACACAATTGGATTGACCCTACATATCGAGGCTGGCTTGCTTGCTTGCTTTTCCACTATACTGGGAGAAGAGAGAGAAAACCTTCTATCATATTAATCTCATTCCTTTACCTTATAGGCCCTCTCCTCTTCTGACACTGAAGGCAGAGAGAGTGGGTTACTGGAGTCCGTCCCACTGAAGTCACAAAAATGACCAGAAAATTTGGCTTGTGTGCCACGGCTCATGGACAGTGCCCAGGAGGAGATTTGGTGACATCTCCAGAGGCCACGAATGCTGCTCTGAATGCGGACCTGCGCGTCTGTGCCCCTCCTCTTCACCACCGTTGGCCACCCCCGTACCCCCAAAGCCGTTCAGATTCTGTTTGGTGATAGTTAACACGTCTAACCACTTCTCCGAAAGACCAACAAGAGGAAACCACCAGCGAGAGAGAAAGTCAGCTTGTTACAAGTTCTGGCCAACTCACACCTTGTGTTTGTTCACAGAGTCTGCCAGAAAGTTCCCTCCTGACAGCCTAATTTACAACTTTCCTTGAGCTGCCAAATCATCACCCAACAGACTTCTCCTATAACTCCTGCTCTGCTACCCAACTATGGCCTCCTTGCAGAGCATTAAACAAAAGCACTCAGACCCAGCACAAGGGTGACCCACATCAGGCACAAATAATCTACCTGTCACTCACCCACCACACTTGGCAATTGGCAACAATAACGTGGGCGGCCAAGTAATTACAGCAGGGAAGTTGGAAGACGAAATTTATGAGTCTCAATCTAAATGCTTGGCATGCTGTCTCACTAGAAAACTGAGCTCCTCACGGTCAAGAACGGAGAACTGTGAAAAGTGGGTAGATTAAGGGCTCTGAGCTACATATCGAGGGTCTCATCATTGTCAAAACAAATGTTTTATTTAGCATACATGCTTACACCTCCTGGCCCTCCAGCGGTTCCTGGATCTCTCCCTGAGGGATATGCAAACAAGGGAGGAATAATAAAAACCAACAAGCTACCAGCATCAGGACCAAACCCCGACGCAGATCACGTTGCCAGCAAGACTTACGTGGTGACCATCTCCACGTGGTAGAAGTGGGCTTGACCTCTATCTGCTCCCTGCTGGCTTTCTATATTTTCCAAATTTTCTACTACAAACACATATGCCCTTGATAATCAGAAAAACACAAACGTCGAGAGAAAAACGTCGTGGAATCAGGATCCAAATGCAAGTCTGTCTGACGATGAAGCCAGAGTCCTTCCTCCTACTCCTCACTACTGCCTCTCACCCGTGTCCACCTTGGACACCCTTACGTATTTTATTCTTTTTTTTTTTAATTTTTTTTTTCAACTTTTTAAATTTATTTTTGGGACAGAGAGAGACAGAGCATGAACGGGGGAGGGGCAGAGAGAGAGGGAGACACAGAATCGGAAACAGGCTCCAGGCTCTGAGCCATCAGCCCAGAGCCCGACGCGGGGCTCGAACTCACGGACCGCGAGATCGTGACCTGGCTGGAGTCGGACGCTTAACCGACTGCGCCACCCAGGCGCCCCACGTATTTTATTCTTATTTAATAAACAAGTGAATAGAGCTGGATGTGTGCCAGGTACCTTTCTAAGACTCTTAAATGTATTAACCTGCTGAAACCTCACACCATTCTGTGATGTGGGCACTTTCATATTCTCATTCTACAGCTGAGAAAACGAAGGCACAGAAAGCTTAGGCAACTTGCCCAAGGTGACACAGCTGTGAGCAGCAAAACTGGGATTCTTCTCCAGGCAGCCTGTCTCCAGAGTCCGTGCTCTCCATTGCTCGGTTAAGGTGCCTCCACCTTCTCCTACTCAAGGTAGATCCTCTCTGGTCTGCATACCCTTTTCCAGCCTGGCCAGGCCCCCACCACCCGTGTTAGTGTCCAAGTCGGACAGTCAGGCCAAAGGAGCATCTTTATGAAGAAAGTGGCCGGGCGCCTGGGTGTCTCAGTGGACTGTCTGACTCTTGATTTCAGCTCAGGTTGTGATCTCACGGTCATGAGATTGAGCCCTGCATCGGGCTCTGAGCTGAGTGTAGAGCCTGCTTGGGATTCTCTCTCTCCCTGTCTCTCTCTCTCCATCTGCCTCTCTATCTCTCTCAAAATAAACAAACATTAAAAAAGATAGAGAGAGGGAGAATGGCTCCAGCCTCGAAGCCTCGGATGGTCAGTGTCCATGACGACAAGGAATAAAAGATGTGAGGATCCCACTCCCTTAAAAAATAACCACAGAATCATTTTTCTCATCTCACCAAGCACACATTTACATTAAGGTCCTTGAAAATGTTTTTGCCTCCTTGGTTTGTCCCTGGTCTTCTCCTCCTCTTAGACTTAACCTCCTCAGCCAACCGCTCCCCCATCACACACACGTCATCGGCATCTCCATAAAGGGAGTTGTCCATGCTGGGCCAGCCTGTTGACCTCTCTGGACCCCAGATTTTCATCTGCAAATTCAGGGGTTTGCATTGAAGTTCTCCGATTAAGGTGCCACCTGGCATTTGCAGTTTGTAAGTTATGTCCGCGTCCATCACATCATTTTATCCTCAACGACCCCAGACAATGGATGCAAAGGTATGCTGTCCTCAGTTTCCCAGGGAGGGCACTGACGGTTCTCTGCAACAGAGAGAGAAACCCAGATATCCCAGTGAGAAGCCTATAACTCCTTCCTCTTCATCCCCAACAGATCTAAGGGTCCTTTCAAGCTCACGGTCTGTGCTTGTATGCCTGCCTCGCGGGGCCCTGTCCCCATCGGGGCGTGCTGTCTGTACGTTGGAGCCAGCTGCTGCAGAATGCTGGCCACCTGGGACATTCGAGAGTCTCGCGTGCTACCTGAAGAATGCAGTGATGAAGTGTTCCCTTTAATCCTCACCTTCGTGGGTCTGGCACATCAGAGCCAGTCACTGAGAGCACGGAATCTGGTCCGGGTTTTCTGCAAGCCGCATCTGGCTGGCCTTTCCCCAGCCTGTTCCTTCCCTCCACAGCTGGTCGCCTGCCTGCCCAGGCGGGCACGTGGGGGCGGGCAGTGGGGGTGCCGAAGAATTTTCTGGATTCTGCATCGGCTCACCCTCTGGCTTCCATTTGTCTCTTTAGACAGATCTGACATGGTATTTGCATGCGTGTCGTGCCATGGGTCTCAAACTTCCTTCCAGAAGATCCTTGCCTACATAGCAGTGTTGTTGGCTGGAGGGAGGGGTGGGGAAGCTGGTATGATTCAGGGTGCATAGAAACCAGGTAAGCACAAAGGTTTATAACTCACACAGAGCTTGGGGCCAAAATGTGTACCCTGAGTAGCGTAAAGATGTACCCCACCTGCCTGAAACAGTCCTGACTGACACCTGCTCCCAGTTGTCATTTTTAATAGCAGCCTCTTTCACCCGATCAAATGTTTCCTGGTTTGCACAATAAATTATATGCATACCCTGTCTATGATGTGACATCGAGGGCTGCCAAGTTATAGAATCTCCAAGCCAAAAGGCACGCTGAAGAGCTGTAGACTCAGGGACCCATCCAGGGCTCAGAATCCCCTTCTGAAACATCGTGACAGAATTAAAGCACTATTGAGCAGTCCGTTCAGACCCACAGCTTCATAAAGGTTTTCAAGTCACTTCATAGGTGTCTGTTGTGTCTCCAAAGCTCACAGCACGGGAAGACCTCATCAACGTGGTCGGAAAGAAAGGTGCCCGAATAACTCGGTCACGGATGAGGCAGGGACATTGGTAGAGAGAAGGAAGGCACCAGAATTTCTGAGTGCTCGTTGTGTGCCTTCCACCGTGCCAAGAGGTTTGCCCTCCGGTATATGCATGTGGGAAGCGATGCTGAGAAAGACACGTAGGAAGGCTAAGTAAACCACCCCGGATCCCAAGAGCTAGCATCGGCCGGGCTGGGACTCGAACCCCAGCACGTTGCCCCTGTTAGAGCCTGTGGCCGCCCTGTTGTGTCCTCCCCCCCATCTCCTTTCTGCTCTGGTGCTCAAAGTGGCAAGAAAAAAGCGTGTGGCTGGCCCTCACCTCTTATGCCAGGCGGCCTGGCAATTCCCAAAGAACACACTCTTCAAAGAGGGGCTGAAGGGGCCCCTGGGCGGCTCAGTCAGTTAAGCGTCTGACTTAAGCTCGGGTCATGATCTCGCAGTTCGTGAGTTCGAGCCCCGCGTCGGGCTCTGTGTTGACAGCTCAGAGCCAGATTCCGTGTCTCCCTCTCTCTCTGCCCCTCCCCTGCTCACGCTCTGTCTCTGTCTCTCTCTCTCTCTCAAAAGTAAACGTTAAGAAACAAAAAACACACAAAAAAAGAGAGAGAGACTGAAGAAATTCTGTTACAATCTACCCCCAGCTTACAAGTAAGTGTTCCCTTTCATCGCGGTGACAAAACAGTACTTAAGGGACCTGGTCCCCAGTGGTGAACGTGGTTACCCCGTGGTCTTAGCGTTCTCTTTCCTTCTGAGGAAAAGGCAGGGGTTGAGAGAAAGGAGGCCATTTCGAGCTGCTCCTTGGCCCTAGGGCGTCACTGCCGTGGCCCCATTTCCTGCTTGAGCTATCACTTCAGACCAGCTGTCTTCTTCTGGAAGATACTCGAGGGGCCCTCAGGAGCTCCCGGGACTGGCGGGAGGGAGCCCCAAAAGGCCCGGGTCAAATGACGAAGCATTTCTCGCGCCCTGTGTCCCGGGAGGTGCTTGCAGCCGGGGCAGGTGCGAGGCCAAAGCACCCTCGGGCCGCCTGCTGCAGCCACAGATGATGGGAGACCGACATCCCCCCCGGAAATAATGTCTGAGGGAACAGGAGGGGATTCGAGAGCGAACCAGCGCTCTTAACAGACATGGGTGCACCGCCCATTGTGCGCTCGGGCCCCACACCGAGTCCACAAACAATGCAGCGTGCCTCCCCCACGGTGTTGAGCAAGACACGTTTGCTTCCGGCCATGACCGAGCAGACCCCCTGCGGACCCTGCGTGTCTTATCTCCCGGTCCTGTGCACGGAGGCGGTGCGGCCTGGTGGGAAAGGGCGGAGCGCTCAGCGACCTTGGTCATGCACTTTAGCCCCACCTGGGTATCGGGTGCCACGTCCCAAAGTCAGACCTTGTAGCAGTATATGGCGAAGACGTCTCGCGTCGTGTTGTAATGATTCGATGTGTGGCTATCACCTGAAACCCAGTATTTTCACGGAGTTTTGCGGCTTACGGCAGGCTAGGTAAAAATAGGGAGTCAGGTTTTTTTCAGAAGTAAGCAAGTAACAGGAGAGGTGGAACTGTGGCAAAGGCTGATTCAGAGAAGTGACATTTTCAAGCCTGAGATAATGCGAGTGGAAATGAAAATGCGTGTGGTCCGTAGAGAGAGAAGAGGTTCTAATCACCCCTCAGTGGTGTTTCCTCCCTCGTGCACCCAAACCATGACAAATTAGGCACCCGTCTCTTTTTTTTAATGTTTACTTATTTATTTTTGAGGGACAGACAGAGAGAGAGAGAGAGAGAGAGAGAGAGAAAACACACGCGGGGGAAGGGCAAGAGAGGAGACATAGAATCCAAAGCAGGCTCCAGGCTCTGAGCTGCCAGCACAGAGCCCAACACAGGGCTTGAACCCGCAAACCGTGAAATGATAACCTGAGCCTAAGTCAGACACTTAACCGACGGAGCCTCCCAGGAGCCCCCAGGCACCTGTCTTCTAACTCACACTGCTCCGACGGCACATCGCTTTGCATGTGATGCCGTGGGGAGCCTGGCAAAGGGTGAGACCTAGTGCCTGATCTGAAGAGAGGATAACTGAGGGGGGAAGAGAAAAGACGAGCACAGAAAATAACTGTAAAATGGGATAAGCCCCAAAGAAGAGGGACAAAGTCCCCATAGCAGGTGCTCAAAGGATGGATAAGTCAGGCCAGCTTGGGGGTGGGGGGGGTGGAGGGGTCAAGAAAGACTTCATGGAGATTTGAGACGCCGTTTCAGAAAAGCCAGAGAGACACGGCAGAATTTCAATGACAGAGAGGAAGGGACGGGGGAGGGGGACACGGGAGAGACATTCCAGAGAAGGACAAACACTTGAGCAATGGCAGAGGGACCAGGAAGTGGTGTGAGGGTAGAAAGTCCCTTCTGTGTGGCCGAGAAGTCGAATGGAAGTCTGGCAGAGCATCAGACGAGGCTAGGGTACAAGCAGCCTTGAAGAGCAGACTAGAGATATTCTGCTTCATGGGGCGGGAACGGGGGGCGGAGGGGTTGGGGGGGGGGCGCCGGGTCTGCGCTGGAAGAGACGGAGCCTGGAAATGGGCCACGGGCACAGGTTCCTGCCACCCCATCCCCGGTTACTGTGATGGCCTCGGAGAAGTGTGACCGAAGTGTGGGTTGGAGGGGTCAACGTGATGGCTTTGCAGACAGACTCTCTGGGACCTGGGAAGTGATGAAGGGGAGACATGAATGGGGAAAATCCAAGGACCCCTGGACCACCAGACCCCCTCCCGTCCCTCTGGTGCACATTAGTAACACATTAATTCCATTATATTGTATATTACAATACAATTCTGCTACATCGTATTTCATTTTACTGTAACAAATATTGCAGTCTACAATTACATTGATACATTCTAGAACTACATTATCTCTGTGCATATACGCGTATGTATAGTGGGTAAAGCAAGTCATATAATACGGTATACATTACATAGAATGGACCATGGCCGTTTGGTACATTTCGTCTTGAGTTTTCGCTCGGCTTACACCTGCCTGTATACATCCACAGATACCGAGTCACCCGGTTTCCCTTCCAAAATAAGGATCATCCCCTTGGTCTTCTGTTCCGTTCACTTCCCCCGGGTCTTTTCTTCTCTCTTCTTCTCTTGAGGCTTCTCGGGGCCCCTAAGGCATTTTTATTTGTATTATGTCGCTTATAAATGTTTGGCTTGGCCGACAACACCAGGGTATGTGTATGACACATGCACACAGATACAGATACAGAGATACAGACAGAGAATCTATAGATATATATATCTATATATCTATAGAAAATGTGTGTTGTAAAAATAAATTATACTTTATAAATTATATACTTATATTTTTAACATATATGTTGTTTTTTATTTGAGAGAGAGTGTGTGTGCACACGTGAGCAAGGTAGAGGGACAGAGAGAGAGAGAGAATGTTAAACAGGCTCCATGCCCAACACAGAGCCTGAGCAGGGCTTGATCCACCCCCCGCACCCGCCCCCCCCCCCCCCCCCGGGATCACGATCCGAGCCGATATCAAGCCTCGGATGCTCAACCGACTGAGCCACCCAGGCGCCCTATGTTTAACATACATAGTTGAAACAAACTTTGCAGATGTGACTAAAGTGCCAGACCTTGAGAAGGGAAGATGATCCTGGATCATTCGGGTGGGCCCAACCCAGCCTCACGAATCCTTAGAAGTGGAGAGCCACTCTTTTTTTCCAGCTGGGGTCAGAGAGAGACAGACCGACAACAACAGAGGGTCGTGAAGATGTGACGCTTGGAGAGGCTTTGGGGATGGAGAGGCTTTGGGGCAGCCTCCACGTTGGAGAAGGCAAGGGAGCCAAATCTCCGCCAGGTCCCCCGGAAGGAACTCAGCCAGAAGACACTCAAAAACTATGTCGCCTGCCTCACCTACCTCATCCACGCCCTAGCTGCGTGGCTCACGGCCTGAGAAAGTTACTGCGACTCTCTGACTCTCGTTGGCCTCCACGGAAATGGGGGTGATGCCTTGTCACGGAAGGTCAGGGGGCTCACTCAGGTGTCAGATCGATCACCCCTTGCTTCTCGCGCGCAGGCCAGTGGGTAGGAAGTGTCGGTGTTTCTGCCAGAGCAGAATGCATAACTTTACCACACCATGTCCCTTTTCTGCTCAGCACCTTCCAGAAGCTCCCCTTCTTACTCACAGGGAGCCTACAGACTTCCCCTGTTCTCAAGGCCCTCGTGACACTATCTGGCCCCATTTCCTCTCTGACCGTGTCACCCTCTACTCTCCCCGCCGCTGACTTTGCTCCAGTCACTCCGGCCGCCTTGCTGTTGCGGGGGCACAACAGGCAGCTTCCAGCCTTGGGCATTTGCACCTGCTGTTTGCCTAAAATCCTCATCGTTAGTATCGACATGGATTTCTCCCATAACCCCTTCAGGTCTTCACCGCAAATATTACCTTCCTTTTGAACCTTCCCTGAGAACCCAACTTACAACTGCAGCACCCCCAACCCAGCGCCCCTCACACCCTCTTCTGGGCTCCTCCGAGGTAATCGGGCCTTCTAACACGACACAAATTTTATCTGTTCTGTTTGCTCGGTTTTCTCCGTTGGAACGTAAGCTCCCATGAGGGCTCCTTTTAGAGGAGGCAATAGGTGATCCATCAATACGTTTGAATGAATAAACAGCTATCTAATCAGGAAATAACTATCAGCATCATCTCCCACTAAAGACCTCTCCTTTCGGTTACAAATGGAAAAGGAAGCCAGAAGGATGGTAATCAACTTGCCCTTGAATGAGGAAGCCGCAGCTAAGAGCGAGTCCTTGACTGATCTCGCTGAGCCCAGCCCTCCCAAGGGAGGTGTGGAAATGTGGTCCAGGGTCTCCGGCCCCGGCCCTGGTGTCCCAGACAGAGAGAGCTGGCCTTCCCATTTCCCCGTCCTTCCTGGTTTCGGCCTCTAAAAACCGGAAGGACATTTCGTCTCAGGTTTTCAGCACTGGCAGGCCCAGGACGGAGCAGGAAGTGTGGAGGCGTGCGAAAATGGAGAGAGAAGAAGAATTAAGCTCACTGCATGTAGAGGGCTATAAGACTTCCTCTGTAGCCGGTCACAGCACACGGGGCTCCACGTATCTTCACTGCGCGCAGCGAACGCGATTGTTGGCCCGCATTCCACAGTACATTCTGTGCCCAGCAGAAGACGGATGGGCTGAGACTCGCGCCCGAGTGAGCTCACACTCCGCGGTGGTGGACCATTGGAAAGACGAACTCAGCTCATCTTCTCCCTCCGCAGTGTCCATGCTGAGCGGACGGGAGATTGAAGAAGGTCCCCAGGCGTGTCCCGATCTCCGAGGAACTGTGTGCAGGGTTCATGGCAAGCTTTCGAATCGGGCCAACAGAGACCTCTTGGGCCAACGGACACTTCCTTAAGGAAGGAGTGTATTTACATCATTCCCCAGCACTTAGCCAGTGCCCGCTCCCCTCAACAAATCCTTGTTCCCTAAAATAACCACACAGCCTCAGAGCCTCCGTAAAATGGGATCATAAAGCCCGCCTCATGAAGCCGGGCGATGAGGATATGCTGTCAAGCCTCTAAGGTCTTACCCAGTGCCTGGCACGTGATAAGCATCCGTGTAAATGAACTGTCCCTTTGGTCACCGGAGGTGATGTGATGGTGGAGGAGGTCTAGTTAGCTCTGGATACATTCTAGCCCGTCCTTAAATCCCTAGTTGTCCAATCCAGAAATTTGGACTAAGCATGGGCTTGAGCTGGACATCAGGGTGACCCACTTCTCTTAGAAAAGCCTTGTTCTGGGGCGTCCGGGTGTCTCAGTCGGCTGAGCGTCCAACTTTGGCTCGGGTCATGATCTCGCGGTCCGTGGGTTCGAGCCCCGCGTCGGGCTCTGTGCTGACGGCTCAGAGCCTGGAGCCTGTTTCGGATTCTGTGTCTCCCTCTTTCTCTGACCCTTCCCCCGTTCATGCTCTGTCTCTCTCTGTCTCAAAAATAAATAAACGTTAAAAAAAATTTTTTTTTAAAAAGAAAAGCCTTGTTCAACTGGAGCCAAGGCTCTGGAAGGGGAAGGATGCGTTTCTGTATCCCAGGCCTCCAGGGCGCCTGGTGGCAGAGGTGACACAGCAGGAGTGCACACGGCCCAGCCTGGTTCAAGGTCCCTCCCTCCCTGCGGCCAGGCACGGCCCCCGGAAGGGCACCAGGTTCCATTGTACCTGACAAATGGATGTATCAGAGCAAAGGCAGGCAATTGGAACATTTTCCCAGCCTTCCCTCTGTTAGGTTTTCAAAGCTGAAAACGAATAAAAATTAAAAAAGAAATGCTAAATGTCCCTCCCCTTAACTACACATCCGCATATGAGACCCAGCTAAACTACCCTTGAAGCGCACCTGCCCATCTCCTCAGCAGGTCCAAGGACCACCTGCCGATGTGCGGGGCTTCAGTAAAGACCTAAGACCTTTCTAGAAGCGAGATACTCTAGGATCCCCCGAAAGCTTGGGAGGTTCAGCTCGGAATCTGCTTGGCTAAGAGGGGTGGGTCTCACACCCGCAAGCTGAACCGTCCCTTTTTGGAAAAGCGCGCTCTTTCTCACACTTCTCACTACGATAATAACACAAAGGAGACCTCTTCCAGAAATAAAAGCAAAGGGGCTTGCTTAGCACCAACGATGCTTGCAACAGAGGTCTGTGAAAATAAGATCTGAATCAGATAGGCAGCCATGGGTGCGATAATCATTTCAGAAGTGCTTACTGACAGAGGTGGGCTTTCTTCCGCAATCGCAGGGGGAATTGGGGGATGTCTCTCAAAGAAACAGAAAACGTAATGACTCGGGGCCCCTGGGTGGCGCAGTCGGTTAAGCGTCCGACTTCAGCCAGGTCACGATCTCGCGGTCCGTGAGTTCGAGCCCCGCGTCAGGCTCTGGGCTGATGGCTCGGAGCCTGGAGCCTGTTTCCGATTCTGTGTCTCCCTCTCTCTCTGCCCCTCCCCCGTTCATGCTCTGTCTCTCTCTGTCCCAAAAATAAATTAAAAAAATGTTGAAAAAAAAATTTAAAAAAAAAAAAAAAAAAAAAGAAAACGTAATGACTCAAATGATTTCAAGTTATTGTCGCCACCACTGGGTTTAGTCAGGCGTGTCGCCTTTTTCTTAGTGTAGACACTCAGCTTTAAATTAACCACTCTGGGGGCGCCTGGGTGGCGCAGTCGGTTAAGCGTCCGACTTCAGTCGGGTCACGATCTCGCGGTCCGTGAGTTCGAGCCCCGCGTCGGGCTCTGGGCCGATGGCTCGGAGCCTGGAGCCTGTTTCCGATTCTGTGTCTCCCTCTCTCTCTGCCCCTCCCCCGTTCATGCTCTGTCTCTCTCTGTCCCAAAAATAAATTAAAAAAAAAATAATTAAAAAAAAAAATAAAATAAAATAAATTAACCACTCTGATAAACAGCAGCGACTTGGTTACGAATGGTAGTGAGCCCTCTTGATTTTTTTTTTTTTTTTTTTTTTTTTGGAAATGTGTTGGAGCGGACTCCTGAGTTCCGCTCCTTTAAGTCAGCAGCTGTGCCCCACTGTCCTTCTGCGAAGCCCCCAGAGCTGTGGGGGAAGAGAGACGTTCCGGGAATGGCTTGAGGCACCAGGGTACAATCTTCCCACAAGGCAGGCAGCTGAGGACCTACTACGTGTTGCTCCAGATATGTTGCTCTGGTGATGGGGTGAATGAGGAATAGAGTCCGGAAGACGCGTGTCAGAGGGCTCTACCCAAGCAGATACAAGCACTGAAATAGGATAAGCGTGGTAAGCAAAGCAGGGGGAGTGTGCACCCACTTCCTGGAGGTGACAGTCAGCCCACATCTTTAAAGACGACTAGGAATCTGCCAGAGAAATGACGGAACAGCAGGCCAGATCCACATCTGGGACTTCGCTTTATTAAGAAAAACCGCTTCGGGGCGGCGGGGGCGGGTGTGGGGGGCGCCCGGGGGGCTCAGTCGGTTGAGCCTCCCACTGTCGACCTCAGCTCAGGTCAGGATCTCCCGGTTCGTGGGACGGAGACCCACATCAGGCTCCGCATTGGGCCTGCAGCCTCTCTCCCCCTCTCTCTCTTCCCCTCCCCTGCTTGCCCTCTCTCTCTCTCTCTCTCTCTCAAAAAAAAAATTAATAATAATAATTAATTAACTAGGTTTTTAAAACTTAAAAAAAAAAGCTGCCCGAGCCACACAGGAGGACCCACAGTTGCCTTCGAAAGGGTACAGCGCACCCCTCGTTCAGAGGTCTTTCAGTGATCCTTCTAGAGCAAGAGATAATTTTTCTCGGTTGTCTCTTACGTAAGCCTTCCGGTCAGCTACATCTGAGGCCATCGGTGGTACAGTGGGAGTCACAGAAAGGACGTGTGAACACCGCAGGAACTGTGGTCTACACAAGTTGACTCCAACCTTGCCCCCTACCTTAGGTTTGAAATTGAGAAACCCAGAGACGGCCACAGCCCTAGGCCTCTGTGTGCAAAAAATGGGAACTGTCACTCACCGGGTCCCTCCCCCTGTGTGTAACCAGAATCATCGGCCTCTATAGATTTGGGAACCAAAGCGGCTTGACCATTGTGCTCGTAAGCCATCTGCATTGGTCCAGAGGAGACCCAGTGAGCAACAATTCAATTTAGAGTTCACTGAACCCTCTGGTTTGGGAAGGAAATTGCTGGTAATCAATTGCAGCAAGCACACAGGCTCAGGGCCAGGAAGAGAAAAATCACTTTAATGGGCAAAGCAGATGTTGCTAAATTCATTGCAAAAGTGAGATGGGCATAGAGCCAGGCCTTGCATGAGAGATGCTGATCTGTTCTTCCGAATGAAGAAAACAGAGACACTTCAAAAGGGGGGGTTCTACAAGGGAAGCCAGAGGTCTGTGTCCCCGTTAGATTGAATAAAAGAGAATGCACTGGGGTGCTCAGGTCTCCCGTACGATTACGGGACTTCGAACTGTTAACATCTCGTAAGGACTTTAAGCAAATCCAGAATACCGGCTCAAAAACTGCCTGGGCGGTCTTTATTCTGTTCCAGGGCGACCACGTGCGTGGCGTGGAAAACTAGCACTTTAGCATCACCCCCGTTTCTTCCATCGAAGAGTTGGCTCCACCATCGAGAGACGGTATATGGCATGGGGCAAAGCTCTTAATCTCCCTCAGTCTCAGTTTTATCCGCTGTGAAATGGGCCTAATCTCGCTTACCACGAGAGCAGCTGTGCGGATTCGAGATAACGTCTGTAAAGAACAGTGGGGAAGCAACGTAAGCAACGGCGTGTTTTCCCAACCACGACGAGACCGGTGCCACGGGGACGTGGGACAGCGGGCTCCTGATGGCATGGTGAGGTAGGGGGAGGCCGAGTTTCAGGTGAGGAATGAACCGGCTTAGCCACCGCCTCTCAGCGATGGATTACATCGCGGGCCAAGTGTTTCCGTGTATGTTTAGGCGGCTAAAATATTTGTCAAGCATGTACGCGTTTAGAGAGAGCAACCTCAGGGCCCAGGAAGGGCACCTAGTGCACTCGGGATGTTCATATGAAGTAGCTCCCGATGCAAGCCCTCAAGAGAAACGGTGGGGTCCGATTCCCCAACTCTGAGACGTTCCTTCCTTATCTAATTCCTACCCGTCCTTCCAGGGTCTTTGAAGGCGAGCCAGAGCCCCTCTCCGGAGCATCATCCCAGAAACCCGTGGACCGCAACATTTCTACTTATTCAGACACTCTCCCAGTTTTTGTCACCTGCCCTAAATCCTTCGTGGAACAAGATAGGTTTCATGTTAAACATGTTCGTGGAAACCTTGAAATGCAACCTGCTCGATTCTTTGGCCCTGTCCTAGCAAATTGCCCTCCGTTGCTCTTTGCCTTGATCGCGTGGGTCTCTCCCGAATAGTGTGTAACTTCCTGAGGTTCGGAGATGGATCCTGAACCGGTTAAAATCTCCAAACCGGAAGGCAGAGGATGCCACTACTCACCTCACTCTGTGACCTTGAGCCGTTTCTCAGCCTTTGCGAGCCTGGGTTTCCTTGTGTGTGAGTTACAGTGCCTTCCCCCTCAGTCCCGTGCGAGGACTCACAAGATCAGTCCTGCCAAGTGCTTAGCGCTACCGTGTCGGTGGACTGGGAGCCATGACTGTCCTAAAACGTCTTCAGCCGGAACGCCAACCCGCACGCACGTCCCCCGACGTCTCCAAACCTCAGGTTGTCCCCATAAAGCGGCCACTCTTCCGAAAGCCGCGCCCTGCTAACAGCGTGTTTGCAAGTGGCCGTCGGCTTTCGAACGTTCCCGAGAAGTTAGCAAAGGCGCTGAGGGACTTTGGCGGCGAATTTCTGGGGGCTGGTGCGGGGAGGATGTTTACCAGAGCACAAAGGCCAGGTCCTGAGCAGAGAACATTTTGGCCCAGATAGATCCCGGAGAAGGCATTTTTTTGCCAAGCGCAGTCTCCATTCCCAGGTCCTGAAGTCAGCGTTAGAAGCTAAACAAACCTTCCCGGGTTCACATGTGTTTACTTTTGGCAAAATGCAACTTCCCGTTTGAGAGGAAAAGGGCAGTAAAGCTTCCTATAGCCTCCTCGGACATAAGGTCTCTCCTCAAAACAACTGATACGTTAAGCGTAAATGAATCAACCGTACACACTGAGAATCTCCCGTCCCCTCAAAACGTTCACGTTTGAAATGGGGAACACGCTCGACAAAACCAAAACAAATATTTTTTCAACTGCTGGCCCATGAGGATTGTTTAGGCCATTTCTTCTTCTGAGAGCAAGAAAAAGAGACCTCAGGAGGGAGCCAAGTTACATGTGCTGTGTCAGAGAAGTCACTCCAACACGCTTGGGGGTTGAGATTTCTCTTACACAGAAAGTCAGAAAGTTTAAGTTCCCACAGCCACTCAAACCACATTCCCCAGCCTGAATACAGAACAACTCAGTCTTTCATTATATGACTCTGTCCCCAGCCACAGCCCGTAGAGCCCCGAATTCCCTTGGATGGTCCCATGCCCTGCACTTGGGGTTCGAAAACTGACTGACTGCTCTTCACAAATCTACCATCACCTTTTACAAGGACCCTAGAGAACTTCTCCTGCGTATGTGAGCGGGGGAGGGGGGGGGTGGCTTTCTGCGATTTTTATAGCATCTAGCGAAGTTAGCATAGACTTTGAGCTTGTTTATAAGCCAAGAGCTCTCTACATGTCTTGGGTCTTTTTGTCATGAAATATTAAATTTGTGGGGGCGCCTGGGTGGCTCAGTCGGTTGAGCGTCCAACTTGGGCTCAGGTCATGATCTCAACGTTCGTGGGTTCGAGCCCCGAGTCCAGCTCTGTGCTGACAGCTCGGAGACGGGAGCCTGCTTCGGATTCTGCGTCTCCCTCTCTCTCTGTCCCTCCCCCTCTTGCTCTCTCTCTCTCTCTCTCTCTCTCTCTCAAAAATAAACATTAAAAAATATTTTTATTATTAAATTTGTAAAGGATCTTAAATCATCTGGTCAACCGCCCCCTGTCCACCCATATGCAGACACATAATAATAGATACGAAAAACAGAGGTCTGGAGAAGTCTCCTCCCTAGGTTCCAAGCTTCTTGCTCCTCTGGGCAAGAACCATTGAACTTATCCTTGTGTTCTCCAACACGGAACCACGAACACAGTAAGGGCTCAGGAAGAAAGTGTCAAATGAGCAAGTCAGAGAGCTGTGCTAAGTCTACAGAATCAGGAAGAGAACACGGGCATCCTGACTCTGGTCCTCCGTGCTCCCCACACCCCTACCTCTTGTGTAAGCTCCTTGAGGGCTGCAGAGGAAATGACTTACAGTTCTTTTTGACCGGCCTTTCCCAAGCACCGAACTTTGCAAGCACTCGGTAAGAATATTTTGAATGAGTAAAGGAAGTACTGACTGATTCAGCAGAGGAAAGCAATTATGTGGCTGAGGTAGCTACAGAGGGTCCCCCTGGCTTGCAATGGTTCGACTGAGGATTTTTGGACTTTATGGGTGATGTGAACACAAGACACATCCACTAGACGCGGCACTTTCAGTTTTGAACTTGAATCTTTTCCAGAGCTGGCCGGACAATATGCAGCGTGGTCCTCTCCCGCGGTGGGGCCGCAGCCTCCAGGCAGCCCGCCGTCCCGAGGGTCCACGACCGACACGCTGACGACCATCCCGCACCCGCACGGCCATCCCGGTTCTCACCGCAGCACAGCTCTCCGTCAGTCACATGAGGCCGTCGGCACAGTGTTATCCGACGGGCTCTGTGTTACGTGGGTCTGTGCACCTGCCGGCTAACGGAAGTGTGCTGAGCGCGGACGGGTAAGGTCGGCTTGGCTGAGCTGTGAGGTGCCGTGGGTCAGGTGTATTAATGCATTTTCAACTTCTAGTATTTTCAACTTTCAGTGGGTTTATCAGGAGGTAGCCCCCTCGTAAGTCAACGAAGATCTGTATGTATCATTATTTTCTTTTCTCTTATTTTCTTTTCTCTTATTTCACTTCACTTCATCTCCTTTTCTTTTTATATTATTTTCTCACACTTTATTTTCTTTCGTTTTATTTTCAGTAAGCTTTGCGCCCAGTGTGGGGCTTGAGCTCACAGCCCCGAGATCAAGAGTCCCTTGTTCTTCTGGTGGAGCCGGCCGGCACCCCTGTAAATCCCATTCTTGAGTGATTTCAGTATTCTCCTGCCTGGAAAGGGAAATTCTTTCCTCCTCTAGGACGCTGGATTTAAGAAGTGAATATGTGCATACTCCACACACTCCTTCGACCCTAGGGTCTGACCTGACACTTATAAAACGAGACGGCAGTTATGACGGGAGATATCACCACCCCCCCCACACACACACAATGCTGCCGGTTCTCTTCCTACCAACCAAGGCTAACCAAACCCATCAGTGACTTAAACCTCGGGTGACAATGGCTGTAACCTACCTCCCCGTCTCATCCACACGCTCCCTACTGAAGGGGACCTCTCCTAGCTTTTGGACTCAGCGAGATCTTTCGTTACTTTCACTACATCACGCTCAGGGGCATGCCGTGGTCTCTGTGTGGCATATGCTTCGCTATCGCTGTGATCACCGTGACCACCCCCACCACGACAGCCACCAACCCCCACCACCGTGTCCATTCCAAACCAACATCACCAGCACGAACAGCCCTGCCCCTCTGCCACCTTTACCACCCAGTGACCATCATCTCGCCACGATTCTCTCAAACTGGGGGAGAAAAAGTCGTCCTCCCCCGCCTTGGAGCCAGCTCAAATGGAACCCCCTACACGCCTCCGGAGTTTGGAGCAAAGCCCCTCTCTGAGCTCCTACAGTTGCTCGTTCTCAACCATGGAGCTGGAGTAGGGTTTCCAGTAGCTCGTGTCCTCTGCCGGACCCTGAATCCCTGACTGAAAGGAAATATTTAGAGTCTGAACACAGGTCACAGAGCAATAAGGGTCAAGAGGAAGGAAATGTGTGAGGACCGGTGACCCAGAGAGCAGAGTGGGGGTGTATCTGCCCAAGCAAAGACCAGAGGGCTTCAAGAGTTACTGACTTTGCCCCTCAGCAGAGCCTTAGTGTGACTGCTTTTATGGCCTGCCTCTCCCACCTGTCCAGGTTTCTCACTTTCGTTCAACTATTCATTTAACAAAATCATAAGTCACCTGTCCAGGGGCACCTGGCTGGTTCAGTTGATGGAGTGTGTGACTCTCGATCTCGGGCTTGTGGGGTTCGAGCCCCACTTTGGGTGTAGAGATTACTTACAAATTAAAAATCAATAAATAAAATATAGAAAAACGGAGCACCTGTGGGGTACCAAGATGCCAGGTATGCTGGGGAGATAACCAATGAGACCACTCTCACACAGGAGTAGGACAGTTTGGGGGCGGGATTGCACGGGAAGGGTGTTGTAGGGTCAAGGAAGCCTCCAAAAGGAAGTGAGGTTTAGACTGGGGTCCGACAGCCGGCTAAGGGCTGGCCAGGTAAGGAGAGACGAGTTCGTGATGTGGACACCGATCTCTTTAGTTTTTTGAACACACTGAGCTTATTACCATCCAGTCCCTGGAAATTTCCATTCCCGCTATCTGGAATGCTGTGCTTCCCCATCTTTACGTGGATGGCTTCTGTTCACTCAGGCTTTATCTCGGATGTCACCTTCACAGAGAAACCTGCCCTAACTACCCCACCCGAGGGATCCCCTTTCCAAACACTCTCTAGCATGGTGCTCCTCAAACATGAACGTGTGTAGGAATCATGGGGATGGTGACGGGGATCTGGTTAAAGTGCAGACTCTGATTCGGGCGTCTCCTGAGATTCTGCATCGTAACAAGCTCATTGTCAATGATACGCCAGCGATATGATGCTGCTGACCCAGGGGCCATGCTACGGGCAGCTCTAGCTGCAACATATCGTCCTGTCTGCTTTTAAGGGCTGCAAAAGCCCTTAACACTGCAAAATCTCCTTGTTCGTTAACTTTTTCTATTTATTTATTTTCTCCTACCCACTAGGCCTCTAGCCTAGCTAGACATCAGCCCTCCATGACAGACCAGCATAGGAAACCTTGAGTATCAGCCAATGTCATGAGTGTGGGTCAGCGTGAGCCAGGGGTCCACAGTTCCTGCCTCATTATTCCGCCCCCCAGCAGCCACCCTGAGCTCCTCTCAGTGCCGGGAACGCTCCGTCCTTTCCTGCTCTGTTTCCAGGGTAAGCCCTCGGTGTTTCCGGTCCCAGCTACCCTCTCACCTGAACCTTGCCCCAGTGGAATTCTTGTACTCTATACCATCGTTCCTTTAGTCTGTCTGGCTTCTACTAGGCCCCACGGGCAACAGCTCTTGAAATCGTTCTTGAACAAGCTTCTCTCTGGTGAGATCACGCGTCTCATTCTGCTGCTGCTCAATGAGCCTTTCAGTCGGGGGTGGGGCACACTTTCCATTTTCTCATTTTCCTTTTTTCTGGCCACCGTCTTCTTCCTCCCTGACCCCCGTGGGCACAGATCATCCCTTCCAAGCAGAGGAGCATCACCTCAAGGTCAAGTGCGGTGCTTGGACCGTAGAACTCCAGGGCACAGACAGGATCCCGGTCCCTGGAGACCGAAGGCTGAACCACAGAGGGAAGTCGGGCCCCACACAGGAAGAGCGATAACCTCCCAACGCAGGACACAGAGAGTGCACGCGGGGCCACACATGAGTGAGATGGGCTCAGAAAGTCCATTTCCTCACCCCACACGGCCCTCTGGCTTCTCCTCACCAACTATGCCTTCTTGGCCCCTTCTACGGCAGTTCTCCCCCTCGCCCTAACTGTTGACGTGATCTGCGTTTAGCCTTGTTTCCTTCCACCTTTATCCTGTCCTGCTCTTAGAAATCCCAGCCCTTCACAAGACCTTAAATAGTATCTCTACGCTGTCAGCTGCCTGATTTCGGTCTTTATTCCAGATAGGAAGGATCCGTCAACAACAGGATCGTGTAATCGACTATTGGGTTAATATCATCACCTAGATGTCTTACGCTTAACATATGCAAGACGTCGCAAGCTTAACATATTGCAGACCTGTCTGTCTCTGTCTGTCTGTCTGTTTCTCACTCACTCACTCGCACACATACAAACACATACATGTATTGACACACATCACCCCCGTTTAAATTTCGCTCCTCACCCAGTTTTCCAATTACCTACTTGCTCAGGGCCACAAAAAACCCTCAAACTATCTGATGCTCCTTCCTTGCTTCCCCTACGTCCAACCTGAATCCGTTAGAATACGCTTGGGAGGAGATGAACAGAACGTAACTTGCAATGATTTAACCACATGAGAGTCTGATTACGCTTCTCGCAAATGAAGGCCAAAGAGAGGTAGTCCGGGGTACGGCGGAGGCCCCAGAATGTTATCAGAGATCTGTCTCCTAACTTTCTGCTTCCCGACGGGCCACTGTCCTCACGCTCGCTGCCCCTTGTCCGCAAGACAGCTGCTGTACCCACACCAGTGTCTGCAGCCAGGGCAGGAAGGAGGGGAGTAGCAAAGGGAAAAAGATTACTTGACAGCTGAATATCCAGTAAAACCTCGGATTGCCAGTGACTTGTTCTGCGAATGTCCCGCAAGACAAGCAAACATTTCTAATAAATTGTAACTTTATAAACAAGCCGTGCCTTGCAATACGCGTCGTACGGGATGCCCAACGTCACAGGATCGGAGCTGAGCCAATGGTTTCTTGAAATTCGCCTTGGTAGACGGGTGCTTTAGATGACAAGCCTGTTTCTGGAACGAATCATGCTCGCAAACCAAGGTTTTACTGGACTTTCTCTTAAAGAGCTTTGCAAGACTCCCTGACCAGCAACTCCCTCTGATGTCTTGTTGACTAGAACCGTATCGCATGGCCTCGCTTAGTTGCAACAGAAGCTGGAAAATACAGATTATTCTTTTAATTAGGTACATTGTCACCCCCCAAAACATTTCTATTATAGACGTTATATAATTTACATTATGTACCATTAAATTAGTGAGGAGCAAGGGGAGAGTGGATATTGGGAAATCAGTCCGAAGTATCTGCCACAAAACCCCTCAACAAGTCATTATTCCTACCTCCCAAGATATCACAAATTCATCCCTTTGTCTGCACTGCCACCAGCACATGTCCCTCCTTTCTACAAGTCACTGCGATAGCTGCTTAAGTGACTTTGATTCTCTGATTGCAGGTCTCCGATTCTTTTCACACCACAGGCCGGAGTCATCCTTTAAAAGCGTGTATCACATCATGTAATTCTTCTGTTGACATAATTCTTGTGTTGCCCTCTTACCTGCCACTGCACGTAGACTACAACCCGGGCACCCATCCTAACCCACAGACCCTGTATGATTTCACCCCTACTTGCCGCCTCTCCGGTTTGTTTGCATTGCACTGTTTACTCATCCACCCGTGCATTCGTTCCCGGAAATGGATTCATCGAGCGCCTACTAGGTCGTAAGCACTGCTTTAGGCACTGGGGATAAAGTAGCAAACAAATGAGACAAAAGCGCCCTCCTTCGCGGAGCTCACACTCCAATGGAGGGAAACAAAATACCCAAAATAGGTGAGTGAGAGACTTAGGGTGTTGGGTGGTCATAGCCATTCACCCTACTCCAGCCTCACTAACTTCCTCCATCATTCTGACTCTTCTCACTGAGGGGCTCATCTGCCCCAAATATTCTTTCCTCAGCAGCCCCACTGCCCTTCACTTGCATCCTGTGGTATCGGCTTGAAGGTCGCTTCTCCAAAGAAGCTTTCTCGGAACATCTGTTCTAAAATGGGGCCACCTCGGTATTCTCCTTTGTGGCACTTACCACGCTTCGAAATTGGATGGATGGACAGATAATGCGTGAGTTCATACGTTTACTTGTCTCTCACACCGAAAATTCACTTCTGCAATTGCAGAGACCCTGTCAACTTGATTCCAGCCCCAGGGCTTAGAACATCCAGTGCCTGACACATGGAAAGCTTAATAAATATTTGTTGATGGATGAGTAAATCAGTGAGTGAGTGAAGCGGATGGGACAGGGTCCTTTGAAAAGTAATATGAGTAGACGATAAGCAGAGAGAGAGAGGGAAAAAGTCTTTCTTAAAGGGAATGAAGTGGGCAAAGACAGAGAGGCAGAAATCGGGTTGGTCTGCAGGGCAGTTGGCAATTTGGGACCAGAATCTCCAAGAGGAGGGGCGCCTGGGTGGCTCAGGTTGGTTGAGCATATGACTCTTTTGTTTTTGTTTTTGTTTTTGTAATGTTTATTTATTTTTGAGAGAGAGAGAGAGAGAGAGAGAGAGAAACAGAAAGACAAAGTGTGAGCAGGGGAGGCGCAAAGAGAGAGGGAGACACAGAATCCGAAGCAGGCTCCAGGCTCTGAGCTGTCCGCATGGAGCCTGACACGGGGCTCGAACTCACGGACCGCAAGATCATGACCTGAGCCGAAGTCGGATGCTCAACCGACTGAGCCACCCAGGCGCCCCAGCATATGACTCTTGATTTCGGCTCAGGTCATGATCCCAGGGTCATGCGGTCGAGCCCCACGTCAGGCTCCACGCTGAGCAAGGAGCCTCCCTCTGCCTCTCTCCTGTACTTTCTCTCTCTAAAATAAAAAATAATCATAATAATAAATATAAAAAAATTTTTAACGGAAAACAAGCACCCCTTCACAGACCAGCACCACATGTCCTTGGAACAACATGCACACCCAACCCAAAGTCACCACAACAAGCCACCTGGAAATCCAAAGGCAAGATAAGTCCACATGGAATTACCCCATGCTTGGCTTACAAATAGCTTCTTTCTTGCTACCAGCTTAATATATTTTTTTATTTTAATTAATTTTTTAATTTAATTATAAAAGTAATACATATGTATTCTAGAAAATTTGGAAGTCACAGAAAATGGAGTATCCGTCCTGTGAGCATGAAGACAGGCTTTCACCAACCAGGGAGCCCCTTCCTCGGGGCTCTGCACAGCGCACGGGAGGGGTGGCCGTGGCCGTGACTAAATCCATGACAACCGCTGGAAGAATGGCCCCCCAGTCCCAAAGAGTTCCTGCCGTGGGTGACACTGCAAATTGTTCTCTCCCCTGTACTCTTGGTTCCTCGCCAGTCAGAGAAGGAATTTTCTGATCAGTGGTTTTCGAAGTGTGTTCCCTAGAGTCTTGTGGAGTTTTCAGAAAGGCTGGTGGGGGAACGGGGAACGTCTCCAGACAGTGGAGATCAATAACTACCTGTGTCTCGTTTTGGATTTTGGCCTAAGTTCTGTATATTGGATTTTTTGGTTGTTGTTTTAGTTTGCTTTGCTTTTAACAACAGATGGGGGCGGGGAGGAACTAACACAAGATTGTCATTACTTTTTCCAAGTACTCAGTAAAGTTACTTCCAACTCTGACTTTTAACGAGGATTTGAATTCCTTTCTGGCAGAAAGCAGTACAGTCATGAACTAGGCACGATGGAAAGCGTCTTTTCCTAGGGGTCCAGAGGAACTTCGAGCAGATTCTTTAGGACATCAAGGTCTCCTAAATAGAGTAGCTGCTATGGGCTTAGCTACAGCTGTATATGACCTCAGACAAAGCATTTAACCTCCCCACGCTTCAGTCTTTTCATCCCAAAGAGAAGGATTGTATCACCTCCTGTACTGGATGCAGGGAAAAGAAAATCATATCGCGTACATAAAAATGCCCCGCACGCAACAAGGAACATAGCCGGGGCTTACCTTCCCTGACTTCCTACTGTGTGCCAGGATCTGGCATACATTCCAACGTTCCACCTGCTCACACGCCTATGAGGCAGGTGCTTTTTAAGAAGCGTCTATTACTGTCCCCATTTTGCAGATGGGAAAGTGAAGTTCGATGAGATCAGGCAGCTCCCTTTTTGTAACTTCGCACAGATCTTTGGTTCATGAGACTACAGCGCGCCTGTCTTGAGCGCTCGCGTGATGGGAGATCCTGTTATGAGGCTTTGGCTCATTTAATCCAATCAATGGATTGGATTTAATCAATCCAATGGGGCAAGCACTACTTTTACAGGCTGGGAAACTGAGTCACAGGGAGGCTGAGTGCTATGGCGCCTCCGCTCTTTTTTCAGTCGACTGCTTAGAACTGGCTTTACTTTCTCGACCGGACATTAGAAGCCTGTACAATTCGTCATCTAAATGATCTTGGCAAAAACGAGGAAAAAGAATTATCCTCTCAAATGAGAATCCCCAGGGCAGGGAGGGCGTTCACTCAAAACTTACAGCAGGACAGGGCAACCATCCCCCAGCCCCTCCCCTGCCGCTGCCGACATCCATTCAGCTACGGGGTCCTTCGGTCTCACCTCCTGAAGACCTGAATATTCCTCAGGTGTAACCCTTCCCCTCCGTCCAGCCCGACTGCTCGTTTGGCCCATTTGGACTCTCCCACCTCGTGGCCCTGCTGCAAGCCCGGCCGCTCGTAGCCCCCCCTAAGCCCGCCCACCACACTGAAACGGCTCCCCCACGACCCTCAGAAGAAAGTCAAGTCTGTACCCCCACGTTTGTCTCCAGCCTCATTTCCTAGCCTCGACCCCGCACCTCAACGCCAACCAGTCGCTCGCAGGACCTCTCCCCCACGTGGCTGCTTCCCACCTTCGTGTCTTTTTACGTGTTCGCTCTGCACAGAAACCCTTCCTGTCCTTCTGCACGTTTGCTCTTCCTTCCCCGCAGAGCCAGGCTGACCCGTGCGCCTCTCCGCCAGGCAGCGAACGAAGGCTGCATCCTTGGCACATGAAGCCGAACCTGTCCGCTTTCATGTCTGTCTACACCGCCCCCCGACCCACACTCGTACATGTCCCCGGGGCGGGAACCGCAGAGTTTTATCCCTCCCCGCATCCGTGACCCTTGTACAGTGTGTGACATAGAGGAAGCACGCGATAAATATCTGCTGAGGAATCGAACCAGTCAGGAAACTAGAGAGTATAGCGGGCACTGTGCAAACTCGTAGCATGTCATCAGGTGTACCTAACACTCAAACTCTCCCGAGTTTGAATACTGGCCTCAAGCAGCTTACCCCAACCATCTGTCCCTCTAAGCACTTTTTCTCGTTTTCTCTTCCCGGTAGTCCCATGGGGTGCCGTTACTGTCCCCAGTTCACAGACACAAACACCCAGAGAAATGAAGCAGCTTTCCCAGGGTCGCAGACCTCAGAAGTGGGAGGGCTGTGGCTCGACTCTGCCTGCGGGGTCCCGTTGTGACCCAAGAGGCGCAGGGCCGTAATGAGCGCCAAAAAGCTTGTGTCATAAACTCAAGGCAAGGGCTGCCAGTGCGGCCTACGTGGGGGCCAAAGTACGGGGTCGTATCCGTCTTGAAAAGAGAACCAAGAGAGACCCGTAACCTGCGTGGGTCGTCAGGGCAGGGCTGGTGTCCAGAAGAGAGAGTCACCGGGCTTACAGCTCTCCAAGCAGCTCTGTTCCTCCAAAATGAGCATCTGGTGCTATGGCCGCATCCACGTAAGCCACCGTTGGGCCGTGGCCAGTGAAGTCAAGTGGAGTCCCACAGACCCAGATGTAAAGGCTCAATTCCAGGGGTGCCTGGGTGGCTCGGTCGGTTAAGCGTCTGACTTCGGCTCAGCTCACGATCTCACCGCGTGTGGGTTCGAGCCCCACGTCGGGCTCTGCGCTGACAGCTCAGAGCCTGCTTGGGATTCCTTCCTTCTCTCTCTCTCTCTGACCCTCCCCTGCTAGCTCTCTCTCTCTCTCTTTCTCTCTCAAGATAAATAAATAAATAAGCATTTTTTTTTTTAAGTTTCAATTCCATTCACTTGAGCAGCAAATCCAGGACTTTGTCTAAGCCTCAGTATCCTCATCTGCAAACTAGAGATAATGACACTTACCCCGTTTTGAGGACTAAAGGAAATAACATAAGTATCTAGTGATGTGTGTGACTCATAGAAGGCACTGCAAGCAGCTACTGTCGTTGTTGTGGAGCTGATTATGGCCACGCAGACACCGAATCAGGAACCGTCCTGGGAAGAGGGAGGTCACACTGTGCGCATGGGTGCTGGGCATCCATCCTTCCCTCTGGCAGCGGAGTCCCTCGTGACCTGGGAAGACACCCCTAGAGGATCTGGTGGACGATACCACCAGAGACAGCCGAGTGCACGTGCTCCCGGAGAGGCGTGAATAACCCAGCAGGACTCACGACACAGCCTGAGGAAAAGGCCCCCACAAGCGACCGGTTTCGCGTGTCTCTTTATTTCCTTTTAAAAGTTAGTGGGTCAGTTCTCTCTGCCCCTCCCCCGTTCATGCTCTGTCTCTCTCTGTCCCAAAAGTAAATAAAAAACGTTGAAAAAAAAATTTAAAAGTTAGTGGGTCAGAAATGCAAGGATGGGTCAGAAAATGACGTCTCCCAGGTCTCCCCACCTCTGCCGCTCGCTGGTCAGGACATCCCGGAAGAATCGTTTTCCATCCGGCCCCCGGGAAAGGTGATGTTTGGATGCCCTGAATTCTCATCACTGGTATTGACGTGATCAGCTGCTGGTAAACCCTGGTCTTGGCAAAGACTTCTTCTGCTAGCAAGGCATTGTAGGTGGCGGACCGGGGCGCTATTTGAAAGCCCTGTTTGTGAGAGGCTACTCAAGACTCTCCTTGTGAAAATCCTGTGACTTAACCAGAGCGGGATTGGAAGCCATGAAACAACCAACAGGAAAAGGCCGAAGGAGACTGTTCAGCCGTCAACCTTTGGCGATGCTGGGAAGGGGCCCCACCACCTACAGCGCCCTCCGCACGTCGAACATAAGGGGTCCTTCTTCTCCTCTGCAACATCTCCTCCCTGCTTCCTATCTCACCCGCTCTACCTCTCCTGCTGTCCAAGTCCAGGAGCACCGGGATAATAGAAAAGCACATCCTCACGGGTGACTGCGCCCCTTTCACTCCCCTCCCACTAGATTTTGTAGGAGAAAATTCCTTTTGATCCATTTAAGAACGCAACATCTGAGCATGTCAAGGAGTGTTTATACACCTCCTTGACTCAACTGTAACAATAATTTTTTAAAAGCTAATATTCCTTGAGTGTTTACTGTGTTCCAAGATCTGTGTTGAGAGCTTTTTACATATGTCGTTTTATTTCATCCTCAAGATAACCTCTGAGGGAGGTACAGGTATTACCCCCGTTTTATAACCAAGGAAACAGAACTTGAGAGGTAATAAATGACTCATCCGAAGTCACACAGCTAGTAAAAAGAAGTGGTTTTTAAACTCAAATGTGCTAAAATCTACAATAATACTCTTAACCTAGAACCTTCTACTCTACTCCAATGCACATTGTTTACTGACCGTACTATTACAAAGCTACTCAAGGGACTCTGACATCAGATGATGTGACCGGATCTGAGAGTCCCTCTATCTTCCTGAGATAGATGCAGAAAAATAAACTCTTTCCGGGTGGCCGTTTCTCTTACGAAACCTGCCTCACCACTTAAAAAGTACAAGACGAGCATGGGCAGAACACTCGGGCAGACTGGCCTGGGTGGGGGCGTCTACGCTGATCTGTGTTCATTCTTGACCTCTTCAGCCTGTCCTCTGCCTATGCATTGGTTACTGGGTTTAACCCCAAGACTGTTCCTTGAAGTCCTGCCAAGATGAAGAGTTACCAAACACAGGCACTTTCCTGGTACCACTTTTTAGATTTAGTTTGAGGGCTTCAGTCTATGCCTAGCACCACCATTTTAGAAATTTATGGCACCAAAACTTTCTCCTCTAGAAGGAAAAGCACATCAGCAGGTTCTCCTTGGTTCAGAGTTGGCATGGGTCAGGGCACTGTCGATACATTATTTCATTTCATCATTATGTCCACTCTGTGAGGTCTGTGCAGACAAGAAAGCTGAGATCGAGAGAAGTCAAGTGACTGGTTCAGGGCCTCACAAGTTGTTAGTAGCAAGATTTTGACTCAGGTGGTCTGACGCTTCTACTCTTTACTACCTCTTTATTCTATACTCAATGAGAAAATGAAGTGCCCAAGATCCACATCTTCAATGTGGCCCAAGGCCGCCGTCTTCATCAAAGACCCATAGGCTCCCAGATGGATGCTATATTCCAACCCATTCGAGTTAAGAATTTCCCTTGACTGTTGTGGTTCAGCTTTTACATGTTTTAAAGCCGTCCTTTGCTGGAAGAAGACCCCACAAACACCACCAAATAAGCAACGGTGGATATCCAAGATTAGCTACTGGGTATATTTTTAGTTGACAGCTCCTCAATCTCCATGGTGGCGTCCTGGATTGCTCCCACAAAGAGGGATCCTTTCCAAGACTGGATATGTGAGAAAGAAGTGGACAGAATACAGAAACTAACATTGGAATACTGCAGTGTTTCCATGAGGGAATTCCCCCTCCCTCCAGCGTATCCCTAGAAATTGTGTTATTTTTCTGAATCCCAAATCCCAAGAAGAGTTGGTCAAGAAATTGAGCCAATGGGGGAAAGTATTATAATCACACTGAGAGAACTGAAGTTTGGCAATCAACAGAGAGCCACTACTGATTTAACGGAATCCACTGACATCAAGTAGGAATCAAGAGCAGCATAGCTATCGACACGAGCAGCCAGGGGTTAAGGCCACCATTTCAGGGAATCAGGACCAGCACAAGTAGGAGGGGAACTGCCCCAACCCAGTTGATCTTGCTTGTAGCGGTTTCCATGTTTTGAGTGTGTGTTCACGGCCCCCTTTGCAGTCAATGGGGGGTCGTGTGGGGGAATAAACAGCAGTATTAATAGGGGTGCCTGGGTGGCTCAGTCGGTTGAGCGTCTGACCCTTGATTTCAGCTCAGGTCACGATCTCACAGTTCGTGGGTTCGAGCCCCACCTTGGGCTCTGCACTGACAGTGCAGAGCCTGCTTGGGATTCTCTTTCTCTCCCTCTGTCTCTGCCCTTCCCCTGCTTGCACACGCGCGCTCTCTCTCTCTCTCTCTCAAAATAAACTTTTTAACAAATTTATGTACACATAGACTTATAAAAGATCCCATGAAACCAAAATATGCACCAAAATATAAACCATCTCAGAAGGAAAATGAGTTCTTAAATTGTCAGTTTCGACATGATATTCTGCATTATGCTGTTAACATTTCCTGTAGATCCAATCTCACATTATTCAAATACTGACCATTAATGTTTGCTGGCGTTTTCAAGCATTTGAATATTTGCTATAAACTACAGTTCCTTGCAAATACTCTAAACTTGATGTTACTTACGTATTAAGTGCATTTTCTTAGATAACCATCCTAATAAGAATATGAGAACGTTGGAATATTTCAAGAATAACTTAGGGCTTGGGGACTTCTAAGAATTTCTGGGAGGTCTGATTTCTCACCCTTGAATCCCAGAAATTAAGATCTGTTGGAAATTTGGAAACACTAGGATTCTTAAATGAAATGGTTGGAGCTGGAAAGGTGGAGTGCCCTTCTGCACACTCTAGAGCCTACTCTTTTTAGCTTTCGGGAACCACAGCAGCAGCCCCCAACCCAAGTCATCCCACCAGCTGATTGCTAACATGTCACTGCTGCTGTGAGCTCTGGGACAAGAGACTCGGGATGAGCTATGAAGTTGGGGTGCTCACTGCAGTGCCCAGAACTCAGCCTGCTTTGGTCGAGGCAACGCCACACTGCCCATATAATCCCTCGTAGGTTCTTGGTTGGCCCTTTGAGGACCCATAAAACCAAGAGGAAGCCAATCCTAAATCCAAAGGAAAGAACGAGCTCGATTTTCCAGAGACAACATGTGAAACTTAGACCAAAATTCCCCCCCCCCCCGATTTGTAGAGAGGGGACGGAGGAGTCGAAGCCTGCCACAAGCTGTAAAATCGGAGGAGACGCAGACCCCAGAGAATATCCCACAGACGGTGAGCGCTGAGGGGTCCCTGAGAACTAGGTTGGACGCCAGTGAGTTCAGGACAACAGAGAAGCTGACACACCTCTTCTCCCTTGTTTTTGTCCCTGCCACCTGTTTGTGGCCAACACTGAGCTCTAGAACACCTTGTCTTGGCCTCGTCCTCTGTATGGCCAGTGCCTGTCCTTTGAGAGAAGACACGTCTTTGAGAGGTAATTCTATCTGAATTTTCCTTATGCATCTGTTCACCTTACCCCCCACACCGAGCTTGGCAGCCTACCCACTCACCTGTGTACCTGTATATAGAAGTAAATATATACATATATATATATGCATACATAGTATATACATACGCACATATACGTATATATAGTTAACATATATGTAATATGCAATAGACGTGAATATATATAAAGATAGGTAGATATTGCCAAAAAATGTTAAGTTCGAGGGCAGTAATTCATCAAGAAAAGTCCACTGTTGGAGTAGACTTCTGTCTGTGCCTGGACGTTCTATCCATTTTCCCCCCGTACGAATGCACTGCACAAACAGAGCTCTATCTGCCTGAAAGTTCTTCATGTAGCTGCTACTCCCCGAAATGGAACTATCAAGAAGTAGGTTATCCGCGTGCAAGGATCTATGCCAATCCATTCTCCGTGCATTCATTGTGAGTGCGTGTGCTGCCAGAATGTGGTCTTGTGCAGTTGTTTCTTGAGTTCATTATATTAATAAATCCAAGCGTTTCTCCAGAAAAAGAGGCAGTGGTGGCACATTTTTTAAGGAGCAAACAGCAGCCTTCACAAGACAATCCCCACCTGACCAGCCGGCGAGGACTCGGGTAAGCCCCAAACCCAAGAGTGACACTCAGAGTGACCTGACATGGGGTGTTCAGGCAGAAGAATTTGGTCTTTATTCTGGGGAGAAGGGAAAGCCCTTGCGAGGTTTGCAGAACATGCCCAAGGCAATATTTTTGGAAGATAAATTTGCCTCTTGAATGGGACGATACAGTCATCTGTCGGCCAGCAGTTGGCCCATTACCAAAAGTACCTCTCTACAAACAACTTTTATGTTTTTTAGCCGATTGGAGGGTACGGGGAAAGAGGCTACAATACGCTATTACATAAATTGCTAGGAAGTAGGAGACCTGATGGAAGCCAGAGACTCAGTGGCCGGATGGAAGAATGGGCAAGTCCTCATCCGTAAAATGAGAGTCACATTCCTACCGCGTGAGACTGGGAGTCAAATGCTCGGCAAGGTGCCTACCGCACAAGTGTCAGACGTAGGGCCTCCGGAATGGGCCTTCCCAGAATCTCTTGAAATCCTCTCTGCAGGCAGCTCTTTATTGCCCTTCAGAGGATCCCTCACTGTGCCATTCTCCAGCTTGGACAAGTTCCAATCGGGGGTAGAATCTGAGGAAATCATTACGAAGGCTGAGGGTGTCGACCAGGGAAACAAATTAAGTGCTCGTGAAGCACAATGGCGCTCCCCAGAAAATGTAAATTGGTTGGACACCCCTCGGGTTATGCAGGCGTCCCTTACAGATGCGAATCCACCCCGTGGGGGCCCCTTTACAAACGGCATCGACCAACAAATAGCCTTGCTTAAATCCACCTTAAGAGAATTCTCCAGAAATGGCCATGCCCTGTGCTCTTCCAAGAACCGAGTTGGTTAGGATCAATTTGTTTCCTACTCAGTTCATCTTTTACCCCCAAACACATTCTCTTGGAGCAATCTTCCTCTTTAGAAGTTCCTCTCTTGGGTTTTAGAGAACATTTTGGCTTGGACTCTTTCTAAAATTAAAGCCAAGTGCTGCCGCTCTCAGACGCAGTGATATTTCGCTCTGACCAGAGCTGACTATCACAGACACATCCCAAACCGCATAAGTTCTTATTGTTTAAACTGTCCTAAGCAGCTGTTAAAACATACCCTAAGATATCAAAGCCACTCTAATTAACTTCCTGCTTCTCTGGGACTTCAAAGTCTTTCAAAAAGTTTTAAATAGGGTTTTTATAGAGAATTTGACCTAATATTTAAAGAAAATTTTGCAAGCTTGCCCAAGAGACTCCAACTTCTTCCCCTTTCCGCCACCCTCCCCTCCCTACTCTTGGAATTCTGGAACTATCGGGGAGAAATGAGGAGAAGGATCTAAATCTTCCATAACCAAAAGGATGCGTCTCTAGGCACATCCAGGTTATTTCTCTGCTCAGTAGTTGACATCCTGCCTGAATGGCTTTCCCTGACCCTCCCTTCTCAACCTGGCAATCCTGTCCCATCCTTCAAGGCACAGCTCAAAGGCACCTTCTCTGGGAAGTGCCCCTCCCAGAGCCCACGCAATCTCCACACCTCTGCCAGGGCGTGACTGACCGGATGAACTGGAATGCATTCATTTGAGTGCCTGTCTCCCTGTGTAGACTGGGAGATCCACAGGGCAGGAGCTGTTCTGTATGAAGCTTCGTGCTCCCGCGGGGTTCTGCACGTCCACAGTCAGGGCTCAACAGGTGTCTGATAAGTGACTGAATCCCAACTCATTCTGGGCAAGATAGGGTTGCTTTTCAATGGATCCATTTCTCACTCATTTTGATCTCCCTCCCTTGGCTTTCTTCATAACAAAGTCATTGGACTTAGCGATCAGAACTCTAAGAAACAGTGTCATAAAAATAGCCAAAACTTAGAAATAAAACCAAAAAAGGGCTGGGGGGGGGGGTGCTGCGTACCTTTCCAAGGTCCCTTTATTGGAGCATGCAATCAGCTCATCTCCTTGTTCCTATCGACATAAAGGCCCCCGACTTAGTGAAGTTACTTGTTGTCTTACAGATTTCTGTCTGGAAGAGAAGCAAATAGTTTCTGCCCAGTGGAACAGATAACCCCTAGGATTTACGGCCCGTTAGACACTAACCGGTTTATATATAACTCAAATCCTATCCCTACATTTCTTTAGTCAGGCAAGCATCCGACTCTTGGTTTCGGCTCAGGTCATGATCTCGCAGTCCGTGGGATCAAGTCCCGTGTCGGGCTCTGTGCTGACGGCAGGGAGCCTGTTTGGGGCTCTGTCTCCCCCTCTCTGTGTCTGCACCTCCCCTGCTCACTTTCTGTCTCTCAAAATATGTAAGTAAATAAACTTTAAATAAATTAATTAAATTAATTAAGTAAGTAAATAAATTGACTGGAAATACCCTCATTTCTTTGGTAGTTTTTGGGCAGGTCATAACATGTTACTGGTTCCTTCATTAAACAGCGAGTGAAATAAACTCGTTGCCTGTGTTCCTTTTATTTACATTTCTCTGAAAGTCAAAATTTCACCTTTCTGAAAATTATTTGTTAACTCAGTGCATGAGCCGGAGTGACAGTATAAAAGCAAAAGTTCAGTGGGGCAAGTGGTGTGGAGAAGGCGAGAGCCCTGGGCTGGGAATCCAAGAACCTGGCTCTCTGAGGAGCTTCCTGAAACTTCTGCACAACCAGATGTGCTGCTTACTTAAAGCACTTTGCAAAAGTCTAAAGCCATGTCCCCCATGAGGCGCTGGTAAAGGAAGGCCAGCTTTCCCCTCAGGAAGCGGTGGTGGGGCAAGACCCGGGAGGAGACCAGAATGAACACAGACAGGAGGAGCTGCCGCCATTCCCCAGGCGAGGCCACCGTCACCGCCTGCGCGGACATCAGCCAGAGCCTTCTACAGCTTCCGTCTTTACTTCTGTCTCCAGCCGTTCACCTCATGGCGGCTGGTGTTCTGTCAAAACCGTAAGGGAGATCATGTCACGCCCCTGCTTCAAGCTCTCCCGTGGCTTTCCAGCACTGACGAGGATTACACTTAAGCCCCTTTCCGGCCCTACGAGGTGCTCTGCGATCCAGCCCAACGGCTAACTCCCCAAGTTCACCTCAAGCCTTTCACCCCCTCACTCACTTTGCCCCGGCTCATCTCAGGTGTCAAAGTGAGCCTCTTCAGACGTGCTTAGCATTCTCACCTCAGGACCTTTGCACTTGCTGTTTCTTCCTCCAGAAAAGCTCACCCCCACCCCCCTTTCTTCTTCCTTTGATTTTAACTTCAATCTCTCCCTCCCATGATGGTCATCCCTACCCATCCTTTCTAAAGGATACCTGCCGTTTTACTATCTCTCAGATCCCCCTTCTTTGCCTGCCCGGAACCGCCAGAATGTGACTATAGGCGTGTGTTGCTCTCTCCCCGGCCCACTGCGAGCACTACATCGGCAGAGACTTGTGTTCGCCTGCGTGCCTGGCACAGACTGGGCGCTTGGGACGTGCGTGTTGAATAAGTGAGTGTGAAGGCAGGAGAAATCCAGCTGGCTCCCAGTAAAGGTTCCCCGCACCGTCCGCATGGACGTCTGACCCAGCGCCATGCCAGCTCCTCAATCTCGAGCGCATCTCAAAAGCCCGCAGCCAAGACGAAAACTCTGAGAGCCCGCAGACAGCATCTCAGAGCCTCCCACCGAGGATTCAACGTTACCCAGACCCACGGCCGCCTCTGCACCCGAGGCCTGGGTGTGAAGCGGACGATGGAAACACCAGCGGGAGTTGAAGCCCATTTCAACGGCAGGGTGGGGCGGGGAGGGAAGGGCCCGGGCCACCCCGCTCGCTTCAGGGCATCGGCTAACTTGGGTCCCCTCTACCGGCGGGTCGGAGCCGGAGGGCACAGCTCCGCTTCCAGAGGCTTTCGGCTCGACGAGTTCTGTGATGGCTCTTCCCGGGCACACCCACCACTTCTGCAAAACGCCCCGTCCCCTTCAAGATTCTCCCATGAGCCCGGGGCCGAGCCGCGCCTCCCGCGCCGAGATGCGTCCACGGCCGGGTCCTCGTCCCCAGGCGTTACTGCTCGACTAATGCTGGTCTGCCCTTCGGGTCCCTCGAAGCGAGGATGTCACACGGCAGCCAGCAGGGGCGTGGCAGCAAGAGCTGTTTCCTGGAAAGGTGTCTGGTGGAGGGAAGGGCCAGGAAGGGTTCAGTCCCCCCCCACCACCGGGCGGCTGGCCCCCGCAGACGGGCCTTGACCAGCCTCCGCTGGAAGTCTTCCCCTGAAGTCCTCCCCCCGCAAGGCTTGTGGCCACCCGGAACACTGAGTCAGGGGTGCTACAGGGGCTGCCTTGCTCTGGGGGAGAAGCTGACCTTAGGATCCGAGATAGGTTTGGGACCGGCAAAGGACACTTGTCTCCGGCTGTTTTCCCTTTACAGGTGCAAAAGGCATTTTTCTCCGCACCTCCTGTCTGCCTGCAGTGCAAATCCAAACTGCAGCCTTCACCGCCGGCACCCGCCCGTCCACGCCACCCCTGCCCAGCCCTCCCCCGTCCACGCCGCCCTGCCCAGCGCCCTCGCGTCCCAACCCGGGAATCGTCGCCAAACGGCCCCTCTTATCACTCCCAGAGGCTCCGGCTTCTCCCCCCGCAAAGCACCTTGAACTCTTAAAACTTCTTCAAACTCAGAAAACTTACACCCATGCTGCCGTGCTTTGTTCGATTTTTTTTTTTCCCCTCAGAAATATTCTGGTGGCCAAAAATAGAACATTTTCCATTCTGAGGACCAAGCGGCATCCTTGGGAATTAAAGTAGTGCTTCATGCCTCTCCAGAAGATTCCTGCCAAGCACGCACACGCATGCACACATAAGCCGCCTGCAAGTTCTAAAAAGCTGCTTTCTGTAGGTACAGGGGTGGTCAGGAGCCAAAAGCCCTCTGTTTTCTATCCAAGAACGTTACCCAAAAAGGGCACAAGGGCACCTCAAGAACACTTTATAGGGAAAGGCCAATGGCACCTAGTGCAGTGACTTTGAAAATGGCCCCATTGTCCACCCCTCCCCCCGCCCACCATCATCCCAGAATCCCTCCCAAGACTTACTCCTCTAAGAGTCCAAAGCACCTCTCAGCACAAAGTTCATGGCCTTTATGCCAGCGAGCCGCCAAGGGGTGTTCGCCGTGTTAGCTCTCTCTAAACCCGTTCCCAGGGCGGAACCAGAAATCCCACATTTGGGAAGACATGTTCAAGCTTCAGCAGCGAACCAGATGGACTGGTCAAGTCAGACAAGGCTAAAGTGTCAGAATCAGGGCAACGCAGAACATGATGTTGCTAGCACAAGGCAGGGGGGTGTTTTGTACACGCCGTTCTAGAAGTTTGTCACTCTCAGCGCTTCTGGAATCCTCTTTAATGGCACTTACGCGGCTACGACGCCTTCCGTGGTTTTGTGCTTGAACACGCAACCCTTCGCACACCCTCCGGCCGTGCCCCCAAACAGAGAGTGTGGGGTTAGCTGTGAGATCGGCGGGGCTGCGTTGTATACGCAGCTGGTAAGCACTGGGTTACTGCTGAGAAAAACGAGGAGCCCTTTAGAACAAAGACCTGCTGCTCACACCCGAAGTAGCAAAGACCGGGAACCCAATGTAGGGAGAGTGAAGGAGGGCGCCAAAAAGTGGGTGTGCTTGGGGGGGCAGAAGCATGAGAATAAGAGAGGAAAGGGGAAGCAGGAGATGGAGAAGAATCAGGTCAGGCATTAGTTGGTGGCAAGTGGAAGCCAACAGAAGTGGGTGGAAAGGTCCAGGAGGGGCCCAGGACAGACAAGCAGGGGCAGACAGAGAGGAGGGGGAACAGAGCAGGGCTGAGGGCAGTACTTCCTGGCGGCTAGACGTCAGCCATTCACCAGCTAGGTCGCACCGAGATAGTGCACCGCTCCGAGCTTCCCTTGCGTCGTGTATTGACGGAGATAACAGCATCTCTCGGAGGTGCGTGCGGATTTGAGGCGTCAATGGCTGGTGCTGAGGAACCGTCAACAAAGGCTGGGCATCTTCCCTACTGAATGGCAAACACTCTGCCTGATTCCATCAGAGAACATTCGCTTCTCAGCCAGACCTCCCCTGACATCACCCCCGAGTTCTTCTGAGACGCACAGAGGCACGACGGTCAGCTGTGAACCCAGCAAACGTGGGTGGCAGGAGAAGCTTCAGGGTCACAGCCCAGACGCTACTGAGTATCTGGAGCCCTGCTCGAGCCCCCCGCCTGCAAGGGAAAGGGGTTCCTAGCTGCCAGAGAGCCGCAATCATTCCCCGAAGCTTCATTAGCTCCCGTACTCAGCGAACAAGGCCGTGCAACACGTTAAGCCTGCACACACACTGAGAACCCCTCTAGCTTCTCTTCCTGGCCCCAGCGTGGGCTCCGTCCACCCACCTCACCACTGCACACCTGCACCAGGGTAACTGTTCAATATGGGTTCCTTCCGATCCTGCCCTTGTTTGTCTGCTCAGGCTACCCAGCCTGGATTTCTCTTTCCTTTTCCTTCCATCTAGCAAAATACGAGTCAGTCGTCGGGCCAAAGGCAGTGGGTTTTTGTGTCCAGGAGAGTGACTCCCCCCACCACCTCGCTGCCCCTGGCATACACACAGTAAATACACATACCTTGCTGTGGGGTGAAGATTCCCTTACGGCTCTCAGAAGGAGCCAACGTGGCCAACAGCTCGATTTTGGACTTCTAGCCCCTAAAACTATGAGACACTAAAGCTCCCCCGTTCATGGTTCTTTGTCATGTCCTCTCCATCACAACACGTGAGCTCCTTGAGGTCAGGGACTGAGTCTTACTTGCCTTTGGGTGCTCAGGCCTCTTTAGGGATCTGGCTGGTAAAAGGATCTCTAAACTTGAAATTCTCATGAAGTAACGCTTTAAGAATTCAAAATCTAGAACACAGGCAGCCAGCTGTGGCTCACGGGTCAAATCTCACCCACTCTGCCTGTTTTGGTAAATAAAGTTTTATTGGAACACAGCCACACTCCATTCGTTCATGTTTCGTCTACGGCCAATTTCACGCTATAACCGCAGAGTTGAGTAGTTAGTTGTAGCAGAGATCATATGGCCCACAAAACCTAAAGTATTTACTCTCTGGCCCTCTACCAAAAAAGTTTACTGACTCCCGGTCCAGAAGAAAAGAAACATAAATGAAGCATAGTGATAGCATAAAATAAATGTTATAACAAGGCCCAGATCGTGCAGCATAGAGAAGGACGGGTTGAAACGAAGCCTTCATAGGGAAGGTGACATTTGAGAAGGGAGAGAGCTTTTACTCAGAAGAGACAAAATACTTCATTTATTCACTCTGCTGTGCCACCTGGACCGATTGTGTCTGCACTAAGTCTTGCCTGGTGGTTAAGGGTCGCAGTCGGCTGGTTTGGGGGGGAAGTGATGACAGGCTCTGTTCTCTGCACACTGAGCTTGATTCGTGAGAGGCACACCCACGAGAAGGTGCCCAACCATGGACACTACTGAGCAGTCTGGGTCAGAGGCACAGATGTGGGATTCAACAATAAAGACGGCTCCGGAAAAAAGTGCGAAATGAGTAAAGAAGATGGTTGCACGTGCAACTCGGGGAACTTCAGAGCTCCGTGACAGGCAAAGGAAGAGAAGAACCCCTGAGGGACTTGAGGACAGGCGAAACAGGAAGAAAGGAAGTCGTGTCCCTAAGTCCCAGGAAAGCGAGGGTTCAGCGGTGTCAAAGGCTGTCAGAGGCCAGGACGACCAATTCATCAGACTTAGCGACGAAGGGACCTTGTGGCGCGGTGACAGTCATGTTAACTGCTCATCACAAATTATCCCTGCAACTAAACCATAAGGAAAAGCATACTTCAGTTGCTTGAGTTATTATTAAGAGGAAAAAGAAAGAAGGAGAAGAGTACACAAACGGGAAAGAAGAAACAAGGAGATGAGCAAAAACAGAAATTGACGATACCTGGGCTGAAATTAATGATTAATCCCTAAAATCGAAATATTATACTCTTTCTATATAGATTCTGTACAGAGGCCATCCTTTGTCTAAATTCAGCAGGACTGAAAATTACTAAGGGGCACAGGCTCCGTCACTGTAGACAGCCCAGCCCCCTGAACAACTGACATCCCCGCGCCCAGATACTAATGGCAGAGTAACAGGCAAGGAGACAAGGACAACTACACACTAGTGGCCGCCTGCCCGGCCAGGCAGTGTGAGTCACTTCGCACGGATTACTCATTTGATCTCCACTAAACCCCTGTGGACTGACTATACAGTAACGTATCATCTTTATTTTTTTCAGATGAGGGCCCTGAGACTCAGATAGCTCACACAATCTATAGTGAGAAAAAATAATAATAAATAAAGTATTAAGTTTAAATTAAAAGGAAGAAAGAAAGAAAGAGAAAAAGAAATGGAGAAAGAAAGAAAGAAAGAAAGAAAGAAAGAAAGAAAGAAAGAAAGAAAGAAAGAAAGAGATGGAGGGAGGGAAGGAGGAAGAAAGAAAGAAAGAAAGAAAGAAGGAGGGAGGGAGGAAAGAAGGAAGTAAGAAAGAAAGAAGAAGGAAAGAAAGAAAGAAAAAGAAATGGAGAAAGAAAGAAAGAAAGAAAGAAAGAAAGAAAGAAAGAAAGAAAGGAAGGAAGAAAGGGATAGAGGGAGGGAAGGAGGAAGAAAGAAAGAAAGAAAGAAAGAAAGAAAGAAAGAAAGAAAGAAAGAAAGAAAGAAAGAAAGAGGAAGAAAGAAAGAAAGAAAGAAAGAAAGAAAGAAAGAAAGAGGGAGGGAGGAAAGAAGGAAGGAAGCAAGAAAGAAGAAGGAAAGAAAGAAAGAAAGAAAGAAAGAAAGAAAGAAAGAAAGAAAGAAAGAAAGAGAGGGAGGGAGGGAGGGAGGGAGGGAGGAAGGAAAGAAAGAAGAAAGAAAGAAAGAAAGAAAGAAAGAAAGAAAGAAAGAAAGAGAAAGAGAGAGAGAGAGAGAGAGGGAGGGAGGGAGGGAGGGAGGGAGGAAGAAAGAAAGAAAGAAAGGGAGGAAGGAAGGAAGAAGAAAGAAAGAAAGAAAGAAAGAAAGAAAGAAAGAAAGAAAGAAAGAAAGAAAGAGGGAGGGAGGGAGGGAGGGAGGGAGGGAGGGAGGGAGGGAGGAAGGAAGGAAGGAGAGGGAGGGAGGGAGGGAGGGAGGGAGGGAGAGAGAAAGAAAGAAAGAAAGAAAGAAAGAAAGAAAGAAAGAAAGAAAGAAAGAAAGAAAGAAAGAAAGAAAGAAAGAAAGAAAGAAAGAAAGAAAAGAACGGAAACTCACGCAATCATTCGCCATCCCAGGCGGAAGAAAGTTCAGGGAACGTGCGGACCCAGAGGAAGTGGAAGCCAGTATCTACTGAGCGCTTACTCTGGGGACGTATGTTACATACGTTAGCTCACCGAAGCCTCCCAGGAACCTAGGTGGAAGAGGAGGAGGTCAGGAAATGAACTTGGAGAGGTTTGATCCAGTGCCAAAGGGCAAAATATCGAAGGAAAAACTTCTTGGTTTTCCAAAGAAATCCTTCAGAATTCGGTGGCAAACTAGATATTGAGGTATTTGAAGGTAGCATCAGCCTAAGTCACTGCTAAAATAATGCAAAATAACTCTGGTGACATCTTAGAAGGGTTCCTCTGACCACGAACGAAAGATAACAGAAACCCAGCTCCTGCACGGCCACCCCCAGAACAGGGAAATGCCCCTCCCCTAGCAGGCGGCTGCCCTGACTTCATGCTCCTCCAGCTTGAAGTCAGGTGGGGGCTAGATGACCCCAAAGTTTTTTGTTCCCAGCATTAAACATTGGTGTTTCCAAGCACATGATAGAGTCCAGCTCGTAAAGGGTGGACAGTGCTTATTAAATAAGCAGTTCAACGGAGACTCAGAAAAAGACCCTGGCAAAGAATTTTTGGGAAACCTTTCCATTATCGAAAACTACTCGCGCTGTTTCTGGAGGACGGTCTTCTCCGGGGTTTCCATTCACCTGCTTCACTCCCAGCGAGGGGTTGCGGGTTCACGTTCTCTCCCCGCCCTCATTCACGCATTCATTCTGCAAACGAAAAATTCTTCTTGGAAATGTAGGCGGCACAATGGAGTCAACCCTTACAAGATGATCCTGAAAAAGTTGTGCGTGCTAAAACAAAAAGAAAACCTTCTGCTTAAGGACCACCGACGTTCAGGGGCGCCTGGCTGGCTCAGTGGGTTAAGCATGTGACTTTGGCTCAGGTCAGGATCTCGTGGCTCGTGGGTTTGAGACCCGTCGGGCTCTGTGCTGGCAGCTCGGAGCCTGGACCCTGCTGCGGATTCTGTGTCTCCCTCTCTCTGCCCCTCCCCAGCTCACGCTCTGTCCCTCACTCTCTCTGTCAAAAATAAACATTTTTTAAAAATTAAAAAAAAATTTTTTTTAAAGAACCACCGATGTTCACAATGCCTGATGGAAGACAAGGAAATAGAGGACTAGTCGTGTATCATGGTTCTAAGGATTCAGGGTTTTCGGGGTTGACTGCGCTGAAATAAACCCACTTCCTCTGCTAGCGCAAGTACTCACTGCTTCTGGAAAACCGTCTGGCAATTCTTATCGTGAGTTCTAAAATAAATCAAGCCCTTTGACCTCGGAATTTTCCTTCTAAGGATATGAACTTCAGGAAAGCAGGTTAAGCAGTACAGTGTATTGTTTGACCTCTGGATTTAGAGTGTCCGTATTTCACCAGCTGTGCAACTTTGCAAGGGGGACTCAACCTCTCTGGACCTTGGGTTCCTCGCCTGCAAAATGGGGATAACTGGCTCTGCATCACGGAGGTGTGAAGACGACTGAGTTATTAAATGTAACATCTTTATTTATATACATCTTCTCGTTTATTTTTCATGAAAACTCCACACGGAAGGCAAGAAAAATATTAGCCTGATCCGGTCAGCAATAAGCAGTCAATTAAGTGTGGACTCTTTTTATTGTTACCGTGTCCATCGCCGAGACACAAATGTGGCCGTGGCAACATTGTCTCTCACGGGGAAAATGTGTTAAAAATGAGCTGTCCCACAATGAGAGAATGGTTACATAGACGATATTTCCACACAATCAAATAGGCATCTACTTAAAATGTTTTCAAAGAAAGGTTCACGAGATGGGGACAATTCACCAAAGAACGTTCAGCAAAAAAGTGGGCTTGAAGTTGTATGTGATGTGGGGGGTGGGGGGGATCCCAATGTGGATGCAATGTGGTACATCATGTGTCTTCACCCAAGTCCCTCCTCTGGAGCCCTGATCCCTCCCCGGCTGCTGGGATGTCACTGCTGATAGCTCACAGCTGCACCCCTCACTGGGAATTGTCCTGGGCCCCAGGAAGTAGACGCATCCAAAATTAGCCCCTCCGGGGCGGGGCAGCGGGGGGGAGGGAGGGGGGAGCAGTGACTTGCTGAGGCAGGGCCACAAAGGCCCATCCACTTACCTTCCTTTGGAAGCATTCTGGAAGGCCAGGCCCGCTCAGCCCCGGTCAGTGGGAGCCACATTTGGAACCAGAGTCTCCCTCTGCGAGCTTCTCCCTCCCTTTCGTCCAGGGGAGTCTCCCCAAGATACACTCCGCATGCAACTTTTATCTCGGACTCTGTTTCCAGGGAACCCAATCAGATATTATGAGGGAACATCTCTGAGAGACAAAGTTCCTGGGTTTCCCCAATTCCCTGGGATGCATCTGTATTATTTTAAATGGATAAGATGGCATTGTTTTAAAAGAGGCAAGGTCCTCCCTGGAGTGTTAAAATTAATCAAGCCCAGGAACTTGCAATACGTACATGTTATTCTTCTTCCTGATCTCAGACTTTTTTTTTTTTTATGTTTATTTATTTTTGAGAGAGAGAGCCAGAGTGCAAGCAGGGGAGGGGCAGAGAGAGAGAGACAGAGGGAGACACAGAATCCGAAGCAGGCTCCAGGCTCCGAGCTGTCAGCACAGAGCCCCATGTGGACCTCGAACTCACGAACTGCGAGATCATGACCTGAGCTGACTCAGACGCTTAACTGACTGAGCCACCCAGGCGCCCCTGATCTCATACTTAAAAAAAAAAAAAAAGTGACTATTTTAATTTAAATGATATCACTAGTAAGTAATGAGCCGAGGTTAAATGCTTCAGAGCATATACGTCCTCAACCTGGTGTCAACATGGCTGATGTTTCGGTCCCAAAGATGCTGCTGTGGGTTACAGCGTAATTCTTTTCTCCTGGAGAACTGTCTTCATACACTCGGCTACCGACTAGTCACATCAGAAAGTCACCCCTGATACATCTTTGGAATAAGTGCTCGGCCATCCACAGTGGCTCCTTGGAGGGGACAGTGCTTTTTACGGATCAGCGTTGGATGATTGTTTAGAACGAAATCGGCCACATCACGTTCAGAGTCATTTTCATGTTCAACGTGACGCTCCAGGTCTAATGCCGCAGGCTGCCTGTCAACATCTTTGGCTAAAAAATGATGAAACTTTCCAAGTAACCGAGTCAGACTTTGTACGTGGAGGTACCGGACGTGACCTCCTATAGATAAATGCCAAATTGTTGTAAGGACGCCAGCTTGTAGAAAACTCCCAGCCAAACAGTACGCGCTACCCGCAGATAAGCGTTACTGTAACAACTGATAAATGGGCAGAGAAGACGTCACAGAGAGGGTAGGGAAATGGCTTGTTTTTAAGACGGCAGTCTTACAAGCGATTCCGATCCTGGGAGTCTATCTCAAGACAATAGTCAGAAATGGCGGGGCAACTTTCATGCACAAGAATGTCATCACAATGCTATCGTTTATTTATGACGAAGGGAATACGCCAAGTGCTCAACGCAAGGGAGATGGTTGCATAAACGGCCACATTGAACTAAAGGTTCTGAAGACTTGAGGATAATAAGGAAACATACTCAGCCACAGTGTTGAATGAACGAAGCAGGATATTCGCTTTTATGGCTGATGCAATGTCAGCTATATAAAAATACACAAAAGCTATGTAAGCACGAAGAACCAACTTGAGAAAGAACAAAATGTCACCCACCAGTGGATGTCTTAGCACAGTGAGGTGATGCACGATTTCCTTTCCTTCCTTCTACTTGGTCTCATGTTACGGATTCTCTATGATGGAACAAAGATTATAAACTTCATATGATAACAATTGAAGGAGGAGGAGGTGAAGGAAGAACATGGTTGTCCCTTCACCCCGGTTTCCGAGGTAATGAGAAACAGTCAATCTGAGGCATCGTAGTTGGAACGGGGCCCCAGGCTACTACAAAATAGGGTGGAAAACCGACAATGTGAGAAATGGACCCACACAAACACATTAAAATAAAGGGGAAAGGGGAACCACGGTGAGAACCTGCATTGGGGTGATATTTTGAAATGTGAGCCAATGTGATTTTCTTGTGTTTCTTTCTTCCAGATCTTTCTTCCATTTAGTCAGCTTTGTGCTCTGAAGCACTCGTCCAGACGGTAGGGGAACCACGAGTCTGTCCTTGGCTTGAGTTTTAGAACCCAAAGCCTCTGAGGAGCTGCAAAACTTGGGGAGGGGAGTAAGAGACAGGCTCTCTGGCCCTCCAGGTTAGAAGGCATTGCCCAGACCAGGAGGACAGGGCAGGCTGGAGAGGAGGCCAGGAGGGACCTCAACAGGGGGTCCTGCAGCACAGCCCCCTCCCCTCATCGTACAGAGATGGGAGAGGAACAACCAGAAACCCCACACAGGCCGGAGGACACGCGTACCCCTTCCCCAGGTGGAGCCAGGGAGGCCACAAGATGCCAGAGTGGAAACATGGCGGGGTCTAGGTCTCCCCGTTCCAAAGAGATGGCAAAGGGAAGCTGGATCCTACATGCCTAAGAGCAGTGGGAAGAGTGAATTCCACCCAGTGCCCAAGAGGATGCAAACTGCCCTTCCTGCTCCAGAGAGCCCACCGAGGGGCCCAGGGCCTCACCAGCTCAGCATCTTCGCTGCCAGGGAGGTGGACCCCAAGCCCACTTGAACTAGCAGAAAGATCCCCCCAACTCTGAAAGAGGCCTGAGATGAGAACAGAAAAAGGACCCAGCAGCGATCTGTGTGGCATCAGACATGGCCATCTCGGTGGCTGCCAGCACAGAGAGAAACTCATGCCCAACAAACACAGTGTCCTCAGTCTAAATGGTAGCTGTGGGTAAGCCCCCAGGAATGCAATGTAATCATGGGGAGGGGTGCTGCTGAACTGACGGAAATTTAATTTCTAATACCCAAAGGAATGGGAACTCAAATGAGAAAGTAGCTATTTCATTGATACTCAGAAGCCATCGATTGTAAAATGCATCATTAATTTATGTACCACTAAGAAAGAAAGACGCCAATTAATCTATGAAACAATGCTTTCTCATCACTTAAAATCTGTATTTTATGCTTGCTGAAAAAGCTTTTCTAGACTTATTGGGTCAGAGGCTTTTATTATACATCACACTTATGCATATACAAAAAAGAAAATAAATTAGTTAAGAAATCCCCGAAGTTATCTTCGCATTCAGAGTTTACGCATTCGGAATCAATGTTCATATTTTTCTGCACAGCGCTGTCCTCTGTATTGATGATGAAACATTTCTTACAAGTGTCCCCACTGTTGGCTCCAGGTTTTCTTCCGAGATGCTGCCATCCATTCTAAAAGGTCTGATGTGGGTGCTTGCTTGCTTGACGTGTGCAAACAGGCATTGCCTTTGTACACAACTCAGTAACAAAATGACCACAGTTTCAAACGCTTGTAGTAATCTACGTCTATTACCTTGTATGAGGTTGTTGCTTTTCAGCGAACCCCCCAACACAAATACCTGCTTCACTAATACCATATCTGCACCCCACTGCTCTGTTTCCAAACCTTTCTGTTGAAAGGTAACGATAACTTTTCATCTCAAACCTGAAACTTGGGATGATCTTTTTGAAAACAGTTCAAACAGCAACTAAACTCAACTTGGGTCCTACCAACAATGCACAGACTTCAACAGAAGGGACGGTCATAGGAATGCCTGTGAACAAGTTCAGACATGCACGGGCCATTCCGTCCACCCTGCCACCCGGGAAACAGCAATTCAAAGATGCCATCAGTGAGAAGATCCTGATTTCTGAGACGTTAACGCATGAAAAGGCATGCATTGGAATTAATGAAGTATGACAACTTGAGTTAAAGAAATACTTAAAGGTGCATATCTTGCACGGTGGACTGGGTAAAATGAAGTTATGCCCATTACGCAGGTTTAGTAATGGGAGATCCAAGGGTCCGTGAGCAGCCCGGCCACAGAGAAGGGTCCGATGTCCTTGGTCTAACGTGGCCTCACTATATCTGGCGGGAATTAGTTCAGCAGGAACAGCATCCCCGAGCTGCTGACATGAAAACGGAGGCTATATGGTTTCACAGAGGAAGTATCACAGCCATCCATCTTCCTGCCCCTTCAAATAATCCACTTTCAGCCCAGCCCTTGATCAGGTGGTGAGTCCTCCTGACAAAGAGCAGACCAGAACCTTCCCTTCATGGCCCGGCTGTGGTACACTATACATTCGACACAAAACAAGCAAACACTGACAATGAACTGACAGATGAAGGGAAGAAAGGGAGTGTGTAGTTAACAGCTTGCAACTGACGTGGGTTTGGGTCCCCGAGCTGTAATATTTATTATCTTATGAGTCACTTAACCTTTGAGAGACAGAAACTAGCTGCTCACCGACACCATTGCCTCTTCTTCCTGGGCATTTGCCAAGACCATGCATCCCAGCCCCCTTGCCTTTCGATGGGGTCATGGAATCAACACCTGGCCGATGGAATCTGAGCACAGGGAGGAAATAGACCACTTCTCGACTTGGAATCTAAACCCTTCTGCCTGATCCTCACATTCCCTCCCCTTTCTCTTATCAACTACCACCAGATTCACAGGGGCCAAAAGGAGGATTCTGATGCCCTACTGGCTTTCTATATGAAAGGAGCCTGAAGCCCCAAATAACTGTGTTCAGGAGATAACCTTGACCACCAAACTACATGGATGCCACAGTGGCAAAATATAAGTTACCCCACTCTAGGTAATACACCTCTCATGCTGCAGTGTCCTCATGAGGACCAGTCAGCCCTGTGCCCGCCATACAGGAAGTGCTACCTAAACAGCGGCCATGTTACCATTGTTGTTGGTCCTGTCATTCATTGCCCTTGTGGAGGCAAAGAACGCAGATAGAGAATTCTAACAGGCTGGAGGCTTTTTGCAGCATAGAGGGAAGTAAAACTTCTATAAATATCAACTCGTACCGACTATATTTAAAGTGAAATTTGAGCAATCACATTTTCAGAGTCTGAGAATTATCTGTAACTAGTAATAAAGACCCCGAAACGGGGTACCTGGGGGGCTCAGTCGGTCAAGCATCTGACTTCAGCTCAGGTCATGATCTCGTGGTTCGGGGGTTCAAGCCCCGCATCGGGCTCTGTGCTGACAGCTCGGAGCCTGGAGCCTGCTTCAGATTCTGTGTCTCCCTCTCTCTCTACCCCTCCCCCACTCATGGTCCATCTGTCTGTCTCTCTCTCAAAACTAAAATAAACATTAAAAAAAAAAGTCGCTTTAACCAGCTTTCTTTCTAGCTGTGCCTGCAATGTGTTCTCCTGACACCTGAGAGTTTCCCAGCCAATCTCTCATTCATTGGTTCGTTCATGGATTCATTAAAGAAACATTTACTGAGCACCTACTACGCACCAGGCACTGTGTTAGCTTCTGGAGATACAGCAATACCAAAACACACACAGCCCCTTCTCTTCTTGCTCTAACAGCTCGGTATGAGAAGACAGACTAGAAACAGATAAACAAATCAGCATATACTTACATATGTAGAAAAAGTGTTCTAAAAGTGGGGGAAAAAATAAAATCATAGTGTTCTCTGACTGGGGAAGAACAAGAGGGACTCCAGAGATCAACCAAACACCCACCTGAGATGATAATTAAATCATTTGGTCTACACGTGTCTTGTCTCCTCAATAGACTGTAAATACCCTCGGGAAGGGATTCCTGCAGCATTTGGCAATGTCCCCACACATAATAGGTGCTCATTAAATTCGTCGATAAGGCAGCTGGCTTTTGGTCTTCCAGACGGCGTCAGCCCGGCCTGGGTTTTGACCTTGTCTTCTGCCCATCTACTGCTTTTCTTCCATCGGCAGCCCCCACTTCAAGGACATGGCCATATTTTTCCATCATCTTATTCTTTTGTCAGATGCACACCGGTGGCCTCTCAGGCAGGACTGATCTTTGTGGTCTCCAGCAAGCTAAAGGATGTTTGGGAATAATCTTGGTAACAGCCATCTCTCGCGCATCAGTCTCGGCGGGTGGCGCAGAGATCCTGGGAAGGTTTACGGGATTGTCTCCTCTTTGGGAGACTTGTTCGGAGCTTAGTCGTTCTTTATCCACTCTCTTAAAATAAAATAAAAAAATTAAAAAACACAACAGTCAGAGTCATTATTAAAAGGGAAAAATCAAACAGTAATAACACTCCAGAGACACCAGAAGTATTATGAAAAGGAAGTGTTTAAGTGGAAAATACTGAGCTTTGGAAATAAAACTGCAGGCATCTGAACTTACGTATGAAACCCAGGAAGGGATGTGAGAAATGGTGAGAAGGTCTTTTGCCATTGAGTCAGGTCTCTGGCAAATGATCCCTGATGAATCCACATTTGCTCTGGGATTTGAAACTTTCCATGCTCTTATATTTCACCAGCTGCTTTGAGTTACTTTTAAAGAAACACATTTTTAATGAGAAATTTTTGACAGAGAAGGCAGTGCAGATGTAATTCTTTGGAACAATTATTTCCTTTGTTGATAGCTCTTTTTTTTTTTTCCTCCCACAGCACCCACTTGCAATTACAAATAAAACAGTAATTAAAACTCTAAATTCACTCAAAATTATCATCCCATCGGTCACCTCCAGATATCCTTGAAATGTCATTCTGGAAAGAATGTCTTGTTAAAGATGCAATGCGCTAAGACAGAGGGTTTAGATTTTTCTGATTTGTAGTCATAAATTGATAGTATGTGGGAAATTTTTAACTGACTTGAAAATTATCACAATGAATTAAAAATCTAAGTCAAGAGACCCTAGGATAGCCGAACTCTCTTGGTGGGGGGGGGAGGGGGGGTACAAAAAGAGGCTAAGTTGGGTTTTGTTGGGTTTTATTTTTTTTACATTTCTATACAAATTGCAAGCACATTCAAGGATTTAGTGACATATATGTTATAGACCAACACACTTCCCCCAGTGCAGACATGAAACGCTTAGTCTAATTTAGCCGTGATCTATGTGTATTTTTTTGAGTCTCCCCCTGAGACAGGGTGTGTTGAAATCTGATGGTAACTCATCAACTGAGTCTTTGAAGATTTTTAAAGTGATCCAAGAAGTGCCTCTCTCCCCCCATTCCTCCTCCTCTTCTCCATCCCCTCCCCCTCTGGCATTTCCCACTTTCCTAAAAGTCACCGTCCGCCTTCCACAACGCCATAAACAGGCAACTTCCAAGAGTAGCTCCGACTGCCTCTGTCCTTGGCCCAGGTAGGTCACTCATCTACCCTGGTCTTGTGTCCGATCTCCTCCCTCCGGTCCTCACAAAGCCCGGTCCTCCCCGAAGGCCTCTGATGAATTGCTCTCCTGTTCCTAAAACTGATGCCCACTCTGCCCACGCAAGGAGCACTGCAGGATGTAGCCTCGATTTACCTTCCTGTCCTTGGCTCTCTGTATAGACAGCAAGCTTGACCACCCCATGCTGTCCGCTGTGAGTCGTGCTACCGTCTCTACAGGGAGCATCTTTCCTCTCGTGTGGGCACGTCCATCCACATCCTGCCGGCCCTTCAGTCCCCACAGGAGAAAAGCTGCCCAATGGGCAGCAGGCTCCATGGGAATCCGGGGCGTTCGGAAAATTCCCAATGCTGATGTCCATCACAAAAAAGCCTTCTTTCCTCCACTAAGCTGAGATCAGAAAGGTTCTCCTGATACGCTCACTCCCTACAATCAATTCTCACCTTTTGTTCTTTTGCTCTTTTGTTTCCAAAGAATGGGACTGGGGCTGGGTGGCCCAGTTGGTGGCTCAGATCATGATCACGTGCTGACTTCAAGCCCCACATGGGCTCTGTGCTGACAGCTCAGAGCCTGGAGCTGCTTCGGGTTCTGTATCCCTCCTCAGCTCACTCCCTCTGCCTCTCTCTCAAAATAAATAAATAAAGATTAAAAAAAAATGGGACTGAGAATGAGTGGCACTGTCACTGTGGCAGTTCCAGGGGTGTGAGGGGACATGTAGGAGACCGGCTCCCCAGCCCCGCTGGTAAATAACCATTCATGACTTGAGAGCACCGGACGAGCCCTCCTGGAGCTAAAGGATGATCTCCAGGCCTCCCGGGTTTGAGTGTGAAGAGGTCCAGGCCCTGCTGGTGAACTTTAAAGCCTCAAGCCCTGGACAGTCCCAGACATGCTAGTGTCTGACAGGGTTCCCATGAGGTGGGCAGATTCGGAACAGCGGGGTGAGAGTAAAGGTCCCACTGCCTGTCGAAGGGGGTTCTCAAACTGTCAGCGTCCAGGGCCGGGTCTTTTGACTGCGAGGACACACAGACTAGTACCTGCAGGTGGGCAACGCGAGAATCCACAGGAGTCACAGGGAACACGGGGACACGAAGCAAACACACATGCGGACGCCTCCAAGAACCACAACTGGGAGACATCAGAACCTCAGTCTGTATTTCTCCGGACTTACCCACTCTGCTCAGCACATCTGCTCCTTTCTTCTCCTTTCGCCGTCCACTCACTGCCTGTTTCCTCATAGTCTTTCCTCTCTCGTAATTTTACTTGTCCTTGGCTTTTCAAGACCTCTCTTGCCCCTAGTTGACCTGGGATCTTCGTGTCCATTTCCTGACTGGCTTGGTCTTTCAGCCCCAAATCTGTCTTGTTGAGAGAGCAGTGTGATTGACCCAAAAACACTTTGAACAAGGTCACTGAAGAGCCTAAGTTAGGTTCCCACTCAGCCTGTGACGTGTTAGCGCAATGGGACAATAGTAACGGGGACGGGTGACATGGTGGCTGTGACCACTCGCTCTGAGAAACTTCACCTCTTAGCAGGGCTGTGATTGGAGCAGGCTCTGAGACCCTTCGCGGCTCCCCTGCTAAAGACGCTGGAGGTTTTGAGTGTGGCAGCCTAGGGTTCCTATCAGAGTCTCCAGATCTGCCTCCATCGAGCATGTTTTTGGGGAGCAAGCACGATCTGAATCCTCTCTCACAGTTCGATAACCTAGCCTACCAGGCTCATCATTAGGGCCTTAACATGTTTAGCTGTTGTCTTACCCTGTAGTTAAATACCAAGAAAGGCCTTTAGAATCACACACTCAGTGGAAAGATGGCTCACCTTCCATGACTGAATTCTTAAAAAAAAAAAAAAAAAAAAAAAAAAAATATATATATATATATATATATATATATATCTCCCACACATAATTCATTAGCTGGTATTAAATTAGAAAGGTCCAGGATGTACCTTGTGGAAATAATTGTGAACATAGGAGATAATTGGGCACATTAGCCAAACAGCATTCACAAGAAAAGCATTTCCCCATGGCTGGTGGAAATCCTGAGGCTTAGTCCTAAGTGTTTAGCATTAAGGAAAATGGCCAAAGATGAAGTATTTCAGAATCAAAACCACTACTCAGAAAACAAACAAAATGGGAGGAGGGTAAGAAGTTACAGTAGAGAGTCTTCATTAGCTCGGCCCCGGCACCCACTCTGGGCCTGTTGACCTGGCAAAGAGCACACCTGGGGTGTCTGTGCCCAGTTGTTTAGCTGGTAAAGAGCCAGAGTGATGGTTTCCATCCTGTTCCCCAGTTGGTCTGTTCTCATCCATTGGCTATAACATGTGCCTGGTTCTGCAGGACCTTGTTCTCTTTGCCGTTGGGTGACACTTTTGGAGAGTGACTTCTTCCCATGACTGACAACTAACCAACCAACCAACCAACCAGCAACAACAACCAGAAAATCAGACTCCCATCCATCCATCTCACCATCTTCAATGGCAGGGGACACCCTATCACCTGTCGCCCAGGGGCTCGTTTTCAGCCTGCTCTGCAAAGATGACAGGAGACAATGAAAGAAAACCAAGGACAAAAGGTTGACACTGACGTCCCTCAATTAGGAAATGCATTTATTTCATGAAGTCAAAGGGGAAAAATTGACTTTCTGAATAAAGGTCAAAAGGAATTTGATAAAAATTCAATATCAATACCTATTTTTTAAAAATGGCTTAGTAATCTAGAAATAGAGGGAACAAAGAGACAGAACCCCAACAAGATAAAGAAGGTTTAGGGGCGCTTAGTCCAGCATTTGCCTCTTGCTTTTGGCTCAGGTCACTGTGAGTTCAAGTCTCGCCTAGAGCTCTGCACAGATAGGGTGGAGCCTGCTTGGGATCCTCTCTCCCTTTCTCTCTGCCCCTTCCCTGCTTGTTTGCTTGTTCTTTCTCTCTCTCAAAATAAATAAATAAAGATTTTTAAATGTCTATATAAAGCCAACAGCTAATATGATATGCATGGTGAAAAAGTGAGTCCTGTTAACATCAAAAATAAGATAAAGATGTCCTCTCTCACCATGTTTAACATAGTCTAGAATTTCTAGTCTCTGAAATAAGACAATGAAAAGAAAAGTGAGGAAAGGAGGTAAAATTGTTGTTTGTATGTGCTATCACTGTTTATCCAAAAAAACCCAAAGCAATTAATGAAAAACTATCAGTCTGAAAAAGAGAATTTAATAGGGCAGAAAGATACAAAGTAGACATAAATTTTTTTCTTAGGTATAGCAGCAATGGCATTGGAACTGGATCAAGGTGATAGATCGAAGAACACACACGACTGTCAAATTTTTAGTACAACAGGGATAAACCCAACAAGCAGTGGAAAACACAAGAAAGTCTCATCAGTGATTAGTTCTTTGGAAATAGAAACATACACAAGAGAAAAATAGTGTGAAGAGGAGAACAGATACAAGAACCTCAATTCAGATTGAAGAAATGTGGAGAGCCAGAGGGGGCTGTGGTTCAATCAATACATAATTAAGAGTTCATAAGCAAATTTCACTTATGAACTGATACTGGGAGAGTATTTAAAAACTGAATCCAGCAGAATATTAAGAGAATAACATTATGGCCAAGTAGAATTTATTCTGTAGAGTATGTAGAATATATTCATATAATCTGCTACAATATAACAGATCAAAGGGAAAAATATATGAGTTTTAATAGACTTGAAAAGGCATTTGGTAAATTTCAATACCTATTCTAATTCAAAAAGGAAGAAACCTTAGAAAAGGAATAAAAGGAAATTTCCTTAACAAAGGCGCCATAGTCCCGTAAGAAGAGACACAATTGGACAGCGAACATAGGAGGCTTAGGAGTTGGGAAAATGCAACTTAAAACAATAAAAATATAATGTTTCCCGTAAGATAAAAGAAATTTAAAAGATTAATCATATGCCATGCCGGCAAACCTGTAAAGAAACCTTATTACTGGAAGCAAAATTTTTAAAAGTATGACAAAACCCTTTTGCAGAGCATTTTGCAAACGTGGGACTAGCATTTCCACAATTTGTGAAAACACAGGCGTGAAAGAGATGTTAATTGAAGTACTTTTTTTAAATCGTAGTGTAGTACATCCCTTCAGGGAACTCAACGCCCACGTGATTCTCAAGCACACTGCTCTCTCCCGGTTGTCACTGCAGAAAATGCACAGAGTACATCCTCGGCCACAGGGTCACTTTTTGGGCCTCCATCACAGAGAGTCTAGGATCTAAGAGGCACAGAAAACAGAAAGAGCAGGGACTCACCACCCACCCCGCTGCCCGGTCTCAACAGCTGTTTAAATACTCCAAGGTCAGATCAGAGAGCTTGAGCCAACCAGGTGGCCTCCACATAAACATGACTGTGACCCATGGTCTCGTCAATCCTGCCTCCAGTGGATGGAGGAAAACCAGAAAGTGAAATGAAGATGTGCCTTATTTATTGAAATTCCCGGCTGTGGCTGCAACTCGGTTTAGCAAGCATTTAACCCAGACACGACATGGGTTCGGTGCTAGGGACACATGGATGAGTAAGGCATAATTCGTGACCCCTAATCATTTAAATCTCAGTTGTGTTTTTGATTCCAGATACTTAGACATAATTAGAATTCCCGGGGCCAAAGCTAGTTACTCTAAACCAGTGGTTCTCAAAGTGAGGCCCTGGGACCAACACGGTCAGCTTGTCTGAGAACCTTGTCAGAGATGCAAATTCTCAGTCCCCACTCCAAACCCATTGAATCAGAATTGCTGGGGGGTGGAGTCTGAAATACACTTCAGTTTGAGGACCGTTACTTTATATTAAGCACTAAGCAATGCCTAGATGATTTTCCTTGTGAAAATTTTGCTAAAGATCACCTGTGGATACCAAAGACACCGCTGTGTAACGTGTATATATGCTATTTCGTTACAAGATGCTAGCACACCTTTTGTGTGGATGACTTCTGAAAACATACCAGCATCACAGAGCTAGTCTCTGCAGAATGTTCCTAGAGCAGACCCCCTCATGTACTGCTAGATCAATGCATAATTATTTATTGAGCTCCTATTATTTATCTGATACGTACAATCATGATGCCATGAACCATTTCACGCATTCTGAATTAATTCCATGGGATAAATTTCCAGGCATGGGACAACCGTGTGGGGAAAAAAGAATAGGAACATCTTTATAGTTGTTGGGGCGTGTTGTCATGCTGTTTTGCAAATGGGTTTGCCCTCAAATGATGCCGGCTGTCCTGTGAGGGGTAAACTTCATCACCAACTTCCCCACACAGGACAAAATCATTCTATCTTTATGTGTTTAAAATGTTGCCTCAAGGCTGCTCAATTCTACTTTCTTTGTTGTCTAATGAGGTCGTAGATTTTTCCCATGTGTTTCTTTAATACTTGCATTGACTCTTGTATGACTCATCTGCGGATGATTTCTTGGCTATCAGAGATATCACTAAAAAATACCCACTCAAGAATTTCTTACTAGACTCTGGAAACAGTCATGTTTCAGGTTTGCTCTAAGTAAATGAGAGCTTGGAATTATATATCAAAAAATAAGGAATACCTCATCTGGCCACTGGTAGAGTGTCTATTGAGGTATCTTTTTGAGTTTTTCCAGGGCTGCTTCTAGCGGATAAGGAGTATGTCTGTATGAATTAGAAAGAAAAAAAAAAAAGAAGAAAAGAAAAAAGAAAAAAAGATGTCTCTTGATGGAGTTTCAAACCCATGGCCCAGGGACAAGGCCTGATAAGCAGAGAGCTCCAGTCTTCATTTGCTCCCGAGCCCACGTGCCCCTACACAGTGAACAATCTGCTTGATCTTATCCTACTGCCCTGGGTTGGTCACTCCTGTTTTCTATAAGGAACTCCTGGTTTTCTGAAAACCAGAACAAAGCAGGAGGAATTCTGCTACTTCCCCACTTTTATGGCCTAAGTTTCTTGCATGATGGTTTCAGATTGGAGGTCAGCACCACCACTCTGGTTGTCTTCTCAACCAGGATCAGGAAGGAAGGAGGGAAGGAAGGAAGGAAGGAAGGAAGGAAGGAAGGAAGGAAGGAAGGAAGGAAGGTAGGTAGGTAGGTAGGTTTGGTTTAGAAGGAAGCCCTGTGCCTAATGAAGCAAGTTGGACACTAAGAAGGATCCAGGATTTGGAAGGCATCTCCTGCCATGGCTCATGGAAGTAAGGGCTGAGTGTGCCCCAGTTTCTTATTAGTGAGGAAGTGGGGAGAGTATGCTGCTAAAGTCTTGGTGGTGTCTAAGGCAATTCCCTGCAGGACTCCCTCTCCATCAGCTTAGGTTGTTCAAAGAACTTTCTAGGTCTACCTCACCTTGTCCCTGACCATTGAACTCTTAATATCTCTCCTTGCTCTTCCAGATGTTGACACTCATTTGCACCATCAGCTTAACGTGCTCAGCCTTTCTTAGCTTACAAGAAAAATCCTTTGCTCTATGCAGCTCTTCCTCCATCCCTCAACAGCTGAACTTCTGAACGAATCACACACACAAATCTATACTCCCTCACCTCCACTCACCACTTAGCCTGTGGAGACAGGGGCCTCTACTCCAGCAAGCCCTTTAGAGCTGTTCTCACAAGCCTACCAGCTTAACGCTTTCCTTGTCAAGCTCAGTGGACATTTTCCAGTCCTTTTTGCCATTGGCCTTGAGAATGTGTATGCTCCATACAGACAGAGCCCTGTCTGGTTTTCACAAACATGTCCCAAGTGTATCCTAAAACAACAGTACCTGGTCCACAATAGGCTCTAAACAAATATTTGCTGAATTAAGTACTCTCTCCCGCTTCTGCTTATCTGGACATTCTCTTTGAATGTCCTTTCACCTGAGGATTCTGCTTCAGCTTCTGAAAGACCAAATAACTAAATACCAACTTCATTGTCATTTCTGGCATCCCTGAACTTGTGCCCACCAATAATCGTGTGATGGCACAGGTTTCCTTCATAGCTGATCACATCACCGTAATACAGAAAGAGCATGTCATTCAGATTTATTGTTAATATCAAAATATTCACTTTCAGGGGCGTCTGGGTGGCTCAGTTGGTAAGCGTCTGACTTCGGCTCAGGTCATGATCACACGGTTTGTGGGTTCAAGCCCCACGTCGGGCTCTGTGCTGACAGCTCAGAGCCTGGAGCCCGCTTCAGATTCTGTGTTTCCCTCTCTCTCTGCCCCTCCCCAACTCGTGCTCTGTCTCTCTCTCCTTCAAAAATAAACATTAATTTTTTTTAATGTTTATAATGTTTTAAATACAATTTCAATTAATAATACAGGTCAAAATAGTAAAGATAACGTGTCACCATTTCAGGCTTTGTGAGACTAATTGGTAGGCTAGCATTCGTGAAAATAAATAAAATCACTTTTAAGAGCTATATTTCACGTGCAGTTGCTTAATCACATTAGGCTGTAAGTCTTTCAAGAAAAAGTCTTACTTGGGAACCCTTGCATGCCTTGTAAGGACAAATTAAAAGGACAATGACACCTTGACCGCCTCCAAGTTTCACAAGTAAAGCTTTCCAAAATCTGGACACTGCTGCCATCAGTTATCTTGGTGCACACACAAGACAGAACAGAAAGAAAGTAAAGAAAAAAGTATCAGAGAACAGTAGGGCTCCCCAGAATATCTGGTTCCTCTACTGGCCTCAACTGAAAGCAAACAACAATTCAGTATTGCAAATGTGCACACACTTGGCCAGAGTCCGGGAAGAGACGGCACCGAGGGCTGATGGCTTCTACTCCACTCGAAGTGCTCCAATCTGACTGCTTGGGGTTTTTTTTGTTTTTTGTTTTTGTTTTTTTTTTAATTTTTTTTTTCAACGTTTTTTATTTATTTTTGGGACATAGAGAGACAGAGCATGAACGGGGGAGGGGCAGAGAGAGAGGGAGACACAGAATCGGAAACAGGCTCCAGGCTCCGAGCCGTCAGCCCAGAGCCCGACGCGGGGCTCGAACTCACGGACCGCGAGATCGTGACCCAGCTGAAGTCAGACGCTCAACCGACTGCGCCACCCAGGCGCCCCCTGACTGCTTGGTTTTTAAACAACAAAAGAGTAATAATTATTATAGTTAAAAATAAGAATTCAAATGTATTCTTATATACCAGAATTTCATTCTGTTGTAGTGTACTGGTTTGGGCCAAGTACCGATCTTAACACTAGCAAAAGTATCTATTTGTAAGCTCTCTTTCTCTGATGACACTTTAAATATTGATGTCTCTGTGAGAAATACAGAGAGGATGAGACCCGTTAGGTAATACTGCAATCATCAAAAAATAGACTGTGGAACAAAACAAACTACCTCAACAAATAAATGTAAAACCTTTAAAAAAAAAAAAAAAGGATGAACCCACAGGTGGAGACCTAATGGTTATATTAACTAATTGCAATATAAACACCTTAGTAGGAACATGACTCAAATAAACAAATAATATAACAAATAAATATATGTATAGGTATGTACATTTATGGAGAAATATACAAAATGGGGAAATTTTAATACTGACCAGATACTGTATTCTATCAAAAAAAAATACTGTTAACTTTTCAGATACCTATTGAAATGCTTAATAATAAAATGGTACGATATTGAGGATTTCTTTCAAAACAATGTAGGCAAGGGGCCGTGAGTTGAGGGTATAGAGGAAATAAGACTGGCTGGGAGTGATAGGGCCACCAGCTTCCAAGATGACCCCAATGACCTCCACCTCTTAGTATTCATGCTCTTGTGTGATCTTCTCCCACAGTGAACAGGGTTGACCTGTGTAGCCACAAGACACTGTGGAAGTGAAGGCGTCTGACTGCCAAGGACAGGTCACATACATCTTCTGCCTTGCTGTCTCTAAAGGTGACTCACTTTGGGAGAAGCCAGCAGGCACATCATAAAGACCCTTGAATAAGACGTCCTGCCAATGGCTGGCACTAATTTGCCAAGCATGTGGGTGAATCCCCTTGGAGGCAGATCTCCAAGCCCCAGTCAAGCCTCCTGATGAGCACAGTTCCAGATCCACACAGCTAAGGCGCTCCTGGATTTATGACCCACCAAAATGGTATGCAATAATAAATGTTTACTGTGTTCAGTTGCTAAGTTTTGGGGCGATTTGTTCTATGCAATAGAAAGCTAATGAACATGAAATCGCTGAAGCATGATGATGGTTGTACAGAGGTCATGACAACATTCTCTCAGTTTTATACGTTTGAAATTTCATGATCGAAATATTTGAAGACCAACAGTAAATAGATAGATAGATAGATGCTTCATCGAAGTCCATTATCTATTCTGTTCTCTACACTCTACCTCTATGCTTAAATGAATCATTTCATACCTTCATAATAAGTTTACCGTCTCCCAAATGTCTGAATCCCAGACCTTCACTAAGTCAGATCCATACCCCTAACACCAAACATCCTGCTCCTCTTCTGGTTCCGTCATGGAATGTTACCATCATGTGACCAGTCACCCAAGGCAGGAATCAGGAGTCATGCTGGACCGCTCTCACCCACGAAGCCAACCACTTTCCAGCACCTGTTTTTTCTGTCTTCTAAACAGCCATTTACTCCCTCTCCTCCTGCTTCTCGATCCTCACTTCTATGGCCCCAGCTGAAACTTTCATTTACTTACACCAACCTCTTATGTCACTAAGATTATGATTAGGGTAGCTGAGCTGTGCTGATAGATTCATATACACAAGGGCTCACATTAAGAAATGTTTATTTCTGGGGCGCCTGGGTGGCGCAGTCGGTTGAGCGTCCGACTTCAGCCGGGTCACGATCTCGCGGTCCGTGAGTTCGAGCCCCGTGTCGGGCTCTGAGCTGACGGCTCAGAGCCTGGAGCCCGTTTCCGATTCTGCGTCTCCCTCTCTCTCTGCCCCTCCCCCGTTCATGCTCTGTCTCTCTCTGTCCCAAAAATAAATTTAAAACGTTGAAAAAAAAAAAATTAAAAAAAAAAAAAAAAAAAGAAATGTTTATTTCTGGCTCACATATGGTCCAGGGTATGTTTCCAGACAGTAGGGAGGCCTGTGTTGATGGCAGCTCCAGCATCTTCCTGACTTGGTTTCCAAGGTCTCAACCCAGTCGGCCAGGAAGAGGAAAAGCATAAGGCCCAGCACAGGGTAGGTCCCAAAGGCCCCATCTCACCAAAACGAAGCACGATTCGCTTCTGCACACATTGCTTAGACTGGAATAAGGACACGCAGCCACACCTAATGGCAAGAGAGACAGAAATGTGGTCTAGTTGTGTCTGGAGCCAGAAGCAGCACGTTTTGGAAAACAGCTGGTTCCCTGTGAAATATCTCTTATGTATTCATCCTTCACTCTGCCACCAGAGTGGTCCATCACGGAACTCAGATGATATTTGTTGAGCGAGCAAGAGAGTGGTATCTAAAAAGGATCTCCTCAAGATTTACCAAGGTCTCCCCGTCAATTTTAGGGTAAACATTGTCACCGCTCTACCTCTCGTCTCCGTCTTGGCATCATTTCACATCATTCTGTCCTTCTCACACTTATGTTCAACAAGATGGGACCGTGTTCTCTCACAGGTCATGTCTCTACACACTTTATCTTCTCACCCTTCCACCTACAGAACTCCCACGCACCCTTCAAGAGTCAGGTCAAGAGTCGCTTCCTCTTGGAAGCCCTCATGAATACCCCACCTCCACTTGCACCCAGGCAGAGCTGGAAGCTGGCTCCCCCTTCAGCTCCTTAGCAGCTGGCACTGACCTCTTCCGTGACTATCACTTTGTCTTGCTATTCCGTGCTGGCATACGTGTCTCTCCCACAGGAAATGAGGCAGCTAATGGGGAGAGCGGTAGGTGTGTCCTATCTACTCTCTTCCTATCAGTAATGGCACATCAACCAGATAGACAGCTTTAGCTTTCTCCATTTCAAACTCCACTAGCAGCCAAAAATAAAACTCTACATGGAAAATATCAGAGAGGTCAATAAAAAGCTCCCTCCTCCTGTTGGGTAAATGGCACCATGGCCATCCAATGGGGATTTCTGCATCTCCCCTCATGATGTACATTAAAATCGCCAAATCCTAGGGGCGCCTGGCTGTGCTCAGTCAGTTAAGCACCGTCTGACTTGGGCTTGGGCCATGATGTCACAGTTCGTGAGTTCAAGCCACAGTTCGGGCTCTGTGCTGACAGCTCGGAGCCTGGATGGAGCCTGCTTTGGATCCTGTGTCTCCCTCTCTCTCTGCCCCTCCCCTGCTCGCTCTCTCTCTCTCTCTCTCTCTCTCTCAAAAATAAACATTAAAAAATTCTCCAAATCCTATCCATTCAACATTCTTGAGGTCACTAGGTTCCCCTCCTCACTGCGTGCTCCTCCCTGGGGAGTCCTGCCCTTCTCCCCACTCTCTCCTCCTTCTAATTGACCTCCCTGTCTTCAGTCTCCCCATTATACCACATTTTCACGCTGGTGCAGACCTCTGAGGGAACTTTCAATGACACTGTCCCCATCCTAGCGTCCTAGCCGAGGCCAGCTCCTCGTCCTAAGTGCTAGGAGGTCCCCAACTCTTTCCAGCTTCATCCCCTGCACACCCGCCATCCACTGATGCTCTATCCCCAAAGAGCTGTTTGTGATTCCTCAACTCCAACATAAGCTTTGAGCCCTCCAAGTCTTTTCCCCTCTCTTTCAAAGCACCCTTCCTCCCCTACCCCCACCCTGCCTTTTCCTACCATAGAACTATTCATTATGAAGCAGCTCAAATAATAGCTTCTTCTGAAGGCATCTCAGCGCACAGAGGACCGTGCAACCTGCTCTCGTAGGACTTAGCACGGACAGACTACATCACAGTACAGTCCTGGCTTACCCATCTCTGTCCTAGTGCTGTACTCTGTATTACAAGGAACTTCTTCCTCCCTTTCCTTCAGTTCTGGATGGGTTTGGCCTGTGAAGACACCAGTGAAAGATTAGAAAGCTAGAAACCCAAAGGAGTCAGGATATCTCTCCCCTCCTCTCAGCTTTCTGTGATGCTCCTGGACACCCCACAACAACCCCCCCACCACCAACTCCCCCCGGCCCTCTGCAGCCCTGGGGCCGAAGCAGTTGCCTGCTCTTACCATAACTCCTGGGTGGCCTTACCACCCACTTTGGCATCTCGGTTTCCCCCTCATCAGGTAACCAATTCCCTGTAGTAAATGCCCTCCAGTTTAAAATGTAGAGGGATTCTGTTTGGCTAAGGGGATCCTGTCTCAGATACACCATCTCTAAATCAAGATCATCAAAGACAGGAGGCATGGAGGCAACCAGTGCTTAAGAAATTTTCATTTAAAGAATGAGTAGAGCCCTATTAAGCTCTATCTCAAGTTAGGCAACATAGGGAAAAAGGAGGAAGCATATCTCTGGAGATGTGAGTGGCTCCCACGGGTAGGTGATCACATGAAACATTTCAATCAGGCCGAGAAAGAAGTGTTTTATGTAGGGGCCTCTACAGAAACAGGCAGAAAATTCTCCCAAACTGACCCTGACCCCTGGCCTTCTTCGCTAAGATCAACCAGTATTCCATTAAAAAGTTTCAGCCACAAAACGGGGCATTCTTTCCTTGTGATTCACATTACCCAGAAGCCTCCGGTTTCCCGGAATTTGTGTTAAGTAGTAGCTTTCAAAGATGATAATATTTGCCAACAATCCCTGGGGCACCACTTTACGTTTTCCTAAAACAAAAAGGGGATTATTTTGTCCGTATGTCTCATTTCCACAGGCTTTTGCATATGGTAGCTCTTCCCCCTCTGGCATTAAATAGCAATTTCTCCCATTAAATTACGAGAATGATGCTTCGCCTTTTAAACATCAGTTGTCAATTAAGGTTGACAAACAAGCTTCCTGACCTTCTCGTGAACATCTTACCCAGCATGTGGTTACTAATTTCTCACTCCTTTTGTGAAACACTGGTCACAGACAAGCAGGCAGAAATAAACAGGGAGCGTTTTCACCAGCTTCCTAACATCACTGTCTCAGTTCTCTGCGCCTGCATGGTCATCCAAACGATGATCTTTGAAGATCTGTAGGAAAGAAAATGATTAGATCATTGCGGATCTAATCAAATCGAACAACGCTCTGTTGACAACTTGTTATTTTTCTCCTCCTGCCTTTCTCCATCCTTCTTCATAACGCAGGGGGTGTTTAATCACTCCCCCTCCTGCCCGTGGATTAGTACGTCCAGATTCTGGCTTTCCGGTAAGGTCCAGTTCAAACACCAACATCTGCTCCCTGAGACGCCCAGCATGCTGTCCTCAGGGGAACTCCTCCTCCACTCACTATCTTAGGCTGCATTCGTGGACATGACGTTCGTGAGCTTCATGAGGGCAGACACGAGGTCTCTATGCCCCTGTGGCTCTTATGTAGTAAGTGCTCCACACATAGATACCGAATTAATTCTTCAAGATCCACACCCCTTTCTGTATATATGTTTATCCATATGTGTTCACATACTTCCTTTTTTTAATATTTTAATGTTTATTTTATTTATTTATTTATTTTTGAGAGAGAGAGAGAGAGAGAGAGATTGAGAGACAGAGTGCGAGCAGGGTGGGGGCAGAGAGAGAGAATGGAAGCAGGCTCCAGGCTCTGAACTGCCAGTACAGAGCCCAACTCGGGGCTCAAACTCGTGAGCTGTGAGATCATGACCTGAGCCGAAGTCGGCCGCTTAACCAACCGAGTCACCCAGGCACCCCTCAAAAACTTTCTTTGGATAATTCAATATAGCAATCATCCAAAGCACGCATCGTTATCCCCATTTTATAGAGGTGCAAACTGAGGGTCAGAGACAGTTCAGTAATCAGGTTACAGGCTGGTTGAGTTGCAGACCTTGCACTGAAATTCAAATGTGCCTGATTACCCAGGGCTCTTTTCACTACAGCACAGTGTCTCTTATGACTTCAAGCGGCCTGGAGTTTTCTCCACTTTCCAAAATCAACAGCACAGCACTATAATCCTTCTAGGGTTAGCATTGATTTTAATATCCATATTCCTTTGGGATTGTTTCTCTTTCTCCTCTTTACCTCGTGGTACGTGATGCTTGGGAAAGCCTTCTGCCTGTGAAGACAGCCTGTGATCTAGTTTTGTCCTCCCTTGGTTTCCTTTTCCATAGAGAACGTATTCTTGGACTTCTCTCAGTTCTTATGGTTTAATAAAGCTTTCCCCAAACACACTGAAGGTTTTGTTGTCTGTATGCACGTCTCGTCCCTCCTACTGGTCACCCCTCCCTTATGATGGGCTGTGTCTTTACTAATAACATTTCACTTGAGTGTGAATTGACCGGCTTCCCCTTCACTTTTTCAATTATACAAGCAATACAAGTCCATTGTAGAAATGACAGAAAATTCATATAAATGAAAGGAAAATAGTAATAATTAGAAATCCCACCACTAGGGGTGCCTGGGTGGCTCAGTCGGTTGAGCATCGGACTTCGGCTCAGGTCATGATCTCACAGTTCGTGGGTTCGAGCCCCGTGTCGGGTTCCGTGCTGACTGCTGGGAGCCTGGAGCCTGCTTCAGATTCTGTGTCTCCCTCTCTCTCTGCCCCTCCCCTGCTCACACTCTGTCTCTCTCTCAAAAACAAATAAACATTAAAAAAAAAAAAAAAAAGAAAAAGAAATCCCACCACTCAGAGAAAACACTCTTACTACTCCAGTCTCCATCTTGCATTATTTTTACCCACATAAATACATTTGTGGGGTACCTGGCGGCTCAGTCCATACACTCTTGATTTCAGCTCAGGTCGTTATCTCATGGTTTGTGAGATCGAGCCCCATGTAGAGCTCTGTGCTGTCAGCACACAGCCTGCTTGGGAATCTCTCTCTCTCTCTGCCCCTCCCCCACTCACATTCTCTCTCAAAATAAGGAAATAAATTTAAAAATAAATATATTTGTATATATCTATACATATTTTTAAGATAAAATTATATTATGTGCATAAGTTATTTTTAATTTAAAACTTGTTATTTAGTGTTCCATGGACATTAAAAAGAACAAAATGTTTTATGTATTTAAAGAAATCTTATTGATTTATATTAAATTTATCTATAATCATAGATATAATCATAGATCTCTTTGGTCAGGTAAAAATTCAAAGGAATGATGCTAGTGTTTCCTTCCTCTGTTGTTTTGATTCTTTTCTTCACACATTATAAATAGATTTCGTATTATGTATTTTGTTGTTCAGTACACATTTTATTACAGTAATTTTATTGAAGTTTGTATATGTCAACAATAAAACTGCAACCCTCCGTCTTAGTTGTTGATTTTTATTAAGAACATAAAAATTTTTTTATGTTAAAATTGGCTATGTGGATTGAGTACCTACTGTGTACAAGACACAGAGGACACAGAAAGTCACCAACATACGTCCAGGTTGCTAGTCTTGCCGTTAATTCGTGCACGGGCGTATTTGGATCCATTGGCTCCATTTCCTCTCTCCCTCTCAGGACTGTCCGCCATCTGTCCACACCGCACTCTTTCTTGTCTATCTATCACATGTCCGGTGTGCTCCTTCCAGTTCCCTTTCCCTCTGTGTTCTCAGAGCATCCTTTACCTGCCTTTCACTGAACTGACTTTATTCTTGGCAGCGTTGACTCTGTTCCTCATGGCTTCCGATGCCGTCGGAATTTCTGTCCTGGTCTTACTGTCCCCCTGCATTTGAGTCTACGTTTCCCTTTCTCCTCATCTTGCTGTCTCTCTGTAACATCTTTCTTCTCTTCTTCAGAGACTTCACAATTTCTTTAAGGGCCCCGAGAGAGAGCAAATGCTCCCTAAAATGTCATCGTCTTTCCTGAAATACACTCATCCTCTGTATCTGAATCGATGGCAATCCTCTGTTTGCAGCAGAATGTTTTGATAGGTCCTGTTTTTGTTTTGTTTTATTGCTGCTTGCTTATTTTTAAAATCATTCCTTTAATTGAAAAATATATTGAGGATCTCCACAGGGCAGGCACCGGAAGGATAATGTTGAAAGGAAAAAAAAAAAATCCTAGAACTAGCTTCTAGTCTCATTCTCTGGTGTGAAAGACAGACTTTAAGCAAGTAAGAAAACAAATATGAATTAGGGCCAGGTATTAAAGAAAAAGAAGGGAGTCCTATGAGAGACCATACCCGGGGAAACTGCCTTAGATTGGGTGACCCTCTAAACCTCTTGGGAAGTGATATTTGAGATGAGATTTCATGGATGAAAATGAGCAATCCATATGAAGAGAGAGTGTAGGTGTGAACCAGGTAAAAAGAACAGCACATGCAAATGCCCCGAGGCCAGAAACCCTCTTGCTTTTCTCTGCCCTGATCACTCTGCAGGAGTTGCAGTGAAAGAGGCAGGCAAAACCAGGCCACACCCAGGCTGGTACAAGCTTGGGTGTTCTTGGAGATGCTACGAGAATTCACTAGGATCTCCAAGGAAAGGAGTGCATGATCTGACTGATACTTTAAATCCATTGTGGCTGCTGCTGGGAAGCATGGGGTGGAAAGCCAAGTAGTCGAAGCAGAAGTCTGTTAGGCTGCAAAGTCAGTGATCCAAATAAAAAATTATAGTAGTTTAGAGTATGGCAAAAGGATTCAAGATATATTTTGGAATTGGAATTTTGGATTAAGTGAACTGGGGTTAAATGGGGGTGCAGAGAGGTTTGTTAAACAAAAGGAAGAGGGGTGCCAGGGTGGTTCACTCGGTTGAGCGTCCAACTCTTGATTTTGGCTCAGGTCATGATCCCAGGGTCATGGGATTAAGCCTCAAGTTGGGCTATGCACTAAGCATGGAGCCTCCTTAAGATTCTCTGTCTCTCTCTGTCTCTCTCTCTCCCCCTCACCCTCTGCCCCTCTCCCCCACTCACACACATGCTTTCTCTCTAAAATAAAAACACACAAACAAGAGGAAGAAATTGCCAGGCTTTAGGCTCAAGCAACCGGGTGGATGGCACCACTGTAATTGAGATGTGAAAGTCCTGCAGAAAAACAGCTTTAGCGCTGAGAATCAGGAGTTCAGTTTGAGACATGGTAAGTTTGTGATGCATTTGAAAAATAGACAAGATCAGGTCTTTACAGGGAAATCTTGGATGAAATTAAAAGTTGGGGAGTCCTCAGGACACAGAAGGTATTTAACATCACATGGATGGATTAGAGAATCGTGGGTAGAGAGATAGAGAGAGATGAGTAGGTAGCCACACACCACAGCCTGAGGGACTCCCAAATTCAGACGTGTTGTAGGACAGAAAGAGGGAAGAGAAGAACCCACACACTAGAGTCACAGGAGCAAGGAAAGAAGGTGTTTGAAGAAGACAGAGTGGTTGACCTCTGTGTAAAATGGCAATGTAAAGATCCTTCTGCACACCTTTCCTCTTAGAAATCTGCACTGAACAAGAAAAATGAGAACAGAAACACAGATTCACAGATTCCAACCATAATGAATCCTGGAAATGTCTGTAGACCACAAAAATATGAAGAACAGAAAAGATAGGGCAGGACAGTTAGCACCTGTCAGAGCAGTGAAACGTGCCACTTCAGTGTCTGCCACGAGAGGTACTGACGAGAACGAGGTCAAACCCTGAAAAGATGCCAGAAGCAGAGGCGTCTGGTGTTGTGCAGGCGCACGGGGAGCTTTGGGATTTGGGATGTCTTGCTTGTCCATATGGATGGACACCTGATATGCAAAAAGACATCTCCACTAGAGGACAACCCATGAAGATCAATGGAATGTCTCGGGGAAAATCAATGAAATGGATAGGTTACAGGTGAATTTGACTCTGTGGAACATTATATTGAAAGGAAGGAGAAATATTAGCAAAAGTACAAGGTACAAGGAAATGGGCAAGTGAAATAAATCGGGCAATTACTAACTACAGGAAAAACAAAAGTCGTGTAAGAAGCAATCAGTATGCTGCTTGGCAAAGCAGAGGGCAGTGTTTATTTAGTCCAGTGATATTAATACTTCATAGTGATTTAACTAAAACCTGTGGTATAACCAGGAGGACTGGAAAAGCATCAGAATTGGTGTTTGGAGGACGTGTGTGCTAAACAACATCTACCAAAATAGGAGGTCAATATAAGCTCTAAAATGAAGAAATAAAGAGATTGTATACTGACATACTTACAAACATGGAGGTAAATACCAGATCCAATATTTACCCCCAAATAATGTACATGTGGAAATGTACATGGACAAATGTACATGGACAAATCCAATGGAAATGTACATGGAAATGTACATGGACAAATCCAATATTTGCCCCCAAATAATGTACATGGACTCTCCTTGAGTCTCCTCACTGTTCCTGGGCGCCCTTTAAACCTCCCCTTAAACATCAGCTGGAGGGCTGATGATGTATGTTCTCATAACCATTCCAAAAGAAGTCTATAGAAGGCCAGAAAGAACTGAGGCCAAAGTCTGCCCCGGGTCACACTGGGGTGGGGTCATTTGTCTTTGTTGGTTGACTTCCATATTTCATTCCCTGTCATAGGAAGGCCATTTTCCACGTCAGTTTACTGTTTGGCTTGGTAGCTACTCTTGGTACATCCACTCATTTGGAACAGTGTCCCATCCTCTTGACGAGAAAGTAGGCATTCATGGCACTCCTGCTTGGGAAAGTCCTTATCTGTCTCTATGTGAAACCCGACGTCACTGAGACAATGGATCAGAGAAAATCCCCAACCTGCTTTTCACTGCTGTAAGCCATGTGTCATATTCTTAATTTAGCCTTGTCTCCCACCCTACGTCAGCCTCGATCAGTGACTTAAGGGGATGCTGATAGAACCTGAAGAATTTCCTTCCTCCTCTGTGACTTCCATCTGGTCCCACTGCACTGGACTTAACAGACATACCTTGAATTTCATGCAGTGTGGTTGGCATCATTCCCTGGTTTCCACACAAATTAGCCGGGGGCATTTTGTTTTTGTTCCTTTAATGTCTTTTGGTCATTTCCAATTCTGAGAAAAGCTTCAGAAACCTACACATAAACTACCATCTTTGCCAAAAGTCTGTGGCAACAGGCACAGCTTCCTGATTCTCCGAAATGCGCTTCATTCATATCTGAAGATTCTTGTAAAATGTGTTAAAAACAGACCTTTTCGAATTTACAACCTAAAAAGGACTTATGTTTTAATGTGTACGAGACCACACCACCTCATCCTGTACCGATTCAATTACACATTGTTAGCAAGGATGTTTAAAATTCTAATGCAGGGGTGCCTGGGTGGCTCAGTCGGTTAAGTGTCCGACTTCGGCTCAGGTCACGATCTCGCGGTCCGTGAGTTCGAGCCCCGCGTCGGGCTCTGGGCTGATGGCTCGGAGCCTGGAGCCTGCTTCCGATTCTGTGTCTCCCTCTCTCTCTGCCCCTCCCCCGTTCATGCTCTGTCTCTCTCTGTCTCAAAAATAAACGTTAAAAAAAATTTTTAAAAATAAAATAAAATTCTAATGCAAATGAAAAGTGGTGTATTATTCAACCGCAAAAAGGAGTGAAGTATAACATGGATGAAACTGGAAAACAGTACACTACGTGAAAGAACCCAGACACAAAAGACCACGTATTGTATGAGTTCATTTCTATAAAATGTCCACTGCACATATCTATAGAGTCAGCAGGTGTGTTAGGGGAAACGGGGTGACTCCTAATGGATACAGGTAATGGAAATGCTTTGGAATTAGGAAGTGGTGATGTTCGCACAACTTTAAAAAATACATTAAAAACCACTTAAAGTGCATATTTTGAAAGTGTGTGGGGCACCTGGGTGCCTCAGTTGGTTAAGCGACTGCCTCTTGATTTCGGCTCAGGTCATGGTCTCACAGTCATGAGTTCGAGCCCCACATCAGGCTCTGCACTGGGCTTGGAGCCTGTTTGGGATTCTGTCTCTCTTTCTTCTGCTCCTCCCTCACTTGCACACGTTTGCGCGCTCTCTCAAAAAAAAAAAAAAAAAGTGAATAAATAAATAAATAAAAATTAAAAATTGAAAAAATAAAAACAAAAAGAAAGGGTAAATTTTATGGTATGTGAATTACATCCCAATAATTAAAAAAAAAAATTCTCATGCGATCTCAATGGGGCTTGAAACTTTCTGAAGAATTTCAAGCCATGGCACGCACAATTGAATAGAAAAAAGAATCCACAGAACTACGGACAAAGTGCCATGCCCTAAAGCTTACCTAATCTAGGGTTTTATGTACCAATAATAGAATCAAAAATATTATTAAATGGTACCCCCCAAAATTCTGAAATGGATACCGTGTGCTACTATTTGTATAGAAAAGGGGAAAAGTGGGTACATAAACCTTTTATATACGGATAAAATATCTTTAGGCAATACAGAAGAATTGGTAACAGTGTTACCTCCAAGGAAAACTGGCTAAGGAGCCAGTGGCGAGATTTTTCACCATATCTTTATGCTGTATATACCATATACACTATGTGCTTTTCACCTCTGATTTTCAGCCATGTGAACGGAATAACCACTCAAAATAAATCAAAATTAAATTATTTTTGCCTGCTTACAGTTTAGGTCATATTTCCAGATTCAATTGCCACTGTAAGTGTGGATTTCTCTATTTCTCCTTTCAATGCCACTGGCTTTTGTTTCATATATTTGAAGCTCTGTTATTACATTTTTTTTTTAATTTTTTTTCAACGTTTTTTATTTATTTTTGGGACAGAGAGAGACAGAGCATGAACAGGGGAGGGGCAGAGAGAGAGGGAGACACAGAATCGGAAACAGGCTCCAGGCTCCGAGCCATCGGCCCAGAGCCTGACGCGGGGCTCGAACTCACGGACCGCGAGATCGTGACCTGGCTGAAGTCGGACGCTTAACCGACTGCGCCACCCAGGCGCCCCTCTGTTATTACATTTATACACATTTAAAGCAATTATGGCTTCTTGGTGAATTGGCCTCTCTTACATTAAGAAATGCTCCTCTTTCCCTCTTTATCCTTCATAATAGTCCTTGTGTTTAAGTTTACATTGTGTTGTTTGCTTTGTATTTAAAAATCAGTTATCGGGGCGCCTGGGTGGCGCAGTCGGTTAAGCGTCCGACTTCAGCCAGGTCACGATCTCGCGGTCCGTGAGTTCGAGCCCCGCGTCAGGCTCTGGGCCGATGGCTCGGAGCCTGGAGCCTGTTTCCGATTCTGTGTCTCCCTCTCTCTCTGCCCCTCCCCCGTTCATGCTCTGTCTCTCTCTGTCCCAAAAATAAATAAAAAACGTTGAAAAAAAAATTAAAAAAAAATAAAAATAAAAAAATAAAAATCAGTTATCAAATTTGACAATTGTATTCTCTTTTACATTATTTAACACATGATAACAGTTATAGAAACTATTTTAAAATTATTTTCTTTCTCCCATTTTTTAATGTTTATTTATTTATTTTGAGAGAGAGAGAGAGAAAGAGAGGGAGACAGACATAGCATGAGCGAGGGAGAGGCAAAGACAGAGAGGCATAAGAGAATCCCAAGCAGGCTCTATGCTGTCAGTGCAGAGCCCGACTCAGGCTCAAACCCACGAACCGTGAGATCATGACCTGTGCCAAAATCAAGAGTTGGATTTCTTAACCAACCAAGCCACCCAGGCACCCCTTAGGATTATTTTCTTTCTTTTTTTTTTTTTTTAATGTTTTTTATTTATTTTTGAGACAGAGAGAGACAGAGCATGAACGGGGAGGGGCAGAGAGAGAGGGAGACACAGAATCGGAAGCAGGCTCCAGGCTCCGAGCCATCAGCCCAGAGCCCGACGTGGGGCTCGAACTCACGGACCGCGAGATCGTGACCTGAGCCGAAGTCGGACACTTAACCGACTGAGCCACCCAGGCGCCCCAGGATTATTTTCTATTAACTTTATTAACTATTATTGCTGGGCCTGGTTCTCTTGGTTGATTTTTTTTTTAATAGCCTTAAAAAATCTTTTTTTTCAGTTTTATTTTTCTGAGAGAGACAGACAGACAGAGCATGAGTGGGATAGGGGAGACAGAACCCAAAGCAGGCTATAGGCTCTGAGCTGTCAGCACAGAGCCCTTGCAGAGCTCGAGCCCACGAACCGTGACATCATAACCTGAGCCGAAGTCAGACGCTTAACCTACTGAGCTACCCAGGCGCCCCATAGTCTTTTGTTTTTTTTAAGTAGTTCTAGGTTCACAGCAAAATTTAATGGAATGTGCTCCTACACCCCCTGCCTCAACAAATGCATAGTCTCCTCCACTCCTCCTAGGCCAGGGTGGAAATTTTGTTACACCCAATGAACCTACACTGATATGTCACTGTCATCCAAAGTCCACAGTCTAGAGATCACTCAGTGTGTTCACATTCTATGGGTTTTGACAAATGTGTAATGACATACAACTATCATTATAGCATCATACAAAATAGTTTCACTGCCCTAAAATTTTCTTTGCTTCACCCATCCATTCCTCCTTCGCCCTTAACTCCTGGCAACCACTGATCCTGTAACTGCCTCCATATTGTTGCCTTTTCCAGAATGTCATATAATTGGAATATATAGCCTTTTCAGATTGGCTTCTTTCACTTAGTGATATATGTTTAAGGTTCTTCCAGGTCTTTTCAGGGTTGTATATTTCATTTCTTTTTAGTGTCGAATAATATTCTATCGTCTGATGGACCACAGTTTATTTACCCATTCACCTACTGAAGGACATCTTGGTTGCCTCCAAGTTTGGACAATTATAAATAAAACTGCTATACACGTTTGCGTGCAGGTTTCTGTGCGGATATAAGTTGTCAACTCCTTTGGGTAAATCCCAAGGAGCCCGATCGCTAGATCATACGGTAAGACTACATTTAGCTTTGTAAAACACCACCCAACTGTCTTCCAAAGTGGCAGCACCATTTTGCATTCCCACCAGCAGTGCATGAGAGCTCCCACTGGTCTCCATCCTCACCAGCATTTCGTGCTCTCAATGTTTTGGATTTTCCCCTCTGTAATAAGCATGTGGGGGTATCTCACTGTGGTTTTAATTTGCAGTTCCTTGAAGACACAGAATGTGGAACAGCTTGTCCCCTGCCATCTGAGTATCTTGTTTGGTGAGGTGCCTATTTGGATCTCTTGCCACTTGTTTATTTATTTTTCTTCTTGTTCTCTAATTTTTTGTATGTTTCTGTATATTCTGAATAATAGTTCTTGATCCAATGTGACTTTTGCAAATATTTTCTCTCAGTGTGTGGCTCGATTTCCCATTCTCTTGACAGTGGTTTTCGCAGAGCAGAGGCTTTAGTTTGAATGACATCCAGCTTATCAAACGTTTTTTTTTCGTGGATTGCGCTTTTGGTGTTGTATCTAAAAAGTTATCACCGCACCCAAGATCATCTAGATTTCTTCTTATGTTATTGTCCAGGAGTTTTACACTTTTACATTTTACATGTAGGTCTCTGAACTACTTTTAATTTTTGTGATGGGTGTGAGGTATGTATTTAGATTCAGTTTTTGCATGTGGATGTCCAGTGTTTCAGCACCAGTTGTTGGAAAGACTATCTTGTGGTGCCTGGGTGGCTCAGTCGGTTAAGCGTCCAACTCTTGGTTTTGGCTTAGGTCATGATCTCACGGTTCTTGAGTTTGAGCCCCACATCAGACTCTGTGCTGACAGTGTGGAGACTGCTTGGGATTCTGTCTCTCTCTCTCTCTCTTTCTCTCTCTTTCTCTGCCCCTCCCCTATTTGCTGTCTATCTCTCTCTCAAATAAATAAAAATAAACCTAGAAAAAAAAAAAGGATTTTTTCCATCATATTGCCTTTCTATCCTTGTCAAAGATGTGTTGATTATATTCACAGGGGTCTATATCTGGGTTCTCTAATCCTGTTTTACTGATATATTTGTTTATTCTTCTGCCAAGAGTATCCTGTCTTCATTGCTGCAAATTTAAGTGGGATAGTGTCAGTCCTCTGATTTTGTTCTTTTCCTTCAATTTTGTGTTGGTTATTCTGGGTGTTTTGCTTCTCCACATATACTTTAGAATCATTTTGTCCACATCCACAAATTGAGATATTGATTAGGATTGCATTGACTAGGTAGAGATGTTAACAATATTGAGTCTCCTTATCTTTAAAAATGGAACATTTCCCCAATAATGTAGTTCTTCTTTGATTTCCTTAGTCAAGTTTATAATGTTCCTTATACTGATCTTGTTACTATGTTCTTAAGATTTATATGTAAGTATTTCACTTTGGAGGTGGGTGTTGTTAATGTAAATTGTATTGTGTATTTACTTCAATACCACCGGCTCATTGCTGGCATACAGGAAAGCGATTGGCTTTTTATATTAAACTTGTATCCTGCAAACTTGCTATAATCAGGTATTAGTTCCAGGAGGTTTTTGTTGATTCTTTTGGATTTTCTACATAGACAATCACGTCATCTGCAAACAAAGACAGTTCTATTTCTTCCTTCCCAAACTCTATACCATTTATTTGTTTGTTTGTTTGTTTGTTTGTTTTTACCTTATTGCATTAGCTAGGACTTCCAGTATGATGTTGAAAACAAGGAGTGAGAGGGCTCATTCTTACCTTATCCCTGAGCTTAGCAGGAAAGCTCCTAGTTTCTCACCAGGAGGGATGATGTCAGCTTTGGGTTTTTGTAGATGTTCTTTATCAAGTTGAAAATGTTCCCCTCTACTCCTAGTTTGCTGAGGCTTTTTATCATGAGTGGGTTATTGGTTGATTTTTCTCCTGGTTCTGGGTCATATCTCCCTGAGTTTTGTACACTGAATGTAATCAGACACCTGGACGTATACAGCAGAAGGGCTACTTGGCAAATAGCCAGTTGTCTAGGGTGACTGGAAAGTAGGATGTGGGATGATGAAAATGGAAAGATAAGAGCAGCCAGACCATGGACGTTTTTGTAGGCTATGCTAAGGATTGAAGAGTTTACCTGGAAGAAATACCCAAGCTTGTTTGTGTGCTAATGGGAACAATCCATCAAGTACAGTGGAAAAATTGCTGCACAAAGAGATGAGATGATTGAAAAAAAAAGTTTGTGACCACTAGAAGAGATAGCATTTGGGCCAATATGAAGAACTTGGTCTTTGAAATGAACTAAGTTTTCCCTTTCGTTGTAACCAAGAAAAGAATCCGAGAGCATGGGTGCTGATTCTAGGAGGTTATTCGATTCTGTGGTAGGAATATGAGCACTAGCATGAAATTACTTAAATGCCGTCCATAAAATAGAAGTTTAGGTCATCAATCAAGGTTATGGAGGTCTGAAGAGTGAGAAGATATGAAGTAGTCACCTTGGAGAATGAGAAAGTAAATTTGCCAGGAAAAAATAGAACTGCCGACTGGTGGGAATGTTTCAGTGGTGGCAGTCAATGCAGAGTGAAACCAGAAAGCGCAGTTGTGTTCTACCCTTTGATGTTCAGCTGCCGACACATAGACAGATAGATTGGAATTTGCCAGGCAAATGACTGAGAAAGAAAGTGTCAAAGAAATCAAGAATGTGCTACAAAAGAATGATTGTAATGAAGAACCATGAAATGGGTATGAATATATGTAAGGATATAAGGGGAGAAATTAACAATAAAAAAAAGTGGGGGGCGCCTGGGTGGCTCAGTCGGTTAAGTGGCTGACTTCGGCTCAGGTCACGATCTCACTGTCCGTGAGTTCGAGCCCTGCGTCAGGCTCTGTGCTGACAGCTCAGAGCCTGGAGCCTGTTTCAGATTCTGTGTCTCCCTCTTCTCTGACCCTCTCCCGTTCATGCTCTGTCTCTCTCTGTCTCAAAAATAAAATAAATGTAAAAAAAAAAAAAAAAAAGTGGTAGGGTGAATAGTGGTGGTACAAGACAAAGTGAATGCAAATATCGGAGTCACACAGGGTAGGAGGCTCAAAACCAGAGACTCGGGTGACTGACAATTAGAAATAACATGATGATAATGGGAGCTGCTGGTTGAGGCAGAGGGGAGAAAACAACGGATAGAAGTGATTGGGTCCGGGAACTGTTGCATAGAAAACCTACCAGAAATCATGGCAGGATTAAGGGATGGGGGGAAACAGTAAGCAAGATACTGTAGTCCTCAGGGAAGAAGAGTAGATGACCAGGAAATTGCACCATGAAGGGGTTCGGATTGGAAAATCTAACGGTATAAACTTCAGAGGAGATGGACACGTGTGTGTGTGTGTGTGTTGTGTGTGTGTGTGTGTGTGTGTGTGTGCGCATGCGTGCACACGTTCTTGTTTTTTGGTTTTCCGGACAAGAGAGGTAACAATGAGGAGCAAGATCCATCCCTATCCCATCATCCCACCCCTACAAAATCTTACAAAAGGAAAGGAAAGGTAAAATCAGCTTCCACCTTACATACACACACAATAGAATATTACTCAGCAATGGAAAAGAATGAGATCTTGCCGTTTGCAACAACGTGGATGGAACTAGAGGGTATTATACTACGTGAAATAAGTCAGAGAAAGACAAATATCATATGATTTCACTCATATGTGGGATTTAAGAAACAAAACAGATGAGGGGCGCCTGAGCGGCTCAGTGAGATTTCAGCTCAGGTCATGATCTTGCACTTTGTGGGTTTGAGCCCCGTGTCAGGCTTCTCTGCTCCAAGCGGGGGAGCCTGCTTGAGATTCTCTCTCTCGGCCCCTCCCCCCATCTCAAGATAAATAAACATTAAAAAAAAGAAATGCAACAGATGAACATAGGGGAAGGGAAGGAATAAACAAGATAAAAACAGAGAGGGAGGCAAACCATAAGAGACTCTTAAATACAGAGAACAAACGGCCGGTTGCTGGAGGGGAGGTGGGCGGGGGGGGGGGGGGGAGGGGGGGATGGGCTAAATGGGTGATGGTCATTGAGGACGGCACTTGTTGGGATGAGCACTGGCTGTTGTATGTAAATGACGAATCCACTGGGTTCTACTCCCGAAACCAATGCTACACTGTATGTTAACTAACTTAAATTTAAAGAAGTGAGGTTTTTTTTAATAAAAAAAAAAATCACCTCCCATTAGAAAAGACTACAGGGGAAGCTGTGCCTTTGGGGTACAGCCAGCTATAAGCTGTGGAGTACTAATACCAGTGAATATCATGAAATAGAAGAACTCACCAAGGAAGGCTGTTGGTATAGAAGAAAGGAAGAGGGAGAGGGAGAGGTTTTGAATCCTGGAGAACAGTGACATCGAAATCTTACCCCTAAGTTTTAAATATTATGTATGAAAGTAACATGTGCATAATTTTCAATCTCAAACAATACTCAAAAGTTTATAATAAAAAAACCAGATTCCTACCTTTGCCCCTCTCCATGACTACAGTCTCCAGAGACAATGTCTCAATGGAACCCTCACCTTTTCTTGTTAATCTGTCTCTACATATTGAGCTCCACATCATAGTTCTACCTCTTTAATTCATCGATATCAGGTGTTAGGTGTTAGCTGGTGACTTCCTAATGATGGCGGAGAAAGACTTAGCTGTCGCACAACACACCTCTCTACCCCACCACACCACCCAACCAACATCTCAGCGATTTTTGGTGAAATCATTAATCGGTGTTTACACTTTAATAATGTATAGTAATGCTTCTGAGGAAACTGATAGTCATTTGTAAGCATAGATCCTATCTTATTCAACATTTCATTTTTCCTGGAGTTGATAATGACCCCATGTTTTTGTTTGCTTGACACTCTAACGTGCCTCTGACACTCTGACATATTTTTTTTACAAAATTCTCCAGCATCTCTGTCACCTACCTACTGATAACTTTTTGCATGCACTCAAACACACTGGTTCCATTTTTTCCCTCCTGGAGACCTGAGTCCTCCCGGAGGACTCCACACTTCTGGTTCAATCTGGACTGGTTTTTCTCTAGGCCCGCTATGTAGCTTTTATTTTTAGGACTTCCCTTTGCTGCCCTCCCTCCCCTTTCCCAGATCCTGTGTCTTCCTGTTTCTTGGTTTACTTCTGCATTTTCATAGAACATATTCTCCCATACCTTGCCAGGAAAGTTGCATAGGAGATAAGGATTCTGAATCCCTAAATATCTGAAAATATGTATATTCCACTACTATACTTGATTGATAACTTGATGAGGTCTAAAATATTTCTAAATAGACATATTATTCTACATGTGATTCTTGAATGCATTTGTAACTAAATTAATATGGTAAATGTTATAAATAGGAAAATGAGTGAATGAGATGTGAGGAAGTTGAGACAAGGGTAAATTTTTTTTTTTAACTTGATTTTAAAAAGACAGAGGAGAGGGGGATGGACAAAAAGGATGAAGGGAAGTGGGAGATACAGGCTTTCAGTTATGGAATGGATAAGTCATGAGAATAAAAGGCACAGCACAGGGACTCTAGCTAATGGTACTGTAATAGCGTTGTGTGGTGACAGATGGTAACCACACTTGTGGTGAACATAGTGTGATGTATAGAGATATCGAATCACCAGGTGCCTGGGTGACCCCATTGGTTAAGCCTCAGACTCTTGATTTTGGCTCAGGTCATGATCTCATGGTTTGTGGGATCGAGCCCCACCTCAGGGATGCCTGCTTGGGATTCTCTCCCTCTCTCTCTGCTCCTCCCCTGCTCACGTGCTCCCCCTCCCTCTCTTTCTGTCTCTCAAAACAAACAAACAAACAAACAAACAAACAAATAAATAAATAAAACAAGCTTTTTCAAAAAGAGATGTCAAATCACTATGTTATACACCTGAAGCTAATGTAACATTGTGTATCAACTATACTTCAATAAAAAATTAAAAATTGATAAAAAAAAAAAAATAGAGGAGAGTGATACCTAAACAGAATGCAAGGTAGGGAAGGTTTTTTTCTTCCTTTGCAAAGAAAAAAAAAAAAAAAGGATTTAAGAATATTTAAAAGAATATTTAATAAACTCTTTAAGAAATGACCAAAGGAGATTGAAATGTCAAAAATAAGATGAAAAAGAGGCAATTCAATAAAAAATGGTCTAGGTCCTGGGGAAGAGAGGACTAAGAACACGGTAGAGAAGTCTGCCTTCAACAAGAGGAAGAGTATTTTTCGTTTTGCATCTCAGGGAGGCAGATTGAAGGAGGGAGAGGGCTGGGTGATGATAGGACAGAAGTTGGGAGCCTTTGGTTCTCCAGTAAAAGATCAGGCCAAGGTAGGTCTGAGGGAGAGAAGGGGGGAAGGTGGGAGGGACAGAATGGGCAGATGGAGAAGGTTTGGGGAAGGGGAGAGAGCTGGGTGGAGGGGAGGGAAGGAGGATGTGATTGCAGGCAGTCCTGGGTTACAAAAATAATCGCTACTCATCACCCAGGCCTCCGCAGAGTCCTAAGGGTCAGATGGCAGGCACATGAGATCAACACTTGACAGGCAGGGGCGGGTCTGCATGGGAGGTGCAGGACTGGAGAGAGAGCGCCTCTGCTCTCTTTGCACCTAAGGGGTCCACTTCCCCACAAGTGGACCTCCCACCAGGAGATGGGGAGATGGGGTGGTTAAGGGCCTCCCGGCAGGTCTGCTTCAGTGACGAGCCCTGTGGAGCCGTTTCAGAATCATGCTGCACAGGTGGTTAGGGGACACAAGGAATTGAGAACACGCTTACCAACTTCACAGGCAAGGTGTTTTACAAAGGGCTTATCGTTGTGTGTAGTTTTCTCTCGCAAGCCGTGACTCACACAAGAGCACTGCAGAGTAAGTTTCGTAGCTTGCCGCGTGTCCAGGGAAATCTAGTGCATGCTCTGAAAAGTTGCACCTGCGGACCCTGCATTTTACAGACCAAGACCTTGGGGCACCGAATGGATAGGTAAGGAAGGCCACAGAGCTAGAAAATGGTGGCAATGAGCTGCTGCAAAGCCTGAGTCTTAAACCATCATCCATTTTACCTGAAATACCCACACGCATTTTGTACGCTCTCATTCACTCAATTAGTACACACTGAACATTCTCTGCTTGAATCCGGGAACCGAGGAAAGTCCCCCGTGTCCTATGTCAGGCATTCCTTTGGGCCGTTTCCCTCACCTACTACCACTGACAAATCCTGGGAGCAGAGCTGAAAGAACCTTAGCACTCACCCAAGTGCAGATGGAGAACCCAGTATAGCCCAGCTGCATAGCACACGCAGTCTTCTGTGAGGCTGTCTTCTCAAAACTGTGACTCGGGTTCTGCTTGCAAACCTCAAAAAGTAAAATTAAAAGTAAATTTATGTTCTTCTTCAAGTTACTGTTCTTTTGTTGGAAACTCTGTTAGCTAGAACAGCACTGTCTAAAAGAAATATAAGGTGAGCCATCTAATGTAATTTTAAGCTCTCTAGTAGCCAGGTATTTTTTAAAAATACCGATGAAATTAATTTAATAATACTTTAACATAGCCCAATGCATCCAAAACTTATCTTTTGCAACATGAAATTAATATGAAAATTACTGATGGGATATTTTACATTCTATTTTTCATATGAAGTCTTCAAAATCTGGTGTGTAACTTACACTGAGAGCAAATCGCAATTTAGACTAGTCCTAGTTTGAGTGCTCAATAGCCATATGAGGCTAGTGGCTTCAGTAATGGACCTCACGGAGATAGGAGGTTATCCACCGTGAGGCAAACTGGCATCTCCCAAATCCCATTTGTCAACTCTGGTTATGCTCCATGGCATAGGAGAGCACAACTCCATCCCTTTCAGAGGCCTTAACTTCTTTAATATGACAGATATCAAGCGTAGGTCTAGAATCGAAGTCACTTGCCCAAGGGCAGCCATTGAGTTGGTGGAAAACCAGGATGAACACATTTTCAAGTGTCCCGACTCCTAATGCTATGATCTTCCCATAATGCCATGCTACTTCCTCATATGTGCCCCTCAGAGCTGCCATTTTCCCAACACCACATTTTGCATATGGTAGGTATTCTATAAATTTTCTTTTATGAGAAATTATATTACGTATAATTTATGTTTGATTTTCTGATCAAAAGCAACATATGCCATTTTGTATAAGCAGTACCCACACAAATTACTCTTCAACTGTCTTTATGTAGTTATTCAAATAGCTCAGTGTATATACCATGTGACACATTGTGTCACATGATCAGAAAGAAAAAACGATATTTGAGATGACCTCCTAGCCTTCACCACACCTGGCAATCACAGAATTATTTTGTAATGTTAAGCTACCTGCTACGGAAGATCCCGTAGTCTTTTTCTGGGAATCAGAGTTACCCAGAATACATCCCTCTGGAGAGGCAAGGCAGTCTTTTCTCATTCTTACATGTCTGAACTCTCTCCCATTCCCCCACTGCTAGTGATTCTGAGACCTCGTCTTCAAGTTCCTTCAGCACCCTGAAAATTAATTTGTTTGGACCTTTAGACAAATGTTTTCTAACTTGCTTCTCCCCAATCTAAGCTCTTACGCCAGTGACCCTCAAAGTGTGGCCTATGGCCCCAGTGGGATACCGAGACCCTTTTGGAAAAACAATTAACAGTGTGTATTTTCGGTGATAAAATTCAAGCTTTCAAGTAAAAATAAATATTTTAAATAACTTGTTTCTGCTACTATGAACTTGATAGCTTCCCAGTATTTAAAGACTTTTCTGCTGAGCTCAAGATGATATTAGCATATGTGCTTTTCTCTTTTTTACATTTACAATGAAATGTGTCCACATTTGGAAGATCTATACAAATCAGTGAGCCAATATGTTCCAAATAATCCATGCATGATGTTACAAAATTATACATGGGTAAAAGGCCATTCAAAGAACAAGATAAAAGCAACAGGTTTGAATTAAACAGAGCACAAAAAGTTCGATGAGGTTTCCCAACCCCACACTGCAACAACCTTTTTAAAAATTACAACTTGAGTTTGATGATACCAGGTAAGAATACCTACAACTATCTGAAAAGGCTCTTAAAATACTTCTCCCTTTCTAACTGCATATCTGTGTACAGAAGCTCTATTTTCTTTATATACTACAACCAAGACAACATATCACAACTGATTAAATGCAGAAGCATATGTGAAAATCCAGCTGTTTTCTATTAAGCCAAGTATTAATAGATACTTGGGGAAGAAATGTATTTTCTTTTTAAAGAAGTCATCCTCATCACCAAAGTTTTGTTTTGGAAAGCATAATTATCTTCATTAAAAAATGTTATTTATGTTAATACGTACTGAGTTTATTGTTATTTTTAATTAATAAATATTTCTCAGGTAATAATGTCACGGATTTAATTTCGAATAGAGTAAAATATCAGTAAGTATAAATAACCCACATGAACAAAAGCTCTTTGAGGTCCTCAAGAAATTTCAGGAGTTTAAAAGAATCCTGAGACTGTGCTCGCTTTGGCAACACATATACTAAAATTGGAACGATACAGAAAGATTAGCATGGCCCCTGCACAGGGATGGCACGCAAATTCGTGAAGCATTCCATATTTTTAATAAACCCTCTTTGCGGCCAAAAAAGAAGAATCCTGAGACCAAAAAACGCGAGAACCACTGCTTTGACTACTATTCTACCCTTTGCGGCTTGAAGGCTATGCCCTTTTAAAATAACGTGAGCGGCGCCTGGGTGGCTCAGTTGGTCAAGCATTCGACTCTTGGTTTCTGCTCACGTCGTGATCTCGTGGTTCGTGGGATCAAGCCCTGCATCAGGCTCTGCGCTGACAGTGTGGAGCCTGCTTGGGATTCTCTCCCTCTCTCTCTGCCCCTCCCCTGCTCATGCTCGTTCTCTCTCACACACAAACTTTAAAAAAAAAACGAAACATGAAATTTCTCCTTTAGTTGCTATAGGAAGTAACATATGTAACACGTGGTTAGTGGCTTAGGCTTGGCGATCAGGCTGACCTGAACTTCAGTCCTGGCTCTGCCACTTACTAGTTTTTCTAGGCTCAACGGTTACTGAACGTTTCTATACCTCGATTCCTAACGCATAAGATGGATATAACTGTGCTTCCTATCTTATAAGAATTAAATGGCAACACTTGTTAAACTCTTAAATCCAGAATTATCACCAGCATTACAAGAATTTACACTACCTCTTAAGAGCAATATGGTGCTAATGTAACAATGGGAGGTATTCTAAAGCCTTGAAATTCTCTTCCTTCAGCAGGAAGTCATTTTTCCAAACATAATATACCAGTTCAATCTTACTCCAAATTCACCTTAATGATTTCTCATAACAGATTCCTAAGTATTAACAGCATTTTTTTTTTTTTGTTATAAAATTGAAAAGCATGTATTGTGCCTACAAGATAGGTCAATTTTCATACAGCATCACTGTAATAACATCTATATTTAGGGAGAGGTCCTATTACAAAAGCTGAATCAAAGAGTTAACATGAGCAGGCGAGCCAATCAATTTCCCAGGCGCTGACTCTGATGATGAGCTTGGCAATTACCTAGTGATGACACTCCTATGTTTCAAAACTGCTTTGACTGCAGGTACACAACTTAATGGAGCCGATTGGGAAACTTTTGTCAATGCATCACCTTGGACATTGTAAGTCGCAGAACATACGTGACATGTTTTCTACATAGTAAGCCTGTGTAAGACGCTGTAGTAGAAAATTTGCATAATCATTACAGTTGGGCCTACGATAATGCTAATTCCTTACTCAACGCAATTGACAAACAGCAGGAATTTCTTCATATGTATCTCAGGAAGCCACAAGAATGTACTTGGATTAATATCTTATTGGGGCTCCCTGTAGCTAATTACAGTCAGATACATTTTGCTTTTCAAAGCCTCATCCACCTTTAAGACTTTAAAGGCATCATTAAAGGCACACTTACTAATTTACTTTCAAATTTGCGGACTCTTTCATTTCCATTTTTCTATTGCCCATCTAGTCGTTTTTAAGTTCAGATATTGTATCTTTTGCTATAGAATTTCCATGTGATTCTTTTTTACAATTTCTCTGCTGAGAACTTCTATCTTTCTGTTCAAGTGTGTTTATCTTCCATCTCATGGGCCATAATTATAACAGTTGCTTTTATGTCTGATAATTCTAACATCTGGTTTATCTCGAGGCTGGCATCTCTTGATTGACTTTTTCCTTGGAAATTGGTCACATTATCCTGGTCTTCCTACTTAAGCAATTTTGGATACTGGGCTGTGTCAACTCTGGGTCTTACTAAAATTGTCTGAGAAATATTTTGTTTGTTTAAGCAGGCAATCAACCCAATTAGGCTCAGATTGCAAATCCTGTGTTACTTTCTACGAACAGTAGTTTTGATCTCATTTTCGTTTCTTGTCGACTTTGCCAGAGTTCCTTGGGTCTGCCTTGTGCACACCAGTTCAGGAGTGAGCCCAGGACATGTGGAAAGTCATACACACAGTGAGAGAGGGTCCCCCTTTCCAGCTCTCCCCTCTTAAGGACTTTCCCATTCCCCCCACTCCATGCTCTTTGGCCAACAGGAGAGGCTTCTCCTGGCTCTTTGGACTGGCAGCTGGATTTCTTGCATAGAAAATCCAGAGTAAACCTCCACTGCTGTACATCTCCATAAGTGGGGCTGACCCCTGGCGCAAACCTGTAAGAGAAAAGAGAAAGAAAAAGAAAAAGGGAAGGGAAGCATCCTCATAGAGGCTGCTTTTCCAAGTTCTGAGTCTCCTTCACAATCCGTCTGAGTTCTTAGGTATTTGCTTTTTTGTGTGTGGTCCAGAAAGGTTTAGTTGCTGTTCACAGAAGAAATGGGCTTGAGAGGAATCAGAAGCTTCCCCACCTACTTCTCCAAGTTTTGTCTTCCACACCTCTCCATGTCCCTCTCCCTGTTCTAGCTTTTCTCTTCTTATAGCTTCCTCAACGGCCAGGTTTGTTCCCACAACAAGCCACTCTGCTTGCGTTGCCCTCTGCGTAAACTCTGTTTCCCAATCTGAAATCTAAATGACCTGTTCTGATTCCACACCACCATAATTCCAACTAGATACCAGGCATGCGGCATATACAGATGCACCTGATAGATGGCTAGATGGACTGCTTAACGGGAACCAATTGCTTTAAACAACACTGTATTTGAAGTTCAGTTGAAAATAAGGTACAAGTTCATTCAACAGATCTAAGACCAAAACAGCAAACTTTGCTCTCATTCTGAGTCTTGATACAAACATATGTGCCAACACCTTACCATCTTACCTCCCAAGAACTTTCCAAGATTGAGTTGTTTCTCTTTCATGGCGCGAACAGCGGTTAAGTATTTCTCTTCTTTGTTCATCTTGCAGGACTTAAAACCTTGTACTCAAATTTGCTTTTCTTCTGTCAGTAATAAAGGATACAGGCATGACTCCATTACGATCGGTTGTTCACGCTTTTGTTTTTGGTTTGCTTTGTGAATTTGATTTTAGTTAAGAGGTGGTATCATAGTATGGTAAAAATTTGAACCTGGGTTCAAATTCAGTTCCCCACTTACTAGTTGTGAGGCCTGGGCAGCTTGAACACTTTGTTTTTGTGCACAAATTGGGATGAAACCACACACCTTGAAGGGTGGGAAGGCATAGGAAACGTCTACTACAGTGTTGGGCACAAGAGACAAGTATTTTCCTACAAGTCCTCCAGTACTAAGAGTTAGCATGAGCTCCCCACCCAGGGCTCTTTTCTTCCCTTTTCCTCCCTTTCTTACCTCAGCTTCCTTTCTCTCTGCTCTGTTATTTTGGTCTCTAGGTAGGTGACTTATCACAGAACTCCTATGAATTTTAGACATGCATCTCCAGGTTTTCTGAGAGAGCTGTGTTGAACTTTCTTGAGGAAGATTCAAGTTGCTTGAGATTTTCAAGTACCTCCTCGCAGGGATTTTACCTCAGTTGATCATGTTTATAGTGGTATTTTTGTTTTAACATTATTGGATTTTTTGTTGTTGTTGTTGTTAATGGAAACAATGGCCTCAGTCTTCTCCAAGGACAACTCAACACATGAAATGGTGTCTGCTGAGTCTGGCAAACGAGGAATTTAATTTATGCCTACTCTTTTACCAAAGACTAAGAGTTATTTCCCCTTTCAAACATTCATTTGATGTACAGTACTAATAATTCTGTGAAGCCCATGCATTATTCATATGAATTGTGATGGCTATACGCAGTAAATAAGGATTAGCTAATTAATGACTTAAAGAACACTTACAGTTCCCTTGTTGAAGATAACCATGTAAAATGTTGAGCTGCCCTGCCAATGATATCTTCATGAAAATATTGAATAAAATGAAATAGTTTGCTAATTTTCACATCCACCCGTAAAACTTATATACATTGGTCTTCCTTACAGATAAGGATTGGAAAATTAGGAGATCTGTAATTTCAAAAACATGATTATAATTGAAAAGAGAAGCATAAACATGACTCTCATCTGTTATTTTTCCTAACTTACAGGTCACGATGTATCCCAGTATCAGTTGCTTGGACTACTTGAGCTCAGTTTTAATACATAAAAAGCATCGTCATACTTAGGGTATTTTTATAGACTATATTTTTGATAAGCTTCGTAATCTCTACAGGTCACATTTAATGGAATATTATTAAATAGAAAAGCATAACTAAATCTTGCCCCAAGTCTCCGGTATTTCTAGTGGAATAAAAATATGGCTAATTCGCTGCAAATTAAGTTTGAGGCTTATTTATCATTACTATTGGAATATTCTTCCAAATTCCAATGAGGTAGGTTTAAGAGACATGCCCAGTAAATAATGTTTAATCTTCAGGCCGAGACCAAAGGATGTACACAAATATTTCTTCTAAACTTACATGACCATTTTTCTCATGTTGGGGAAACCTATTCAGCTACCTTCAGTTTTTTCTAAAGCAAAATAAAATGTAAAAAAAACAAAAACAAAAAAACAACTCATCAGAGTCAGAATAGAAACGAAATGCAAAATTTCTGAAGGAAAGTGTCTTTAAAATCACTTAGAATTGTATTTTAAATTAAGAAAAGAGGAAAAGCTAATAGTTTACATTTTCTTTCAAAATTTCATGCCTCAGGTGCCTGCCTGGATGGAAGAAACCGATCAACAGCAAATACCGTAAGATGATGCTCCAATAAATAAAAAGTTACAAGTCTCTATCTTATCAAATTAACTCAATTATACTATTTGCCCTTCATCACAAATTTAAATTTTGTGGATCTTGAAACGAGGTAGGAGAAGGAAGGGTTTCCTCCTTTGTGAAAAAAGTTTCTTTTACTATTTAGATATTGGTGTTTTTCAAGAAACTTTTGCTCGTGAGTTAAGAATTAAAGCATATAGCACTAGGCCATAAATTTCACCCCTTTTGTTTCTGGAGTAACTCAAAATTTATAGCTTGTTTCCCATTGATAAATCATAAATGGCATTTCCTTTCAGCTTTACAGACATGTTTAAGGCCATAACTTCTACTGAAAAGCGGTTATCAAGTATTTTTGAGACATATACAGATTTCACAAGAAAAAATTTAAAATGAACTAAACTCTGAGAATGAAGAGGAACCTATGTTGTTTATATGGATTTTGCCAAACCAGTTTAGAAAACAGAATGATTTAGATTATTTTGGGTGTCATTCTCAAAAGTTACCCCTAGATAGATATACCAGTAATGATCTTATAAAAACCCAGGAACTAATATAGAGTTGTAGGTGAGAATAAAATTTTATAAAGGATAATGGGGTGCAACTTGCTGTTTGATAGGATGGGAAAAAATTCTAATGCCATGGTTTCAGGGCTCTGTTCAGTCCTCACCTTCCCAGTGAGGGCTTTTCCAGACTGTCCTATCACCACTGCAATCTCATCACTTCTGCAAAGCCCAACCCCCCCCCCCCTCCACAATCCCCCAGCCAGCCACCCGCATTGCCTTATATCTGGCCGAGTGCTCGCTGTTTATCACCTAGTATCCCTCGCTGGGATGCAAACCTCATGGGAATGGGGATCTGCCGTTTGTCCATTGGTCTCAGGTATCTAAAACAGTGCCTGGCAGGTGATCCATAATGACTGACCTGCAATTTAGTTTCTTTATTGCACCATGTTGTTGGTTTTAAGACATTGCCCTTTGTTTGGGTTAATTTTAAATCCCCCTTCCCCGCTTCCTTCTCTGACCCTTCCAAAGCATGTCAGAATATAATTAATTACGCTATGGCAACAAGTCGTCCCAGGATCTCGGTCTAACTTAATATCGGTTTCTTGCTCATGCTAATGTCTAACATGTTTGATTTGAAGACGTTCTGCTCCGTAAAGTCACTCAAGACCCAGGCTGACAGAGCTGCACCATCTGAAATGTGTCCAGTCCCTGGTCACTGCCAGAGGGGAAGAAAGGAGCCCAAGGAGTGTGTGAGGAACTTAATTTGTAATGCCTTCCCTCAGAAGTGTCACCTCACTTTCACCGTCTGTTCATTGGAACTGACTAGTTACCAGGGCCCCAGCCAAGCTCAAGGGGGTCGAAGTTGAGGGGAGCATATGAGAGGCTTGGTGGTCATTACTGTATCACATGTAACTCCTATTTCACAGCACGGATCACATTTTATTTTAATAAAACATCATTTCCTCTCCTGGCGTGGAAACTCCTGAGGGCAAAAGAGGGTATGTCTGTTTTGATCACTAATATTTTCCAAACATCTTATAAAAGGAAGGGACTTGATAAATACTTGTTGAATAAAAAATTTAAAACCAAATATTCAAAATAATTAACTGTTTTAATTTTTTAAAGAAAAAAATACTCTCCATAGGAAAGCATTTGTTTTTATGTCCATCAGTAGCCAAATGGAACTTGATATCAACATTTCCAATACACCAACTTTGGTTAAATGCACAAGTTTGAAAATAACTCAATGCACACATCAGATGCTACTAACAAGTTCATTAATATCCAAGATTCATTCCTGTATGTCAAAGGTCATCCAAGGTAAACATTATTTTCATTACAATGCACTGTGAGATTCCAGTGAGAACGGTTTGCCTCAATCAAAGGATTTAGTCTCTGAACTTGGGAGTCTAGCACTCAAAAATTTAATTCACCCACCCACCCATCCACACTCGCATTTATAAACTTCCCATTAGGGCAATTTAATGACAGGAGAAAGTAAAAACTGAAAGGGCATTTGTAACCACTGGGTATCATTTGGGCGACTGGATAGGGTGGGCAGAAAATACTAAAGGTGCACGTAAATTAACGCCAATAAATGACAGGCTTCAGAAAGCCACACCTAAACATTTCCAGAATTTCACTAAACAGTTGACAACCTGAAACAGTAGAGCCGTGACTACAAGCCTTGCTCCATTCCAAACAAAACCTCTAACCATTTCAAGAACAGAGGAGAATCCACATGCAACAAGACAGACATTATCTTTAATTAAAAAAATATATATATATAAATCCTTAACACTTCATTTAAAAATATGTGGCTGTGTTTTAAAATCAAAGCTGGCAGCTGACCTCACTCATATATGTAAAAATGTTATTGAAATATCAATATGTTGGTTTATACGTTACGTACTGCCCTGCAGCTGAATCTTTCTCACCAAAATTCTCAAATGACTATCAAAAAAAGAGCCGCATGTTCTAAGCCCCCAGGACACTAAACACGGTAAGTTCCAGAACTAAAGATGAACCATTCATGAAATACTATTTCTGAGATGCTGGAAACCACACTAGTACAGAGACTTAAAGACAATTGACAGACAAGCGGTAGCTTTTTCTTTCTTTTTTTTTTGCAGGTGTTAAACTAACTCACTCTATGTTGAACTGTTTGGGAACTATAAAAACTGAAAAGCTCATCCTCTTTTCCAACCTAGGAGGGAAACTGAAAGGTAACAGTGAAGTGAACTACTCATATAGTGTCTCACATATTCCGCTTAACTATTTAACACGTAATTCCAAAATGCAAATATTTAAAATGGCTTTTGAGGAGATGTATCTGCAATGTTAAGCTTGTCTATGCTAAATAAATGTAACTATTTTATTTACTTAGACATGTATCATCCTGATACCAACAGTATCTAAACATTCATAATTAAGCAACCGACTTGGAAAGGGCTCTCAGTAACTGCATATAATCTGCACCTGTAGCATTAGAAAGAAATCAATTCACTGCTTATTTTCTGATGTAACTGAATACTGTAAGTCTACGTCAGAAATACTAACCTTATGGGCTTTGAGAGTATGCACAGTACAAATTTTATTACTGAAGAAAATATATATATGAATATACAGAAAAAAAATGTATAGTCACTGAAGAATCAATAATGGCCATGTCTCCACATGGGGGAACTAGGAGAGATTATTTTATTGTTGTTGCTATGGAAAAGTATTCTCAAAATAGCTAACTTAAGAACCAAAGGGTATTTATTACCACCAATGAAATTATCTGCCCTTTCCTGTCTTCTTCACATTACAAGCTTTTAAAGCCTGGGCCAACCAATGTGACTTTACCAAGTCTAGCTACCTACATTCTAATACATTTGTAAGGAGGAAGCCCTCTTGAAGGATGGAAAAATAGCAAGATCATGGTTATAAAGGAACAGACTTGCTCCAAAATTAACAACAACAACAACAACAACAACAACAACAACAAAGTGGAGAAGCAACTTAATCATTAGGCTTCCTACAGCAATCTACTTCTATAGAAAAACCAGTCCCTACCATTTCATCTTTAAAAGTTTCAAATACTGTCCTTATACCAGTTTAGACTGATTATACTGTTCCATTCACAAACCTTTCTCTCTGTGCTAGTTAACGGCACTCCGAATCAAAACTTCTACTTACGTCATTTAAGAGTAAGTCTTAGATGTCTGGCTAGTTTATCTGGCAGGAATAAAAGAGCAAAAACAGTTGGGACGTTAGCAGCAAATTCATTAGATTTAAGGGTTTGATTTTTTGTCTGCCTTTAGAAGCCTGCATGTTAAACACTGGTGATTTTTTAATTCTCAATGGAAATGGTGATGGCATTCACTTAACCAAACTAGCTCAAACTACACTATAGTGAAAACATGCAATAAAAACAAAATTGCCATTAAATTCCTAGCTTTCAGACATGACCAAGATCTTCTTATAAAACACAGTAATTTAAAACCCCAGTATAGTTTTCGTCCATGCTTAATAGACCTAAAAGTAAAAAATAAACCTGTGTGCATACCCACACTTTTCATAGTTTAGATGATACATTATTCACGTTCATTTTTTAAAAAAGTCACGTGAGAAAATGTAAACTTGAAATCACATTAAATTCCGCTGTTACCTAAGTGGTCTGCTTTATTTTCAAAACATTGGTGGCAAGCTACACTTTCACTTATTGTCTTGCTATGCTTTGTTGAAAGCATATGCCTTCGTCTTTAAACTCTGAAGAACATTAGAAATAACCAGATTAATTCAAGTACACAAAGTCTTTCAGACTACTCTGGAATATCAACTTGTAAATGGCACAAGTCACAATGAGTAGATGAAGCTTCCCATATGTTGCCGGCAGTCTCTACAGAATCACAAAGAATGGAAAAGTCACAAAGTTGAAATCTGAAATCCATTTGGGGAAACTATCTTCAGACATCTGGCTTAGTAGAAAAAAAAAAAAAAGAAGAAGAAGAAAAAGAAGGGAAGAGAAGAGAGAGAAAAGAAAAGAAAAGAAAAGAAAAGAAAAGAAAAGGAAAGAAAAGAAAAGAAAAGAAAAAGGGGGAAAAAAAGGCAGCAACTTTTCAAGAATCCTGAACTTTTTCAGGATTAGAATGCTACTTAATGTGCTTGAAAGAATTTATGAAGTGCTGACTAAGGCCCTAAAAAAAGTGCCTCTCTTAAACATGAGTAGACGGATACTCTACTCCCAAGCTGACAAAGGCCCATGTTTTTATAACTGCAGGCTTTGCAGGACAGCAAGGAAAAAGAAAACTTACAGAAAACTTAATCACATTTGGCTGCCCATCATTTAAAATTTCAATAAATTTAAGCGATTTAAGTTACACTCTCATTTAATAAAACACCCACACAATGACAAGAATGAGACTTTAATCAGTTTTAAGTGGAGTTTATAACACTAAGAGATAAAGGGTTGTTAACAAACACAATAACAAATGGACATCTGATTGGTATGAGGCATTATCCTGTACACATCGTATTTTTTTGTGTATCCTCAGTGCATAGCATTTACACACAGAGCCACTGCTGCACAGCACAAGAGTATCTGAAGAGGCTGAATCAGAGTGAGGCTGTTTAACAGACTGAAATTTTTTAGTATATATAATCGATATGAAAACAGATTGAACTTCTGAACTGGCAGGGTAGAAGGCAGCTGGGCCAGACACTGCAGTTCGAGCCCTCCGGTGCACAGTTCCACCCCTCCGTCCGCATGCACGACACATTGACAGTATTTAAAGGTAAACGAGGCACTTTGTGGCAACCACAGCCATCGTTATGAACATATTGCACAAATTTTCTAGAACTAAACATGTAACTTGTACCCTACTTTTACTTTTTAAAGCTGAAACATCTGATGCTGCCGGTAAACTCCACTTAAGTTTATAACCTGTGCCACAGCAAAGAATGGTGATGCTATTTCTTCAACTACGCCTTAATAATTATGGCAAAAAAAAATGTTCAAGAGGAGCTACAGAGGACTTGTGATGGTACAGGGCCCAATTGTAAGCTTTCTTAAAAGTGATGCCTTCAAGTAACTTCAGACATGTAAGCGGCTGCACATCCAAAGAGTCTAAGTAAGAAAACATTCCAGAAACTCAAAGAGATTACCTACAGAATGCATTTCAGGCTAATTGTGAATACTGTCATAAATAAAGTTTTAATTAGGACTCAAAAACCTTTCAGTCATAGCAATTCTTGTCAAATTCTATGGGGATGGTAACTGAAATAAAGGGGAGTAGTATGTATAATATATATTTATATATATAATATATATATATATAATGCCATTTTTCCATTTCCAATGACTACACCATAAAATGTAAGCAAGGCTTCTCAAAAACATTGAAACATTCAAAATCAAAACCCTCATTCAGACCTTCACATTCCAAAGGAAAGATAATAACAGTGCAAAAGCCCATTATAACGTCATTATTTATGACCTGGCCCTCCATGTTACATATTGGAACAACACAAGTTATGTTTTAATATATACTGTGCCCAAAAGTGTAACAAATAACAGTATTAATAACTATCATCAAAACATGAATAGTTGATTTTCATTTTAGTCAACAATTTTCAGCTTTTACGAAAGAAAAGGTGGCATATAAATTTCAATGCTGAGATCTTAGCAACAGTTGTCTCTAACTTTACCAATTTAACTGGTGAGCAATCAGTTCTCTGTATATCAATGTTTCAATACAAATGTGTAAATCCTAAGAGCTTTGTTAAAAATTTAAAAATTTTTTATTTGTTGAATGAAACTGATGAGGTATGGAAAACATGTCAACATTATATATACCAAGAATATTTTTGATGAAGTTCTGCCTAATCTGTTCACCATCAAAGTCTAAAAATGCTGCTCTAATAGGTCCTAATGCAATCTGTATTTGTAAATTAACTAGGGTCAGACCACAGCTAGTGAACAATTTCAGCACCAAGAAGTTATTGAAAATGAGATTTTACACCATTAAGAAATCAATTGGCTGGATATTTCAATGTTTCAAGGTCAGGGTAGAATTTGAAAGACACCAAATTTCGGGGGTGGGGGGGACTTCTTTTTAATAACATCTTCACATTAGCTTTACAATAGTAGTTGTATTCTGCTTAAAATCATATGCAGTCTGGGCATATCAAATATATGATATTTAAGAAGTGAAATTGAAGCCCTAGTCCTAACTCTGGCACTATGAAGAAATGATTCAACACTGCACATTAAAAGAAAAAAAATCTATTCTTTCAATAAAAATCGATAAAAGCATTATGTGGGACAATTTCTACTGAAGAAGTAAATGCCTTATTATTTGTGCAGTGTTGAAAATTTACTGCAACTCTAATTTCCTTTTTAACACAAATAATGTCCTTTTAAATATAAACATTATATGGATTCAGTATTCAAGTAAAATTCCCTAACAGTTAATGACATTTAAAAAATGTGCAAAACTGCAAAACTCATTGTAATAGAATGTGTAAGGTCAAAAGGGTGGGACGGCTGACAGCTATCGGATTGAATAAGTGCATCATAAGTCTTTAAAGAAAAAAAACGCTTACTGTAGAATCTCAAATTGAAATTTCCTGTGCAGCATTACAAAATATTTTATATTCAATGAGAAAAAAAGCAGCTTGCAGGCAGCACATGAAGCATCCACAGCAGGTATATGATTGAAAACTAATAACGTAAGTGTATGCAGTCGACTGATGTAGGTACTAATAGCATCCGACTTTTCGCACTGGCCTTGATTACACAGGAGATGGAGCGGTCACTACAAGTGAGAAAACATATTTAATAAGTCATTGTCAATTTTTAAAATGTTTCAAGCCCATTCTGTGTCGATAGCCTCCACATTTATATGGTTAAGTCATTGTTGCTGTGTTTCTTATCTATGACCACATTATTTTTATATCCCTTCATTTGTGGATTCTTAACAAGTCGTGGAAGGTTCATTCCTGTACCCCAATACAGATTCACTCCCTCTAGCTGCCTTTTCTAGCACCAATATGCTTAAAAAAAAAAAAAAAAAAAAAAAAATGCACAAAACAACAAGCAGTGACAGCGGCCAATTCCTCAAACGTCCAGATTAATAACTGTAGCATGCTAAAGAAAGGTGCGTGGAAATAGCTGGAGACGGCATACGGTCCAGAGTCCAGCGTGAAACCCATCCCTTTCTGAGCACTCCCTCCATCCCCGACCCGAACACATGCATGAGAATGTAGCGGAACCCTCGAGAAACTCCTCTTAGCCAACTGCAAACTTCTCTGTTGCCACAAGTGCAGAGGGGTAGGATGTGAACCTGTATGTCACAAAACTCTTTAGCCACTTCAGTTGGTGACAGAACACAAAATGAGAAATTCCTACGTATACACATCAGTCTGTCTCCACTTTTTATAAAACTGGAATAAAATGGGAAAGTGCCATCTTTATTTATCCTAATTGAATTTTAAATGTCCTTTTGACACAAAAAGGTATATACATGACACAGCTACACAACCTTTTTTCAACTGGACAACAAGTGTCAAAACCCTGTGGATGTATAGGGTAAAACAAGATTGGTCAGGAAAAGAGAATTGTTCCTATTAACTGGTAATCTGACACAATGTCCTATTGCCATTAAAAAAAAAAGGTCCAATTTCAGTTTATTCAAGTTTGTTTTCATGGTGTTTTATCCCTCTTGATAAAAAAAAAAAAATTCAGACTTTTGTAATTTGTGTATGCTGATCTTCATCAAAAGGTTCATTCTCTGGATCAGAGTCAGTGGTGTCAGAATATCTATAATGATCAGGTTCATTGTCACTAACATCTGGTGTTACAGAAGTTGAACTGCTAGCCTCTGGATTGGATGGCTCCTCTACTGTTTTTGTGAAGTACAGCTTCACCTGGAGAAAAAAGAGAAGGTTTAAATGGAAAAATCCATAAATCTGACTAATCTTAAAAAATAGAGATCTTTACTAAGTAATTTAAGATTTGTTTTTAAAAGCGCTACGACAAATATGATCTTTAAAAGGCAGCTGCCTTTTAAATGACCCTCTTCTTCAGATTCCCTCTATGTTCTTTCTTACAATACACTAAAAAGTTATACTGGAATGTTAAAATACTAGTCTTTAATAAGCATAAGCTGCAAGCACGGACTAAGTAATTCTACAAAAGAAACGCACTGAGCCTGAAGTTCATCAAGTTTACAAAATGTATTTTCCATCTCGAAATTCAACGTACAAAGAGCTGAGTTCCGAAAGAACATTTCACTTACTACCTGTCTGAACCTCAATATGTTTTCTGATACAAATGATACTGAACAAATACAAATGCTATATCGTAAAAATACTGCTCAACAATGATGTTTAGGATCCCATCAGCCCTAAAAACCTCCCATGAGGAGAGAACATCACACAGTGATCAGAACAGTGGACCAAGGGCCTTTTTACAGGCACAGCCGAGTTAACTGTCAAACAAGTCGACAAAGGCAGGTATTTCTGTTTTAAAGGCGAGGAAGCTAAGGCCCAGAGAGTTCAGGCAACTTGCTGAAGGCCACATATCTAGTAGGTGGTGGATGTGAGGCTTCGGGGAGATCTGGCAGGAAGCCCCTCGCTCATTCTCTTAAATTGGCAGCCCCTCCCCCATGGTCCAACAGTCTTCATCAATTCTTCTCTTCCACCCAAAATCCGTTCCATCAGTGACTCCTTTCAGTTCCACCTCCAAAATACCATCTGTCCCCACCCTGACAGCTTTTCATTGTGCCCCACAGCCACCACGATAGTCCAAGCAAGCACCGTCTCCACTGGATTAAACCACAGCAACAGCTTCTCAACTCACCTCACAGCTCCGTTCTTGCCTCCTCTCCCTACTCTCCTCTCCAGTCTACATTTTGAAGGAGTGGACAGAATGAACTTTTAAAGACAAAATTCAGATTATATCCATCCTGTGCTGAAAACACACCAACGTCTTCACACGCAGACTCATGTGCTTTAGTCAAAATGACTCCTCCACTGCTCCTCAAAACTACCCAAATTATTCCTGTCTCAGGACTTTTGTAACTGTCTCTGTCCTTCTCTCTTTCCCTAGATATTTATATAGCTCACTCGTTCCATTAAGGCCCTGATTAAATGTCACCTGCTTGTAGAGGACTTCTCTTAACTATCCACCTAAAAACACACACCAAATGATCTCCGCTTTATTTGTTCACAAGCACTTACCATGATATGGTACTTGTTTACTGATAACTGAAATACTTTCTATATGTAATCGCAAATACATATTCTTGTGATATTAAAACAGAAAACAATAAAACTAGAGGAAGTCACACTGTAAAAGCTAGTAATTAAGGAAAATACAGCGCTAGGTAAAAGACCATCATCAATGGAAACCCGTGAATTCTAAAAGACACTTATAGACACTTAAAAGAAATATAAGATCTAAAGCCACTTAAAAATGGATTTATTTTCACTTAAAATATGTAGCCCCTTTATTTTTATTATTACTAGCAATATTCTTATACTTACAAGCTATAGTTAGGCTTGTTGTATACTACAAAAATGGAATGAGGCAAAACAAGGAAGAGAGAATTTTTTAAAAGAGAAAGGAGAAGGGTATGGTGAAATAAAGGGGGGGGAGGATCAAGTAGAATAAGAAATAAGAAAGAAAAAAAGGGCAAACTAACCACTTGGAAATATTTATAGATCAGCTTTTCATAGAAAATTCTTATCTACAGACAGGAGCAGAAATACACACACACATCACATATAGATAAAAGTAAATGAAGCAAATACTTCCACAATATGAGGAAGCGGACAGAGTTTTAGAATGGGATTAACACCAGAGGATGATGAGCGAAGGCCTTCCAGGGCACGAGAGACCGAAGCTAAGGCTACAACAGGAAGGCCGAGTGTGGGAAGGGCAGGGGAAAGGCAGAGGGTTGAGAGGTACAGGGAGAAAAAAAGAACCAAAAGGACTGGAGGCAGGAGAGCTTAGCCTGTGGAAGAACTGAAGACAGCCCAGAATGGGGGACTCTCGGGGAGCAGGGGGCATATGGCTAGAGCCGATGTAGGAGGGAGGCCTGTGCTGAATTAGGTAGGTCCTTGTAGGTCCTATCAAAAAACCACAAGGTCTTTAAAAAGGATGAACAGGAGTGACACAATCACGTCTATTTTAAGATCACTCTGTGGAGTTGAGAATATATGGGAAAGGGACAAAGGTAGGAATTGTAAGAACATTCCCTAGAAGTCATTCCCAAATGACTGAGCTCCCTTCTACTTCTTTCTTCCCCCAGTCCTACTTCACATCCTGCTTAAACTTAACTCCCCTTCCCAACCCCTGCCTCAGATTTCACCAAACAACCCACAGAAGAGGGTTAAGAAAAGAAAAAAAAAAAACATACTTTTTTTTTCTTTACTCTGTGTGCATCCTTGTTAGAAACTCAAGTTACTGATATGTAAATATTGCTTCTAAATAGTACTTAATTTAAAACTTAGTCATGCCAAGTCCTTCACCAGCTATACACCTAAAATTAGACACACACATACACAGAGCCACCCAACAATTCCTCAAAATGTTTTTGACTGACCTTAAAATTTGGAGAAAAGTAGCGGTTGGCCTTGTCTTTATTTGCTTTGTCGAGATCGTTTTTTGTTAAAGTGAGTACTAGATATTCCTTGTCATTATCTGCACGCTCTATACTGCAAATACTATCAATTTCTTGATCACATAGACTTCCATTTTCTACTTTTTCTGAGGTTTCCTCTGGTCCTGGTATGAAGAATGTATTTACCCAAAAGTGAAACATTTTGTCCTTTAAAAAAAAAAAAAAAAAAAAAAAAAAAAGACAGATTGTAAATTTTTTTTAAAGAAGAAAATATATCCCCTATATTAAACATCTGCCCCAAGAAGTCAGTAACCTAAGCCACGTGCCGTTTGCTATTTTGAATAAAGACAAACACACAAAACTTGGCAGTCTGGGTTATCTGCCACATCTAACTCACATAAGATTATTCTTCTGTTCACATTTTAGACCAAAATTGGAACTCCTCAAGTTCCAAAATAACTTACTTTTGTTTTAAAGCCTTAAGTAAAATATCACCTTTCTTGTCTAATGTTAGCTTTAAGAAATGTTTTGAGTTCATATGTATGTATGTATTTAAAAAAAAATTGTAAGTGGATTTAATTTCCTCTGTCTCAACAAGTTATCTATTACGAATTTAATAAACGTTCCTGAAAAGTCAGCATGACTTCTCAAGATAGCAAGGTGGGTACATTTCTACTTCTGAAGCAATACAAACAAACATTAGGTGGCTCCTGTTCCTCACACGACAGTACGAGTGTACGTTTGGAGACTTTCACAATGTGGGGGAAGGAAGACCAGCAATTCTGACTTTTTTTATGTTATAAAATGCCTATTTTTAAAAAACCGCTTCTTACTTATAATATGATGTCTTGTTAATCAAAAACACACCAGAAGTTCATGACTTGAAGCCTTTCCTGACCAACACACAAAATGCTCTCTCTCCCCCCTCTCCTAATTACTGGAAGTTGGCCTGTACGGATCACCTGACAGTTAATGATGCGCAGCCTCCTTGTGGCATCTCATCTCATTTAAATTGCCGGTTAAATCCTTTATTCTAATTTATCTTCAAGTTCTGTTATTTTCCCAGAAAGATGGTAAGACCTTTAGGTATCTTACATTTAAAACTGTCTTTTTATCTTTTAACAATACCTAGCAATGTCATATATAAGTCTTTTAAAAAATATTAATTGCTGGGGCGCCTGGGTGGCGCAGTCGGTTAAGCATCCGACTTCAGCCGGGTCACGATCTCGCGGTCCGTGAGTTCGAGCCCCGCGTCAGGCTCTGGGCTGATGGCTCGGAGCCTGGAGCCTGTTTCCGATTCTGTGTCTCCCTCTCTCTCTGCCCCTCCCCCGTTCATGCTCTGTCTCTCTCTGTCCCAAAAATAAATAAAAAACGTTGAAAAAAAAAATATTAATTGCAATTATTTTAGCAAAGTCATTGAATTAGTAACTATATACATATTTACTTAGAGTCAGAAGAACATAAGCTAGTAATATTTAAATCTCCACAAGTGGGGATTCTGTATAGACAACTGATTACACTACAACAGTTTTTGTTTAAATCACAGCAACATTTCTAACAGGTAGGGGAAATCACATAAAATGGAAATAAACATAAAGTAATCCCAGATACAGACGTATTACAAATAATGATCTAATCTTAAATTCTGCATGTATTAAAGTAATGTACAGACGATAACTGAAATAAGAACTTATGCACTCCTAAAGGTATAGGGAAACAGTGATGCAGCTGCCTGTTTTCAAAAGAAAATATAAAACTTTATGTGTGCCAGTCTTATAACAAATAGAAGGAAAAGAAATACTTACCTTAATTTTAAAACACTTGCTAATGCTTCCTGGATTATTGAAAAATAATTTTCCAAAGTTACTGAGATATATTTAACTTTCATTTATACAGAATAGGTAGGAAATGGGTTTCTGGCGGAAGAAAACCAGCTCAACGTTTTGAAGAGCTATGTGGATTCCCAGCTATGTGGATTCTGGATATAGGAGACTGTATTTCTTTGGATAAGTCAAAGTAGAATTTAAAATTTTTGTAATAAATGAAACTTCCTCTTATTTTTTTTTTTTAAAGCTAAATATCAGGAAAACCAAATCAGTCCTATTACTGAGAATGTCTAAAGACTGGCAATACATTATCTAGCACGTTCCATGAGCAGTACCAACATACAAAGGTAGTATTTTTGTTCACTACTAGCCCAAAAGTTTGCACCTTAGGCACACTTACCTTAAATGTTCACTCAGTATTGTAAGCCAAGACAGTTTAAGAATGAGCTCTCGCATTCCCTAATTATAGCTCATTAAGACGCAAACCTCACTAACTTCCTAAACCTGCGTATTTAATACCACATTGTTTTCATTCTTTATTACTTCCTTTGCATATTAACTGATCTTCTATCTAAAATTCAAAATATTCGATAAACTTGAGGAAGTTAAATATAAAATGATCTGGTCTCAGGAAACATGAACCCTAATAGGGGGGAAATGGTTTGTGTCATTACACAAGACCATGAAACACATCTTTATCTATACATATACACTAAATCTTCTACAAACTGATAGCCCCTTGCTAATTTCTTAGTGCCTGCTCATCCTTTCCAGAAGGATTATAACTGATTTAATGGGGTATACAATCTTTAATACTTTTACAAAATTTCTCTGCATAACCCAACTTAAAGAACGTTCATCTCAAATTATAATATGTCATAAGGACTTTCCCTTCTAATAAGACTTTTTACCATCAGAATGGCTCATCAATGCTGTAGTACGCAAAGCGTGTGCAGATTCAACAGAAAACCAATTATAATTCATGAATGTCTGTCATAAAATAGATCTTATAATCTCTCCTTACAAAGTGATTTCTGCTTAACCAAATATTTTAAGCAAAAGATCTAAGGTCGCCGTCCGAGGTATGGTGAGTCCGGGTATTTTTCCCACTACAAGTAAAGTGCAAACCTTTTTTAGCATCTTGTTCTGTTTGTGGAAGAACTCTACTTTGATGTCACCACACACAGGCAGCGGCTGAGGGAACTCGAAGTACATGAACTTGTCTTCCCGTCGTGTGGGTCCCGAATTGGAGGAATAGATCTTCACCTTGAGCTGGCAGACCACAAACTGAGGATCTGCGTGGTGAGATACACATTAGCATCATTTCACAGGAAATGCCTTCAAGTGCCAGACTGCCAAAAACTGTTTAAATGATTACTATTAGCAATATACACAAAACAGTAATTCTGCACCTGTAACCCTGATCTAAGACAAATCAACGGAAAAACTAAGGTCAAAAAATATAATCAGTCCAAAAGTTTCTCTAACTCGTACCTTCAACATAAGGTTCTACTCACTGTATGAAAACCAATCTGTTTTACAAACAGTAAGTCCCAACATTAGACTTCTGGCACTGCAGTTAACATCAAATTTTAACATTAAGTTGTAAAATACCTAACATAAACTAGATTGATAATTAAAATGCTACAATAATTTCCTGGCACATTCATATTTGCTGCAGTATTTTAAAGTCTCTACCATGTAACAAAACCCACCAAGTACAAACCACTACATGTTCACAACAGGCATGAGAACATAATCTGTAACAAAGTTATACGAAATTCCATAAACGCAAGACTGAATATTTATAAAACAAAACAAAACATTAATCATGATTTATTTTACCTATAGCTCATATTTTATTTCTTAAAGGTATATAAAGCCATCATCATGAGAAACAGGAAGAAAAGGGTGTGAAATGTCCGCAAAGAAATACAACAGACTCAAGCACCAATTGAAGCACAACCCCCCTCCCTCCAAACACACTGCATTTTCATCAACACATATTTTGGCTTTGGCCCCTGTCTGTTTCAAAATAAAGGGAAGGACTACATGGTTTAGTGAGTAACCTTATGAATAAGAAGTGTGTGTTGAAGGAAATATGCCAAGACAATCAAGAAGTAAAATCCTAAGCCTGCAAAGAGTACTAGAAATTTTCGTATATGTTCCATTCGCACACGCGCGCGCGCACACACACACACACACACACACACACACACACAGGCATAAAATACTCAGCATCAAAAGGCATCATCCTTAAAGATGAAAAAAGAAATATCACATTGTTTATGAATGTGGCCAACAACTGAGAACAAAGTAAAAAGCTTATCCAAGCTAGATGAATTTTCTGGTTTAATAAACATGTGCTGGCCCATCTATGCAATATCAAAAGCAGTATCAGCACTCACATAATAAATGGGTTTGATAATAGCATACTGGGCTTTTCTAATATGCATTTGTGAGGCACTTATCATGAGAAAAAGGGCACTCCAAAAAAGGGAAACATTCTACCAACCATCTGTCAATAATTGTCACTCCCTTGACTAAAGGTTCAAAGTACAATGAGCCATTTTACAGGATTTTACCTGATTCCGAAATTTTCTGGCTTGAAGAAGCAAACAAAAAGGTACGATTTCAAAACTGTGATAAAAATCGACCAAGATGAAAATGCCTTGTAATCTTATTAATTCAAACTCCTAATTCAGAACCTGATAATCCTGATTTTAGGACTTTAAACTGCGTATTAACTGTATAAGGCAGATTTCAAGTGAACTACAAACTAAAATGTGTATCTTCAGGAACCCCAGAATAGTCAAATCAATTCATAAGCTAATTACAATTCAGTGTTACTTGGACTTTACCCCCAAAACTAAGATAAAAAGTTTTAACAAAATTAAGTGGAAAAGATTTTCTCAAATCACTAAAGAAAATAATTTTCCCTGCGTTGTGAATTTCCCATTTTAGATATCTCACACCTAATTTATCAGAAGTCCAACAAGAGTATGGTTCTGCTGACTTCTAGACACAGTTCAGATATTTTTCCTTTGATGTAACTGTGTTCTAAAGAAATGACAAGTCAATACCTGGTAAACAAAAATCAGAATTAAATTTTTTTGACATGTGCATACTGATAGAGTATTGACAGAAAAATCACAGTGATCATCTTGTTAACATTTTGACCCTTTCTGATGTTAAAAGTAGAATAACTTTTCCTTTATTTAGAAAATATTAAGACAATTCTCAGATATGAAAAAGGCCGCTAACCCCTGACAGCTTTGCAGAAAATGTTCTACTTTCACAAGTTTTCTTTTCTTCACTGACTCCTTATCTCCTCTTGAGCCCAAACCTGCAACTCCACATCTCCATCCTCACCATCCCACCCCTCTGGGCCTCACCATCCCGGCCCCTCTGGGCCTCACCATCCCGGCCCCTCTGGGCCTCACCATCCCACCCCTCTGGGCCTCACCATCCCGGCCCCTCTGGGCCTCACCATCCCGGCCCCGTGCGACCCTTTCGTAGAAGGCTGGTTAACTTCTAGCTCTGTTTCCTGATGCTCCCCAAAGTATCAGATAGACTCACACCTAACAGACCCATACTTTCAAGCACTCACTATCCTCATGTAAACAGCTCACCTTCACCTGATTAAGACGGGGTTAAAACCCAAAACATTCATGTCTCCAAGTCTCCGTGATACTCATTTTTTTCTTTCATACCTTCTCTGTGTATTAATCACATGGCCAGAATCAAAACTGACAAAATATCCAGATATAAATGGCAAAGTAAAAAGTAATCAAATCCTACTGATTGCCTTAGCAAAGCACATCTGGCTTACGGCAAGTCACACAACTGGTTTCCCTTCCCCCATTTTCCCCCATCTTGCAACCTCCACTTCCTACAAAGCCACACTTAAAACACAGCATATGCCTCCAGAATTGTCACTGATGCCATAGTATTTAGCACCTCTAGTCTGATAACCCCATTCAAGGTCCTCTTATAGTCAACCACACATTCCAGTCCTCTTCCATTCTCTGTGTCTACCCTCCTGTCCAGCTCATTTCCTACTGGTATGCTTCAACGCAAGCTATTTCCTATTGCCTGTAATACTTCCTTCGGTTTTAATGCCAATCTAAGCTGTATGCTTTCTCCAATGTTCACTGAGAATCCGACTTCCTCCATGAAACTATTTGACAAGCCCCAAAACTTTTATTTTTCTGAGTATACCATTTATAACTTATACATATAATCTCCCATCCAATTATGTATTGCTTTTGTTATAATACAACTTCATTACATAGTATTAAATCACAGTGCATAAATGGAGAACTAGAAAACTGATAAAGATTAAAAAGATGTCAGTAGTCAGTAATTTTAAAAGTTTAAATGTGATACTGAGAAGAGACCAAAAAAGAAAAGGCCACCACAATGTTTAAGTGGAAGCAGGCAGAGCACAACTAATAGATTTTTGCTAGAGGAGGTGAATGTGAAAAAATTACACTAGATAATAAGACTACTGAACTGAATGTTCTCCTCCCCTTAGCAAATGTCCCTAATCTGTAATACCTTTCTTTGGGCTCTTAAACCTGATACCTACCCTACAGGAAGAGCAGGAGTTTTTCCTTCCTTCTTCCTTCTCCTCTATGAATTTAAGTCCCTATGTCAATTACCTCTGACAGTTCAGTGCCTTGCATTTAGAAGTTTTTATCAAAACCATTATTATTGTTTTGATATAGCTGGCTAATATAACAATGTTATATTAGTTTCGGGTGTACAACACAGTGATGCCACAACTCTACACGTTACGCTGTGCTCACTATAGGTGTGGGTACAATCTGTCACCATGTGACACTATTTCAGTACCACTGACTGTATTCCCTATGCCTTTTATCAGCACTTTTAAAAATTGTACTGAGATGACAAAAGCATCGGTGAGGTCTCTCAGAAGGCTCAATATAACATGTTATATTAATAAATCTGTGGTCGTGATGAAATTATCTAGTTCTAAGAACGTAGGAAAGATAAGATGAAGGTGATTACACCTAACTGAAAAGGATAAACACAACCAAGAAATTAATTTCCTAGGTACAAATTAATTTAGGGATAGAATTTTTTAATTCCGCAAATATTTTCAAGAAGCGAAACTTAAAGCTAAAAACTAAAATCACTAACAAATTACAGAACCTCACTGAAATATTATTAGAGGTATTCGAAGAAATAATGTCGTGGGATCTTATCTACAAACTACAAAACTGCACTCTAAATAATAAATAAATAAATAAAACGTATTTCTTAAACACGACAACATGGCTAATCACTGCCAAGGCAGAGCTAACATGCTTCTGATAAAATTCTGATACAGGAAAAAGCAGCAGCAGTCTGATCTTTCACAGGGTTGGATGATACTTCCTTCTATGCGTTCTCTCTTGACTCACTGCTCTGGGTCTGAGTATGAAGGCTCCTACCAGGCTGGCTGAGAACTCCAGCCAAGAATAGCAGAGAAGCAGAACAGGACTGGGGTGACTGAGGAAGGCTTACAGAGGTCAGGGTAAGCCAGAGGTCAATGTGAGGCAGACATCACCGACATTATTCTATTTAGTATGTATCTAGGAAGTTTTCAGATCTCAAAATATCTTCATTGTATTGATAAGCAAACACAAAGACAGGTAGACGGTGTGCCCGGGGTTATACAGTACAGCAATGACAGAGCTAGAATGGGAACTTGGATCTAAATCCAGGTTTTCTCTAATACTCCACATACTTTGACCCAACCCTATTCACTCAATATACTTCAGCTTTTCACCATGTCTTATCATTGTTTTTCTTTTTATTGTCCCAGTCACTAGTACTATCACCATCTAGTCTTCCTAAGATATCAAGGAATCAGTCCCTGCCCCAACACCAATAAACTAACAAATCCCACGGCCACTCTGATGGTACATCTCTAACGGGATAGGTTTTCCAGTTACCTGGTCATAATTTAGGCTGCATTTGGTAGATGCAGCAAAGAATGTTTCTTTCATAAATATAATTTTGCTTCCAAGACATTATATTTATTGGCTTTCTTAGTCCAATGTGCTAAGTCGAGCTACTTAATTAGTCTGGATAGTTCAGACATATATGCCCCTGCATAAATGTTAAGTGTTGTTCCTGTCTAGATTTTTATGTAAACTTCTACATATGTTCAGAAAAGTGTTCCAATACACGGAAGGAGGAGAATTTAGAGCACTTACTGCAAGTTCCGCCACTGAACATTGGAATAGTTTCAAACATCATCTTGTGAAACAACAGTGCCACTGGTCTATAATCCAGATGATTCTTTAACAGGTAGCTATAATAATAAACATAGCGCCTCTGACTGGGAATAGTTACTCCCTGGTGGACAGGAAAAAAAAGAAAGAAAAGCCACATTCAAAAGAAAAATTCCATTATAGTTATTTCACTAAATTGTTACGGTTACGTGGGTTGTGCCCACTGAAGAACATACACACATTAAAAATTTGACCTTAAATGATTAATATTTAAATCCACCTCAACAACACGGTAAACCAGAGCAACATCGGTACAAAGGAAAATACGAGAAGAACTTTTCTCCCTTAAAATATAGTTATCACGATACCCTCATTTATTCAATGGTCACAGCAATTCCCCGGCCCAGGAACCCGATAAGCAAAGGCCACTGCAGCTGTGTCTTTACACACAGGGCCTCCCGTAAAAATGTATGGACTTTTATTAAACGCACAATTCCTCAAAAGCTTGGTTATTTTTCAGGCAAAAGTATATCAGAACCAGCAGCGTACATGAAGGTACAGTGCCTTTAAGAGACAGAAACAGTAGCAGCAAAAAGTGATGGCCACAGACCCCAACAAATCCAGGAACATGTGGCTGGCATAAACGGAGACAAGAGTTCCACAACAGACGTTCCTCAAGATGTCCCCAAGCTGCACGTATCTCTTTGCGGAAGAAACCAGGGACAGACATAATGTTTGAGAAAACTTAAGTATTACAAATGCTAAAAATGTATTTAATTCATGTGCTATTAAAAAAACCCCACTTATCTAAAGAAAAAATCTAATGTGCGCAGCCATGCATTCATTAGTGATGCAGAATAAATGAGGCATTAGGGTACTTATTTAAGGTTTCTTTTCCTATTACATGTGTGACTTCAGAAAAATCTTAAGCATTTTAACTTAGAAATAAAAGGCAAATAGTAACATTAAGCTGTCTGACAGTTAAAAGTGACTTGCAAAAAAGTTAAAAGTATATTCAAGAGAAAAAAGAATGAGCAGTATTTGTAAGTTGTTATCTAAATTTCCTGATGTGTTAAGAACTCTGGACACAAATGCTTTTAATAAAGTACGTTTATCAGTTTAAAGACAGATACACAGAATAGCAAGTAAACAGGTATTCACTGTAGTATTCTCAGTAATTTTTAAAAGTTAGCATAAGTTCATTACAATTAAAAAATATATAAAATGTCAAAAATGGATAAAAGCCATTTCAAATCAGGACAAACGATTTAAGATTTTGGCTCCAGTGCAAAGACCATACAATCAGAAGACTTGGATTGAAAGCTGACAGTCAAAATACAAACTCTGATTTGTTTCCTTGGAAAAATGAAGACAGTTAATAAACGGCCTATCTTCTTCACAGGATTCTCACGAGGATTAAACACTACATGCAGTTACACAAAAGCATGCTAAACTGACAGAACGTTATGCAAATCCTAATTAGTGGTTTTAGAAATTCTATCTATATTTAAAGTACAATTTTAGAAGAAATGGAATTTTAGTCCCGTGTACAGTATTTTCTTAAAGAAATAGCAGTGAAATAGTATTACTGTGAAAAGCTGCTATAAAAATTAATGTTAAAATCATTGTTAAAGTTTACAAGTGTTTGAACTTAAAATGGCTTATCACATTATTTAATGCTACTCTGGCAAACAACACACTTTATCAAGATAAAACACAGAATTGCAAAGCAGGTTGGGGGAAAATAGCAGACGGAAGACGGCTGGGCAGGAAGGAATCTTTTTTGAACCATGTGAATTTATGATCCAGTCTATAAATTAAATTTAAATCTACAAAATTCAATCAATGGAAGTCCATAAGAAGACCAAGTTGTCAAATTATTTGTTGGGGTTTAGTGGAATGACAGATGACCTCTTCCTCTTTATCTTCTTGGTATAAGTTTGTATGAATAATTTAAAGGTTTTCAAAGCTTTAATTTTTCTCAAGTAGCAAGTAATTGGTAGCATATCTATAATGCAGCTGTTTATATACAGAGTCAATCCTTACCCAAAGGGCTAGGCACATGTATAGAGAAAGAATGTATGAATGTGTTAGATGTCAACACTGCATGAATACTTGTGTCTAAATACAAGCTGAACCAAATTACTGACACAATTCAAAGAAAAACACTGAAAAGCACAATTTAAATTTAATTAATGACTTTACCATCAAATTACGCATAACTAAGCTTCCGCAACTTAACTTTGTAATTCCTACCTACCAGCACCTCCAATTCACTATATTCGGATTAGCAGACATAACAAAGTAGGAAGGCTCAAATGTGTATGGACCCCAGGCCTCAATGTGTCCTCTCTCTTCTCATCTCTCATGGCCACGATGCACACTTAATAAAATTTCATTAATGGTACAATGAATCAAACTGTTATCTAGATTTTGAAATGAGTGAATGCAACTTCTGTACTAAATTGACAATGCAAATTTATAACACTTGAAATATTGTATTTCCTGAATTCATATACTGAAAATAATGGCTTATGGGCATGTTTTACCTATAGCATTTTGAATATAAAGACTTCATATAAAATATCTCTTTTAAACTCTAAGAAATGAACATTTTTAGGCTCTTGAAAATTTGTTTTACACATATGAAAAGTGGGCTAACCTTTAAAGCTCCTGGAGATTAAAAAATACTACATGTTTTCAAAATGTCCACTTTTCATTTAAATGAACCAAGAACACTTAAGCTTAAACTGGTCTATAACTATATCCTAAAAGTTATTTCCACCCTCTACCACTAATGACCCACTCTAAACGGGAAGAAAATTACTTACATTCTTAACCTTTTCATCCTCAAATATAACTTCTAAAACATTCTAATTTTGGCTATACTTAGCATTCTTCAGATCTACTTAACACCACATTCCTGGCCATCCTCTCAAAAGGCAGTCCTCGATTCTCGATTCTCCGAACCCCTGACGCTCACAGGCCAGGAGGAAGGGTTCAGGAGGCGGCTTGGTGTTCCTCCCACTGTTGTTCAGCCCACTTTCTACAGTCTTTACTCGGTCTCCCCGACTCCTGATTTCCATCATTCAATACCTCGTTCTTCCGACATGCACGGATTAAAGTCTCGACCACAGGGATTTCAGCACTCTGTTGAACCACTCTCTTTCCATGCTGTCCCATACATCATCCTCAATGAATTTAGCTCCTATTTCACTGGGGACCCTTAGGTCATCCAGTGTGGGCACTCACCAAATTCCCTTCTCCCATCTTAAAATTTCTTTACTCCTGATATTTTATACAAGTGTCTCTTCATGTTCGCCTAGGTTCCATACTGGCAATCGCTCTATTAATTAACCCCTCTCTGGCATTTGCCTCTGCTCTACCTGTTTCCTCCAAATAATCAGCTCAGGTAACCCTCATTCTTTATCCAAAACAAACAATTTAAAGACTGAAAATTCACACTTTCCCCAAATCTTGTATCTCTCTCAAATTGACATCCTCTTTCTCTATATAAACTCTAAAAAGAGGACGCCTGGGTGGCTCAGTCAGCTGAGCATCCGACTCTTGATTTCAGCTCAGGTCACGATCCCAGAGCCATGAGATCGATCCCTGTGTCAGGCTCCACGCTGAGGGTCAAGCCTGCTTGAGATGCTTGCTCTCTCTCCCTATGCCCCTCTCCCCTGTTCATGTGCACGCTCTCTTGCTCTCTCTCTTAAAAAAACAAAAACAAAAAACAACAAAAAACAACTCCCAAAGGTAAGCCTCCACTCCTTACCTCATAGGAATCTGTTATTATGAGGCTGATTTCTTCATGGTCATTTCCTACTATTTTCTCAGTCCCATCTTGGATCACTTTTTGTCGCCATTTTGAAAATTCTCTGCCTGTCACAGGACCCAATCTCTAAAGGTTTTCTCCTATCCTTACTGGCTATCTTGTTTCTTCTTGTCCCTAAAGGTAGGCATACCTCAAAAATCTGATCTTAGAGAGCCCCTCTTTGTCAATCCTCTGTTATTTATAGTAGTTTAATTATCAATCTTAAACATTAACTCCAAAACCTGTGTCTCTCAATATGACTTCATTCCCAACTCCCAATACAGAATCTCCAATACTTGGCTGGACACTTCTAGCCAAAAACTTTAGAAGCATTTAAAGCACACCATACCCAAAAACCGAAGCTTTCATATTCTTCCAACCTCTTGTTATTTCTATTAATGATATTCACTATTTTCTCCAGCACCTGAACCCAAAACCTCTTCTAATACCACCACCACTATTGTTTATTGAACTCTTACCATGTTCTTTGCTTTGTTCTAAGTATTTTCATAAATATAATTTAGTACTCAGGAAGTGGGTATTATCGGTAACACCATTCTATAGATGAGGTCAGGTCACACATCTTACAAGTAACGGCACTAAATTTCATCCTGGTGCTCCAACTCCAGAGTTTACACTCAACCACTGATACAATCCTGCCATCTTCTTCCTGCTAGACTAAAGCCAAGAATCTGAGAGACAGTAGTGATATACACAGGGTTATAGAAAAAAAAGGTAAGGAAACCCCAGCAGTACAGGAAAGCTCCAGGCAGCAGAGTAAAGGCAGAGATTAGTAGGTGTGTCAACCACCTGGCATATGCACACAATACACAAACACAAACACCGCCCCCCCCCACACACACACACACAGAGTACACACAAAATGAAAGGCAAACCGGAGGTTAAGTTCATTTAGAATATACGTTTTAGATTCTTACACATCTATTCCGATGCCAGAGTCCAGATTTTGACTGTGAAATACCTCTCCAAATACCAGTTCCAATTTTCTGTGGCTATTCTGGTTCAGCCACCTTCTAAATTTTGCAATAGCCAACTGATTAGCAGCCTCTGATTTATCTATTCTCCAATCTATTTTTACACCACTCTGTGATTAATTTTACAAACTGTAAGATTAATCACACTGACAATTCAAAATGCTAAATGGTTTCCCAGTGCCTACCTAAATAAGAAAATTTATCACACATTGTCATTCCGTAACAACATAAAAAAATCTGGGAAGTTTTACATATTTTCTAACATCTAGACCAACTTAGATGATATAATTATTTGATACTTCCAGGTTTGATAGCAGCCACCTGAAATGCAATTCAGATCAGGTACACCTTGAGGTCTCCTATACATTTAGATTCGTGGATGGCCTGTTTAAATTTTGTATTTCATCTTCAAGCAGTGATGTTCATTGAAAACTGCCTGCTTCCAATTGAAAATTGCAAATTCATTAGCACAAACCTAGATATAATTTAGTTACCTGCACCTTGTAGTTTCATCACCTTTATCAAACTTAATTATAATTTTTGTTTCCCCTCCCTCTCCTTTTTCGTTGAAAAGAGCTTTAAAAGAGATGTATTGATTTTACTGGCATTTTCATACAGTCAAGTGTTTGAGATTGTCAGCGCAAATGGTTTACTGTTTACTACCTCACAAATTTAGATTTCCATCTTTACTAATCCCTCTTTCCTACTTGTTATTATCTTAATAATCTTTATTTGTATTTCTCCACTGACCCAAGGTTATTTAAAGTAACTGGTTTTAAATTTCCAAATGGTTGATTTAAGCTTTGTAAAAACATCTCTAGCTCTATTGAAGTATAATCAAGGAATGGGGTTTATATAATTCTACTTGGAGAGGAGATTTTCTTTGTAGTTGGCCTAATGAATTATTAATCTTTTGTAACTGTTTTGTGGATGACAAAAAAAGAAAAAAAGATACATTTTATGGGCTAATTTTTAATATGTTATTCGAGTCATCTGTAGCTCTTATTGTGTACCTTCTTGATCCTCAAGTAGATTAAAGATTCCTATTATCACTCCTTTACTGTCAATTTTTTCTTCATTTCTCCCAGCGTATGCTTACTACATTTGATGTTATGCTTAGCACATAAGAGTTCATACCGCTCTGTCTTCACTGTGGAGTGCTCCCTGTGTTAATACAAAATGACATACTTGATCTAGTTTTATACATCTTGTTGTAAATGCACTGATAATGATATTCTGTCATCTGCTTTTGAAATTTACATTTGCCTGCTGTATGTTTAATAGACCACTTATTTTTCTAACCTGAATTGTTTGATGTAAGCCCCTTGTATGTGATTAATCTCTTAAAAAACAGAAACTTAAAAGTATAGGTTACACACACCTTTCAAACCTAGAATACTGTCATAGTGCTTCCAGGTCAGAACACCACCTGGATACCAGAACACAAGATATGCAATGTTTTGCTCATATTCTGTGCATTGGGACCTTCAGATCATTTTCTCTAAGATGAATTCATAATCTAGATTCCTCAGTTAAAAAAGTAATTTTAGGGGCGCCTGGGTGGCTCAGTCGGTTAAGCAGCTGACTTCGGCTCAGGTCATGATCTCGTGGTCCGTGAGTTCGAGCCCCGCGTCGGGCTCTGTGCTGACGGCTCAGAGCCTGGATCCTGTTTCAGATTCTGTGTCTCCCTCTCTCTGACCCTCCCCTATTCATGCTCTGTCTCTCTCTGTCTCAAAAATAAATAAACGTTAAAAAAAAAATTTTTTTTTTAAAAGTAATTTTATACCTCAGTAAATGTTTCACTAGCACTTCTAAACTAAGAAATAATGTTGATGCTTTAAAATAATAGTGCTTGCTTGAAGCTTGAAAATCTGTTTCACAATGTTTCAACAAAGGAAGAAATCTAGCTCCTAGGAATGGCTATTATTACAATGACAACATATAACAGTAGTTACTGTATATTAAACTAAGTGCCAGACATTTTACATACCTCCCTAACACTACCACAACTGTATAAGACAGACGCTATCACCTCTATTTCAAGGATAAGAAAACAATCCCAGTACACACAATTATCCTGTTCAAAACTAGGACCTGAACCTAAATGTGACTTTGATTCTAGAGCTTCACACTCCAGTATCCTGGGTTTCATTAATAGTACACAAACTAACAAGGTAATATGAAAGAGGTCACCACCTCTTAGAACACAATTTTTCCCATCTATGAAGAATCTCCAAAGTTTTAGAGTAGAACAGTGCTTCATTCTGGAAACTTGATTGTAAGTAATGTATTAAAAGTAGTGATGCATGAACCACAGAATCCTTGAGAATAATACGAAGCAGACAACTGATACTGTTCTCTCTGCACAGCATCCTTTCCCCTTTGGGAAGCTATCATTACCCGTATGGTTTCGGGGAAGTCAGGTGGACTGTCTTCTTCAGCTTTAGATAAATGTCCCAAGCGTCTGGCCAGAATGTTTGGTTCGGGGATGCATACATGCCCTAATCCAGGTAAATCAGCAGCCAATCTAGGAATTTCTGCTCATATTGTAGCTTTCTTCCCATTGTAGTTATTCAAGTAAACCTTGCTATTATTGCAGAGAGCCTGCCTAAAAATAAAGCATATACAGAGGAAAGGAGAGAGTTGAGAGAAAGAGAGATTCTGGACACCTGTTAAGCATCTATGTCCAGGCCAGAGCTTTTATGGTAATATAATCCCATATACATGTCTCCTTGGTATAAGCTTTGTTAAGTTGGGCTTATGACAGGAAACTGAAAGCATGCTAATGTAATATAGCTTTTGTTTTTTTTTTTTTAAGTTTCTATTTCTACTTTGGGGTTCAAAACAATAAGAATACTTTGCACAGAAGAAGACAGTAATGTAGAAAGAATACTGTATTTGGGGTGCCTGGGTGGCTCAGTTGGTTAAGCATCTTACTGTTGATTTTGGCTAGGTCACGATCTCACAGTTCATGAGATCGTGCCCCACATCAGGCTCTGTGCTGACAGCGCGAAGCCTGCTTGGGATTCTCGCTCTCCCTTGCTCTCACTCTCTGCCCCTCCCCCACCCGCATGTGTGTGTGCACTCTCTCTAAATAAACGAACATTTTTTGAAGAAGAAAGAAAAAAAGAATACTGGATTTGAGATTAGGAGGTATGGCTTTGAGTCATTACACAGGCAGATGAAATGACCTAGGACAGACTGATTTCTACAGATCTACTTGATCATTTATATGACAATAGGTCTGAAGTAAGTCATTGCTAGAGTTCTTCAGTGTATGAAGAGCTTATAATTTTATGAATATATAGACTGTATAACAGGCTTAAATATCATGCATAAGAGGAACACAGTTTAGCCCAGAAGAATTAATGTGTTAGAAAAAATAAGAATGTTACATTAGGAGTTTGTTTTGTTTTGTTTTACTGAAAATGAGGAGAGTTGCAGTTTATTTTAAATGAGGAGAAAATGAGAAAATTTTATTAGGTTATCATATGGGGAAAGTTAGCAACTAATTAGAAAAAAAACTAACCTGATTGTATGATGAGGACATAAAAAATTCAGTCCTCAGAGAAACTAGAAAATTTCCTCTTCTTGGGATCACTTAGAATAAAGTTAATATTTATTATTTCTTGAAAGTTTGTCTTCATTACATAAGCTAATGAAGTCACATACAAAGATCATTAAAGGAACTTTATCTCTAATAACAGCTTTGAAAGCAACACAAAAAAGAACTCTGAAGCTCAACACAAAAAAGAACCTTTCCTAAGGTTTAATCCAAGCAAACAATGATCAATGCTTACTTTACCTGCCACCATTCTAGAAGTGGGGAAGGCAAGGGAGAGAGGAGTGGCAGAAATTCTGGGTACATCTGTCGTATAACAAAAGTTTGCCTCTTTGATTTCCGAAATTTAGGGAATCTTTCCCAAATACATCCTTACCAGCATTAGCAGGACGCTTTAGCTCTTTACTCACAGTTTATAAGAAACACTGTGAGCTGACTCAGATTCAGATTCATACGGGTAGGGTAAGTGTGGGCTGGGAGGCACAGGACTAGATGGGAGCCGAGCCTGCAGATGCTCAGGTGAGCCGGGGGGGGGGGGCGGGGGGGGGGATCACTGACAGCTTGTTTTAACATAATCTGCCACATACTCCTAAAGTGACAGGATCAAATATGCAAAGGAATGACCTTTAGGGAAGTGTAACCCAGTTGCCTTCTTACAAAATTAGCCCATAAAAGAAGGACCCTTCTTTCCCTCCAGCGGTTATCCTGTTCTCGGAAAACATTTTTCTTCAGAGGACGTTATCAGTTGTACTTTGACTTCCCCGCAACAGTCAAAGCCCGGAGTGTTATTTGGGCAGTACTAACACAGCGGCACATTTTATGGTCGCCTGGCACCCACCCACCGCTGTGCCATCGAACCTGCCCCAAGTCTCCTGAGAAAATGGCAAGATGGCCCCCGATTATTTTGGGAGTGTCTCTGCGGAGTCCACAAATTCTCCACTAAAACATGACACCTGGCTCTTCTTTCTCCAAAACAAGGGAGAGTAGGAGTAGGGGGGTGGAGGGAAGGGAGGGGGAAAAAGAGGAGGAGAAGGAGGGGGAGGGGGGGAGAAAGAGGAGGAGAAACAATATGCTCGCCTGTACACGTCACCAGAACACAATTTTCTTTAGCTTCTTAATGCTTCTCTACAAGTGAAATTAAGGATATAAACAAAGTAACACTAAAGATAATGTTTTAATAAAAGTAATCCTATATAAACTGAAAAGCTGGTAACAAATATATGTACCTCTTGTAATAATGGATCACAATTTTAAAACTGCACATCTACGGAGAGTGTGTCAAATCTCTCTTCACCTCTACAGAGAAAGAGAACTGACGCTATTGATCTGATCATGAGGACTAAAAGGAAATACTGCAAGGGGGTAAATTTTTAGCAGATGTTCCCAGAATAAAACCACTTTGGATAATCAACTCTGTTTATTCTAAGACACTTCCCCAGAAGAACCCCACGGTTGTATAACAACAGCTTCACCATGTTCAGCTCGGCTCAGCTCATTTCTTATGATGAAGTCATATTCAAAAAAGGTTAAAAACATATTATTTCGCCAGGACTGCAACCAATAGGTAAGCATGTGATATATTATTGGAAAGTTTTTAGACAAATTTCAAAGATTTAAAGGCAGCTGGCAGCATTATATCTAGAAGACCAACAACTTCAAGCTGCCTTTTTTCTACTTGAGCCAGGGGCCACTCAATGCCCAAACATCAGCAAAAATGGGTATGAACTGATGAACCTTGTCAAAATAGGCCTATTTCAACAGCATTACATGACCTTTCAGGAGAGCTGGTTGCTGTACAGAGATTAATTCTGAACAGTCTCAAAATTCTTTTGCAGTTCTGGGACAGTAGAGAAAAAAAGTTCAATAATGTGTCAGGAGACTCAACTTTTACTCTGAATGCTATTATTGTTGTTGTTTTTTTTTTAATGTTTATTTATTTTTGAGAGAGAGAGAGAGAGTCAGAGCATGAGCAGGGGAGGGACGGGGGAGGGGGGGGGGCGCAACACAGAATCCGAAGCAGGTTCCAGGATCCGAGGTGTCAGCACAGAGTCCGACGCGGGGCTCAAACTCACAAACCACGAGATCATGACCTGAGCCGAGGTCAGACGCTAACCAACTGAGCCACTCAGGCACCCCTATCATTAACTGTTTGAATCACCTTTAATCAAAGCACTTCATCTTTCTGGGAAATCAGTTTTATCATTTTTGAAATAGGAAAAAATCCTACCAAAAAAAATTCATAATCTTATGCCCACAATCTTTATCCCTTTAATCTAGCTTTTTAATGCTATTTCAACATAAGATGCAAATGGGACCATTTGTAAAATACAATTTCATCAACAGCATCTGCTCATAAATTTTTTTTTGCCTTTTTAAATATACACAGAAATAAAGGTAAGAGCACATTGGCATACTTCTTTAGACCCTGTGACTAATTCACCCAAAAAAGGTCTGTAAACATTAATTAATCATGAACTAATAAGCACAACAGATCTTGATGATTTGACTCCAAGATGCTAAAAGTGATCAATTTTGGCTAAATTACTTAACTCTGAGTCTTGATATAATGTAACAGCCAAACATAACAATTTTACGGAGTACACAGAACCCCATCCTCCATTAGCCCGCTTCCTCCTCCTGGGGGAGATCCTAACCTCGAAGGGGATGAAGAAAGCAGTGTGCCTGTAGCAGTTCTGCTGATGATGTGGGGACTATCACATTCTAGGACACACCGCTTTTTATTTTCATAAGCACTTCTCTCGCGACCTTTTCACCCTGGCCCCTATTTCACAATAATATCCCACGGGCCTTGCCATTTTACCAAATCTCTACAGAAAAACAGAATTGAGGATGTTCATCAGATTGTGAGGACTAAAATATCTTTCCGAAGACAATCGGAAACCTGTCCTTTTTGTTCATGAAGACTTCTCTTGGATCTAAGTTAAACTGTTTGAGTGTCCTTGGGCTACACTTTTCTCCCAGAATATGATGGGACAGACTATCCCAAGTACTTCTTACATGGCTGGTTCTCACGATCAGAAGCATTTAGCCAAGTCTCCTGAAGAAGCCCTACATCAGACCAAGTACATATGTATATGTGTATGGGTGAGTATGGGTGAGTGTGGAGAGGAGGGAGAGAAGCGGGAGGGAAAGAGACACTGGGTGAGAGCACCGCTTGATTAGGAAAGGCTAGACAGATATCACCAAAAAACCTTAAGTGCTCCCACCTCAAAATCCCGATGGTCATGAACGTCAAACAAACGAGAAAGTCGCAGCTGAACGTGGCAAAGGCAAATACGTTGGAAATGGTCAAACACGTTTGGAGCTCGCAACAGAAAATAATACCGTTGCAGTATCTCTAGTGACCAATTCTACCCAATCCAAAAAAACTGACCTCTTTTTCTAAAACTATGAAGCAGGGCATGAAAAGATCGGAAATACCACTTCCATTCAGTATAGGATGATGACACCTCCCTTTAGCCAGCTACTAGTTTTCATCAAATACACGCATGCTAACACAACCAAAGAATAATTTATTTGGGGATCCTCTTTGGAAACTTCAGGGGACATTAATATTTTCAAAATGGTGAAGTTTCCTTGCCCCAAAAACACTGCTGAAGAAATCGCAGTGTTCCACAGACAGACAGTACCCCCTAATGCCTGGCAAAACATCTGGTTTCGTCGCTCTGGTAAAGACAGAGCTCTGCATGTCACTGTGACTCACCGCCTTGTTCACGGCTGTGCACTGGGGTGCAAGACTCTACCGTCAATCCTGAGAGAAATCTTATCTATTGTTGTGAAAGTGCTCTACTGCTCCTTGAATGCCAAGCCTTGAATCACAGCCTGAGCAAGAGTTTCTGTCATGAAAAATCTACTGTTGTGAAAATTGCCAAATTCAGGAAAGCCAAGACTTTCAATCAAGGGCTTCTCAAGAGGTTTTGTCAAGAAGTGGGAGCAATTATGAAATGCTTTGCTACACATAAACTCACTGGTTTCAGAAGACAAATTCCATAGTCAAAAATTTTAACTGCTGTTAACTAGATAAAATACAAACTCATTTACACAGTCTAACTCTCCAACCTTAAAACTAAAATGTGAAGTCATAATCCTTTCCTTCCCTAACATAGCGTTATGCCAAGATCTTGCCAAAAATGATCTCATTAACTAAAGGCAAAGAAAATGAGGTAACACGAATTTATCTGGAGAGAATTCTTATTTTTTGACACAAGCCTACTTTCATCTGAGAAAAGAATCTAACGGATTCCATCTACTCTCTCACTCTTTAGTGAGACAGGGGTTTTAAGTAATTGTTTTCAACAAAAACAAAGTCAAAATTGATTGGATATCAGAGATCACATAAAAGTGGTCAGGCAGGGGCACCTGGGTGGCTCAGTCGGTTGGGCGTCCGACCTCAGCTCAGGTCATGATCTCACTCCTGGTGAGTTCGAGCCCCCCGTCGGGCTCTGTGCTGACAGCTCAGAGCTCAGAGCCTGGAGCCTGCCTCAGATTCTGCCTCTGTCTTTCTGCCCCTCCCCTGCTGGCTCTCTGTACCCCCCACCCCAGTTCAAAACATAAACATTAGGAAAAAAATTGTTTTAAGTTGTCAAGTAAAAGATGATGACATAGTTTTAATGTATTATTTAAAATCTAAATAACAGCAGCCCTTTCATTAAAACTTACTATTGAATAGAATTAAGCCTTAGTTTTGTTGAATTTGTTACCACTTGATCTACTCATCATTCTCAAGTAGTGAGTGGTCACTGCTTTTTGCATTTAAAAAAGGGACATAATTCTTATGAAGACTCCTTTTCTTTTCCACGTTAAGAAAAATTTCAGTGCAATTAAAAACTATAAGCAAAATTTTATGTTCATGTATATCATGAACATTTTTAGGGAGAGACCATTTATAGCTTTCATCATATTTTTGGAAGGTATGTAACATAAACACTTACAGAGCCACTAGCTTAAATCTAGTGCTCTGGCTCCATATTATACAGCTTTTCTATTTTCATTTTAAGTTCTTTTTACTGGACTTCTTTCCCACAACCAAAATGCCTACTGCTCATCAACCCTGTTCTCAACTCCTACCACTACTTCCGCAACTGTACTTTGATTTGACCTGCTTCTCTATGGTCTTCTTCCCATGCATTCTCTTTTCCCTGTGCTGCCCTGCATTTATTTGCTTCAGTGTAGAACAATTCATTTCTACATTTTTCATCAGTAAAAGCACCAATTTCCCTCCAGATGAAAGAGTGAGCCGAAGTAAAGAGCGCAGGCCCTCCGCCCTCCACTCCAAGGCTCAGGCCACTGCTCTCATCCCAGGTATGTGCAACATGCAGAAGTGTAAGGCACTGCCATAATCAACATTCTCCAAAATCAAGCACTAATGTAAGATTCAAATTTATAAACGAGGAGAGTAAACAGTACTCTGACATCCTCAGATGTAAATAAAAAGTCACAAAGACAAATAAAACAAGAAATGAGGAAGGAGAAAATAAACCAGCAATCAATGCAACTACCTGGCTAAAATGATGGAAATGATCACTTATGTTTCTGTTTGGAAGCTGAATTAAAAAGAAATCAGCTTAAACTGGAAGAGAGCCTTCCTGATTGTAAACATTACGAAAACTAGAAAAAAATCTTCACATGAAGTCGCGAGGGAATGGGTTTTTCTCTCTCTCACTGGAGTATCTTGGGTTTTTCCTTCTCAGAGACGCAGAACTGTACAAAATCTCTTTGTAAGAAATATAAACATATTTTATCACACTTGCCACCCAAAGAAATGAATCCCTTGAAAATCACTGCGAAAGCTCTCCCAAGAGTTTGTGTTTTCCTCTCAAACATACTACACAGATTAAGTGTGTCACTGATTTTCAACAGTCTTTAATCTTCTGAATAAGAGAAGAACCTTTGACTAATCTTAATCATAACTGTATTTGTGAACATTCATATTAAAGAATGGTTTTCATGTACTGTAAAACTAGGTGATGGCATCCAAGTTATTATCCAAAGACATTTTATTCTCAGGCAACGTTCAGAAGTATCAAGCTTACTTTTGATCAATGTACTGCTTTGTAAGGATTTTATCACACCAAATACCCAATACGCTTACTAGCATGATATGATAATGCTTAGCATCAACAGAAAAACTGCAAGAATCCGTTATTTGCTCATACAACAGCTAAGGCAGTAACTGGTTTCAGTGTTCAGAATAAAGAAACGAGGGCTACCAACCAACTTTTTAAAAACCTGTTTTCCGATAAATTCTCAGATCCAGGAAGAAGAAAGAAAGAACATGAAATATAACTTAATATAATGTATTACCTTTTTGTCTCTGGTCCTTACTTCCCCATAGAAATCTAGGGCCTCTTGTGCCTTTAAAAATTTGCCCCGATGCAATAAATATGCACAAATCATTACACCAGTTCGTCCCTTTCCAGCTTTACAGTGAATTGCTGCAACATGATTGTCATCTTCACTGAGCCATTGGTCAAGATCTTCACAAAAGGGTTTGATAAGTTCCAGCTGCGGTGGGTTATGGTCTTCAAAAGGATACTGTGCAACTGTGTAAAAAGATCACCTCAGAATGAGAAAAGAGGCCTTCCTGAATTGCTTCTCAAAAGTAGGTTAACTTCAGAAACGTTGCATATAAGCTTAACAGATGTTTAGAAGGAAGACTAAACTCCAGAGAAAAATACTCGTCTGATGATTTTCCAATTTTTGAACAGAAAACAGTCTCTCATTAATTTTTAAACCTATGCACTAGACAGAGAGGCCGAGTATTTCCCCCCGTGACGAAGAGGAGACTGCTCTGGAGAGCAAGCACAAGTCACAACGTGTCAGAGGGAGAGGAGGACCCGGAGTGTCACACAGGTTTCCTGTCAGGGCTCTCAATGCATTTTCTGACAAAACGAGTAATAACGCTTATACTATTACATCATCACAAATACACATTCCAAAGAAAGTATCAATTACCAGTAAATCAACACTGGAAAGGACTGCAATTTGCAATGCATATAATAAAAATGCAAAGTGTGCTATTTAGAGATGGCCTTGCAGGGGCACCTGGGTGGCTCAGTCGGTTAGGCGGCCGACTTCGGCGCAGGTCATGATCTCACGGTTCGTGGGTTCGAGCCCCGCGTCGGGCTCTGGGCTGACAGCTCGGAGCCTGGAGCCTGTTTCGGATTCTGTGTCTCCCTCTCTCTCTGACCCTCCCCCGCTCATGCTCTGTCTCTCTCTCTGTCTCAAAAATAAATAAACATTAAAAAATAATAATAATAAAATAAAGATGGCCTTGCGAATGTTAGTGTTGTACCTACTACGTGGGATTTTAAAGGCATTTACAAAAGAAACTGAAAAAAAGCCACTTATAAAAAGGTGTACAATTGTATTAAAGTTTATCAAATGAAATTTCAGGTCTTTTCGTATCGGTTATAAAAACCCAAAATTTCTCTGTTCCCTCTAGTCAGAGTTGAGAGTTCTTTTTTAACTTGCCTAGAAATAGGATTTTGAACATATCCCTATTAAATTCTGTCTTACTGGTCTCTGCCTCGGTTCCACTCGACTAAGATCCTTAAAAATCCTGATTGAATCCAGAGGATATAATGATCTCTGTGTCATCTAACTATGTGAAAAGTATGCCTTCTAATTTCAGTCAAGTCATTAATAATGTGGAACAGGAGGTGATCGATTAAGTCCTCCCGTACGTCAGGTGAGCTCTTCTGGAAGACACGACTTCCATTACAAGGAGTCATCAGGACAGCTTTCACCTGGCCATCGGTCTGGCTGTACTATCATCCCATCTTCATCTTCCCAGTGGCACCCAAAAACATCCAGGAGAATCTGTTAAACGTCTATTTAAAGCTGGACGAACCTTGACTAAAACACACTTTGCCTAGTAAGCAGCAGCCTAAGTCATGAAAAAGGAAAACTTCTTGGTGAATATGTCCTGGCTTCACAGCCATTAGTGCTTCTGAATTCTCCAACCGGCCGTCTGAAAGTCCATTCTAGATTTTCAGAAGGGATCCCGGCATCTACCTTCTCCTGACTATCACGGCAGGACCTGCCAAGCCTCTCCACGCTCCAGGTCTCTCGTGGCCCAAGGGGTTCCACAAACACAGAGGAAGCTCTATGTAGACTCGGAGACAGGATTCACTACACCTGGAGAAGAACTCACTGAAAGCAGCTCCCTGCTCTCATCTGCCAGGTTCCTCTTGTCCGTATTTGTCATATCTTTTCCCCCCTTTTAGGTCACGTTCGACAGAATTATTAAGTTGATCTGCTTCCTTCCTATAATCTATAATCTCTCACTATTACACCAAATGTCTCCAGCGTAGGTCTACCCCTCTCTTCACTGTATTGTTAGTCTGGGAATTTCTCCAAATTCTTCCAGTCTACTCTGGGATTGGTCTTCCTACTAGTTAATACCAGCAGGTTTATAGGATACTTGCTTCCCAAAACACAATAGCAAAATTAAGTTTGTTTTGCAAATTTTTTAAGACCATCTTTAAGAGAAATATTTATCTCACTTAATAATGAGATTAGTCATCACTGCTATGACAGTAAGATTTCGTCTACTGGTTTTAAGTTTTATATAACATAATACATTACTCTGCAGTTAATACCTACCTCTGCAGTTAAATTTGGCGGTATCATAATGTCTTTCAGCACACCTAAAAGAAAAGTTTAAATGTGATCTAAAGTTATCTTTTACACTTGTGAAAAAAAATACAGTAGCAAACATTTTTCTGAACTTTTATAATGTACCACACATCATGCTGTTTTGTATTAACTATTTCTTTCAATCCTAGAAATTCTATGAAGTAGGTACTGATATTATCCCAATATTTTACAATTAAGGAAACCAAAGCTTGGAAATGTTAAGTGTATGCAATTATAGCTTATACACTTGCTTACGAAACATGTGATGCCACTAATATGCAACACTGCCAATTCAGCCGCATCTCTACCTTCAAATTTCCTGGATGGACATTTTGCATGCTAATGGAATCTATTTTTGATTTCACAAGTATATAGAAACAACTAACTAGTTTCAATATTATCCTTACCTCAGAGTTGCACATACATACTGTTCTCAAACTATCACTTAAAAAGATAAATTTTTTAAATAGTAAAATTATAAGGGCAAAGAAAACGTAACGGAAGAAAGTGAATGATGCTCATCTACTAAAAAACAACAGTTAACTAAAAATGTTTTTAAGTCAGACCTTTCTCTCTTTAGAAAAGCCAAAGGTCATCTTTTTCAATAATCTCTCAGGTTACAAGTTTTAATTAAAGTCTCAGAGTCATGAAGGAATAATAAGTAAAATAAATATAGAATAGTAAAATGTTGACTTAGCACTACTTAGAGCATGCTAAAGCTGTCTTTTTAACAGTGGTGACATGTTTATCATCACGCACTGGCTTACTTATGATTAACAGACTGTATTTATAAACATTTAAGAGGCTCCACAAGGGACCCTATACTTTAGTTTGTGGTCAGCAGCATCGTGGTAACTGCAACAGCAGTTATAACCAAACCAAATTTTTTTTAAAAATCATATAAAACAAAAACTTAGCATTTTAAAACAAATAAGGGCCTATAATCCCTTAATCTCCAATTCCAAAACCCCCAAATTTGGAAACATCTAACACTTTCTGTTAAATATACAGCAAACTCAATTGTAGCAGAACCTGACCTGAGTTAATGATACTGTATGCCCTCTTTAATTAATGCCCTTGGAGTGAAGAGTCAAACACTTCATGTTATGTACTGCTCCAGGTATCATGTAATACAAAGTATCTGCTTTCATGGTACCCTTCTGCAAAAGGAAAAATTCTGAATCCCAAAACACAACTGGCCCCAAGAGTTTCAAATACATGACTGTAGACATGTATCTTACATTTAAGAAATCCTATAAGTATCTGTATAGTTCCTCTAAACAGTTTTAAATCCAAATCCACATTAAAGTGAACTCATTATCAACAAATTAGAATCCAGTAGTTTCTAATTCGTCAGACCTGAAATAAATCAGCTTTCGTACTACTGCTTAAAATAAAACTTTTCCCCTTTTTTGTGTAATTTAGTATATTGAGTTTCGCTCAAAAAAATTATTTAGCTATGACATATGCACATACATGTATCCTTACTAAATAATTTCATACTCACTCATAAAAAACGTGACAGGTACGAGGAAGACTGACCAAGAAAAAAGTCACATTTTATACTTCCTTTAGTACAGGTTAAAGAAGAGGTCTGGTCAATAGTGAAGAATCCATAATGGAATATTTTATAAGGTATCATGCAAAGACAGGATTTAGGTGCAGGGACAAGGAACAACCTAGGAAACAATTCTAAGAAGCTGGTCTCATGGCAGCACAACCTTAGTTCGCTAAAATTCCTGTGCTTTTTCAGGAGCTCAAATGTTTGGTTCAACAAACACTGCTGAAGGACTACCTTCATAAACTGATTCTCCAACGTTACCGTTAAGAGGAAGAAGTGGAAATAACGAGCTACTACGTGTCTACCAGATGCGCACACCTTCCAAAGGAGTTTCCGAGTTTTTTAATTCATAGTCACAGCCATATAATCTCCAATTTATATATGAGAAAGCAAAGATTTAGAAGAGCATCGAAAAACTTGCCCCAAACCACAACGTGCAAATCAAAGATCCGGGACTTAAGCACAATATTTGTGATTACAAGTCAAACTCCTTCCAGCACTGTGCCATAGGAATATTTATATTCTTATACATAAGAAAAAATAGAGAACGGTTTTAAAAACAAAAGCAGTAACAAATTTTACTCAAAGTCAGCCTTCCTATAAAAGTGATATTTGCCACAAAAGATAGAACCAACAAAGAGTGATCATGAAAAAATGAAAAAGTTATGAAAATCTCTGCAGGTATGGATGAGGCGTATGTGAGAACATAAACTGGGACCCGTAGTGATGAAAGTGATCTGCAGGAGGGTTGCTAGGGTAAGAATGAGGACTCTCTTCTTAATTACAACCTTCTCTAATAACTGCATGCACATCACACACACACACACACACACACACACACGAAGCTCCTCATAGCTTTTGTGTGTTATGTTAGTTGATAAGACAAGTTTCTCAACAAACCAAAATTGAAGATACGTAAATGGAAAATGGGATTTGACTAAGACAAGGATTAGGTGAATCTGACCATTTATACTTTCTTATAATTAAAATTAAAAGATACCATGTTTTAAAAATCTTCACTTTATGTAGGCTCATATGAGACAAGAGAGATGAAGAACCTTAGTTTTTAATGAAGCAGTAGACAGAATTGAAGAAAGAGGTAAGATTACTAGGAAAAACTTCCAGAGAAGTGAGATTTGAACAATCAGCTAGGCATGTAGATCTCTTCTGTAACTCTCTTCAACAAAGCTATCCCTGTTTTACAAAAGAAAACTTAAGAGACAATTAACAACAGCTAAAGATTTACCACAAAATGATGGAGAGCTGTATGTCAAACAGTGTACACAGTGAAATACAACAACCTTTTTAAAAATTAGTATCCAGTGAACATTTAAGCTCCTCAAAGGCAAGAACTATATTATGCCTTCATTCCCTCCCTGCCCCCTTCACCTCCTACACCCACCCACATACCTGCTATAATAGAGGAACATACAAGAATGAAATACACACACCTGCACAAAACAAACTAATTTACTAAGTATCATTATACCCAAATTTGATTAATGATACGAGGCAAAATTTTGTTCCTTCTTAAAATAACTTACTGAATGCTTGATAATATAGAGATATAAACAGGTATGATCATTTAAAAAGTCCACATTACAAACCGTTCTTCACCCACATGCCGTAATTGCCATAAAAAGTTTAACATGCCGTTAATATACATATGTCTAGAGTAAATATTTTAAGATCTTTCCACTTATATATGTTCGCAAAAACATACATCACAAGTAATTAACATCCCCAAAATAAAAGAAATAAAAGAGAAACATCTGCTGCTGGCCAGACTCACTTACCCAGAGCCAGAAATATAAACAGGTAGAAAGAAGGTGTAGAATGAAAAGTGACATCAGAAATCACAACATGCTACAAGTTGGTAGTTCTAGAAACTTCTGAAGTAAGTGAAATTTGGGGAGATTAAAACAAACAAATGACAACAGCAACAACAACAAACCAGAAAGGAAAATACTGGCATAAATAGTGGATGGTCTGCTACCATATGTACCTGTGTGACCTTGTTCAACTCACTTAACTTCTCTAGGCCTCAGACTCCCCATCTGTAAAATGAGAAGGTTGGACTAAATGATCTTTCAGGTACTTTCCAGTTCTGAAAAGTCTATGATTCCATTACACGGAGTGGGGAAGGGGAATTGAAATACATACACCAAAAGCTACTCTCCACTGATAACGAGAGTTCATTAGCTGTGGGATACAATGTTTAGAAATACAAAAACAAACAGGCAGCCAAGTCCCCAGACGAGCTCCTGAAAGCCACCTTTAACCAAAATAATGCCAAGTGATCCACAGTACTGACAGTGCAAGCCTAGGTCCTAAACTCTGGAAGCAGGAAGCCACTGAATACAGGAATGAAAAGAATTTCCTTCCCTTTCTTTGGATATAATGTTGAACTCAAATAAATTTTTGAAAAAGGCAGAATATGTCTTTGGTATCTTTCTCCCTTCCATCTGGAATTCTAAATGCCTTATCTTGAGAGTCTAAACCCGAAGTAACTCAGTGGACTGAAGCTTTTGACAGTTCTTGTCCTGTGTGTGTGTGTGTGTGTGTGTGTGTTTTCTTTTTTAAACTTAGCTTCTGAGTCTAGTTATTCAAAAAATATAAAAAGCTTTGTGGTTTTTATTTTCCTACATGGAAACGCTATGGCATCTGCAACAAGGCTTGTTACAGGAGGTTAATCAGTACAAGAGGAAAAGATATGCACAGAGCATTTGTAAGCTGGGGCCCACCAAAACTTAAGTCTCTACAGCACATTTACTTTCTTTCACCTTGTTATCTATTACCGCCACACCCGCCCCCTCCCCACACCTACCATAATCTGACCGTAATGGATTATCTGCCATATTCTAAACACTATTATGCCAACAAGGTCCTTATGTGCCCCTCTCTCTGCCTGCAATGCCATTTCCCTAACCTGAGGCCTGCAGGACAGGCCCCATGGATTCTTTCATCCCAGCCCAAATATGCCTTTCTTTATGAAAACTTTCCTATGGGGTACAATTACTATTTCCACTGTTGCCCACACAGCTCTCTTCTACACAACAGTCACCTCTTTTGTAATAGTTTGTCCACCTATCACATTAGACTATCAACTACCAGAGACTGAAACTCTATCTTATTCACCTCTGAACCACCACCCAGTTTTACAATGCCTAATGTGGCAAGCACTGCATAAACATTTGCTTCGTTGTGAATCTGAGGAAATTACTGAAAAGTTACAAAGAGAAACAATAATGGTGTCTACTTCACCCTCAGGTCTTCTGAGGTCTTATCAGAACAGAAAGATCACTAAATTAAAGATAGAAAAGCAAATCTCACAAGCTGACAAGGCAGACATCCTTTTTGGTGAAGATTTAAATGCCTATGGAAGGTAGAAAAGAATCTTGCTCTCACATTTGATTAACAAATTCTACAAAAATTGTGACAGTGAATTAGTAAACGTAACTTCAGATTAAAAATTTTCGTTGCATAATTTACAGACATCACATAGGAAAAATAAAAACCAGGTAGGAAAATAACACAGTTTATATGCCATTTTTAAAACGGTAGGAAATGGTCAATATTTTGGGAAGGAATAATAGTCTTCAAGGGCAAAAGTGATAAAATATTTTCTTCCCATTTTTCTTTTGTTTTTTCCCTTTTTACATCCTTACTCACAAAGTCAAAAAGAAAAACAAAAGGTTAAAGAGAAGATGAGCTAGCTGTACCAAGTGGGCAATCCTTACATCCTGCCCGAGACAAGAGAAACCACCCAACTCAACAGTTGTAGGTAACTTATTTATGGTACCTACGAGCTAGAGATTACCCTAATAGCTGTTTCAATCAAATGACCTTAAAGACACAGAAGAAACAAAATTACACCCACTCTGAAGCATCCCTCCATGGAAGTTGTTATTAATGCTTTAACAGAAAAGCTCTGCTGTAAATTACGCTTCAAGTTACCGCATGGTTATTGGCTCAAAGATGGGCTGGATTCCAAGTCACTTAAAGCAGATCAAGTGATGTGAATGTGTGCCAACATTGTTTTGACCTCATCACTACACTTTCTGAGTGACCTAACAATGCTCTTAATCAGACATCTTGGACTAATTGTTTTAGGAACACAATTCTGTTAAAATATATCTTTAACTCTACCTGATTCTAACAAGGAAATAACTTTCACTTAATAGTTATTTTAGATGATATTTGCAAGCATACAAATAAAAAACATACTTACAGATTGTATATCTTGTAATGGTTTTTATGCTTTGAATCCAAAAACCTTAAAACAAAACAAACAAACAAAAAGCCACCATTAACAAAAATAAGCTAACATTTGAAATTACATTTATACTATTGAGAATACCTAAAGGAGAGATTCCATTTTTCCTAATCTCAAATACCATTTAAGAAAAATAAGTAAATAAATTCCAGTAAATATTCTCTTCATGGATTTCAACTGGTAATCAGGATACTTGTAAATAATTATTACATTACACAGGTTTATACAATCTGAAGTAACGATAGAGCTTGTCACAGAATAAATACTGTCATAACCTGTCTCCAGTCTAGGATTAGGAGGTCAAAGCATTAAGAAATACGTCATTTAAAAGGCAGCATTAGCATTTAGCTCAAGTTCACCTAGCTCATGCAGATGTGCAAGAAATAGTCACATGCAATCAAGCAACCTGAAAAACCACCCTGAAAATTCACCCACCATTTTCTTTCAAACTAAAAACTTTTGATATTTGAAAGATACAAGTACTAACCAATAAGTCCATGCAAAGTTTTTAAAGTATGTTCACATATATATTCTCAGTTGACACTCACAAACATCTGAGAGAGAGAGAGCTCATTCACATTTCACAAATGAAGAAAGTAGATATCAAAGAAATTACACAACTTGCCCAAGGTTATACTGCTAGTAAGTCAAAGAATCCAGACCAAAGCCCTCTCCCTCCAGTTAAGAAACTGAACAACAATTACAGTCAACAAAAGCACTTACCACATTCATTTATCACATTGAAATACTTTATGCATATAAATTTGTTTACTCTTATGAGGTAGGTAACAGACGAGTTAGAAAAGTATAAGGCTGAGGATGTTTCGGGATAAATAGAAAAGACAAATGGAAAACAAAAGAGGAGATTTAAAAAAATTTTAAAGCCCAAAAGTTTCAACATATGAATAGAAGTTTCAGAGAAAAGAAAACAAAAGGAGAAGAAATGCAAGATATAATTCAAGAAAAATACCCCAAACTGAAGGAGTTTCCAAAATGAAAGGATACAATGAGTATTCAGCAAAAATGATGAAAACAGACCCAAATAAAGGCATACATAGCTTAGTGAAATTTCTGAATACTGACAAGAAGAACCTAAGACCCTAGAAGCTGCCCAAGAGGAAACAGGTTTCATAAAAATAATCTGGAATCAGAATTACATCACCGTTTTTAATGGCAACACTAGCAGCTACAAAACAATTGCAGAAAATCTTCTGACTTTGAGGGAAAATTATTCCCAGCCTAGAATCCCATACCAAAAGAGACTATAAATCAAGTGTGAATATAGAATAAAGATATTTTTAAATAAGAGAAGTCTCAAGTAATTTTTCTGCCCACATAGTCTGTCTCAGGAAGTTACTAAGATCTGTTCCACCAAAAGAAGGGTGGGAAACCATGAAAGATGACAATTCCAGGAACTGAAGAATCCAACTCATGAGAAGGGAAAAGAGAATTTCCAGAATGTTGGTGAAGAAAGTCTAGTTAACAACTAACCCAGATTAGGGTACATCAGAAGGCTCCTGAAGAAGATAAAATTGACATAATGCCAAATGTCCTTGAACATGTTGAGAGATTTACACAGTTCAGGGATAAGAACATAGAAACTAAAGTTGAAAGAGAGAGAGAGAGAGAATTAGAACTCCAGGGAAAACAAAATGCTCCAGAAAAAACGTTATACTACTTAACTGTAAATGGTGTTTATCTAGTCATAATCACATAAAAACCAAAATTGATATAACCAAAATTACAATTTAACGAGCAAAAGAAGGGCTGAAAGTATGTGTGTGGTTGGGTTGGAGGGGGAAAGAGTTCATAAACTTGGATGTGAAAAATCGTGTCACTCAGTAATACAAGCGGTACACAAGTAACTTTGTCACTAATTAAAATGATATATTTTTATGTCACACTACAGTTGTTGCAAATGTCAAAATATTATTATTTATATATACAAAAATTAAGTCATTAGACTATAAATAGATTTTACTTAGTGTGTTAACTATAATACATCAAGTGTTAGGTTTTTGAATATTTTCTGATTACAATCAAAACTAACATCATAATGGCTCTCTATTGACATTCCTACACCAACAAAACGTTTTCTCATGGATTTAGTATGACAAGATGGGTTCCTCTTATTTCTGCAGAGTCAGGCCCTCATTCTCTAAACCACTCAACAGTTTCTAGACCAGGCTCTTTCCTTGCATGGCCAGTGCTTCATCGAGGGCTCAGGTCACTAGTATTTATTTTGAATGGTATGCTTTCCTGTGTTCATTCCTTGATACCCATTCCTATCAATGTTACCTTTTATTTATTTAAGAATATGGAGAGAACACGTATTATATACTTGAAACTGTGCTTATTTCCCTGGGATAAAATTATTTATGAACTATGGCTCCTGCCATCAAACTAATAATGGAGTAACTGAATCAATTAGAATAAGGGTTACCTGTGAGAAACAGAAAAAAGGCGGGGGGGGGGTGCGGAGGTGGAGCTCATAAACAAATATGCTACTGAATATATTAAATACACTATTTTCTCACATAAACTCCAGGATTAGTAGTCTACAGCTGGTAAGGCAGATGTTTCATAAAGGACTGGATAAAAGCATTTCATAAAAGGAATGTTCCACCATTTGTTTGGCCAATATGAGAGGCAGCCGCAAGGTCCAAGATGGTGTGCCATATCTGCAGCAGTAACAGACTGGAGAAGAGAAAGAAGAACAGGTCCCTCCTTTAAGAAATCATCACTCAACTTAAAACCACAGATCTTAAGTTGTCACATTATCATATCTTGCCAAAGGGGGAGCTGGAATTACTATGGGCATTCTGGGAAAACATGTACACAGCAAACAAGCAAGTGTTCTACTAATGAAGGAGAAGAAAAAGATGATCACTGATTTTCTCTAGGGCTGTTCTCTAATTTATCTCTAATCTTTATTTTCTACTGCAAACCAAAAACAAATGACCAACATGGCAGGCATATTCGTAATCCTAACTTAAAATCACTCTAAGAAGGGGTCCACAAGCAGAAGGAAACAAAAATAACTACTTTTTGGTTCTGGTGGTGGTTGTTAATAAACCTGTAGAACAATATTTGATTCTAATATTGCACAGGTTCTTTTCTTTAAATATTTAAGGTATGTGTCACTTTTTATGATACATCACTTTAACCTACTTCTTCAACTAATCAAGGAAGCACTGATTCTATGACGACTTCTACTGAACTTGAATACACTACAGAAAAAAGTGTTATGTCTCTTGTCTCTTGTTCCATCTTTATCTTCTCCATGCCTGTACCTTTCTCAGTTTGTACTTTTTCTTTAAACTAAGGCAACATTTACATACAGTGAAACAAACAGATCTTAGGTGTACAATTCTACGAGTTTTGTAACAACCATCTCAATCAAGATATAGAATGCTTCCACCACCCCAGAAAATTCCTTCATGCCCAGTTACAGTCAAACCCCAGCAAGCTCCCAGGCAGCTACTAGTACCACAGATTAATTTGTCCTTGTTCTTGAACATCATATAAATGTAATCACATGATACATAGTCTTTTGCGACTGGCTTCTTTCATCCAATCTAATGTTTTACAGATTGATTTATGTTACCTATATCGACAGTTCATTCCTTTCATTCTGAGTATGATTCCATCGTGTGACTATACCACCATTTATTTATTCCTTCTCCTTTGATGGATATTTAGGACGTTTACAGTTTGGGGTTATTATGAGTAAGTACATAAACATTCTTGTGCAAGAATTTTGGGGACACATGCTTTTCGTTCCTCACATAAATAAATGATAATTAGAAGTAGAGCTGCTGGGTCATAAGGTAGACAGGGTAGACAGGTGGTATGTTTAACTTTATAAAAAAACTACTAAACGGTTTTCCAGAACAGTGATACCATTTTACAATCCCATCTGCATTTTAAAAGAGTTCCAGGGGCGCCTGGGTGGCGCAGTCGGTTAAGCGTCCGACTTCAGCCAGGTCACGATCTCGCGGTCCGTGAGTTCGAGCCCCGCGTCGGGCTCTGGGCTGATGGCTGGGAGCCCGGAGCCTGTTTCCGATTCTGTGTCTCCCTCTCTCTCTGCCCCTCCCCTGTTCATGCTCTGTTTCTCTCTGTCTCAAAAATAAAGAAAAAACGTTGAAAAAAAAAAATTTAAAAGAGTTCCAGTTGCTCCAAAGTCTCATCAACATCTGGTGCTGTTTTAATCACGGTCTTTCTAATGTACATAAAATGGTATCTTACTGCGGTTTTAAATTTCCTTCTCATGACTAGTGACTTTAAGCATGTTTTCATTCGTTTATTAGCCTTTTTTATACCTTCTTCTTTAAAATGTCTCTTCAAATCATGGGCTCATTCTTCTCCCCCACCCCAGTTGTATTAACTGGCTATTTTATTTATTACTGGCTTTTATATATTCTGGGTAAAAAGTCTTTCGTCAGACACATGTACTGACATAAATATTTGCTCCTTGTCTATGACTTGCCTTTTCATTCCCTTAATAATGTGTTTTGACAATCAATGATTTTAAATTCTGATACAATCCAATATATCAAAGTTTTCTTTTGTTCTTTTGTTTAGAACTTTGTGTCCTCCCTCTGAGAAATCGTTCCCTACCCCTAGAGTTCACAAAGATATTCTCTATGCTTTCTTCCAGAAGCTTTTAACTTTTTCCCAGTTTGTATTTTAATTTGGTTGAAAATTTAGAAATTTAGATAAATGCTATGGACAACTGGGATAACCAAGACAAAAACAAATTATTTGAAGGACAGTGATTATAAAATTCAGAAAACAACAATTCATCACTATCTGCCTTATCTTTTCTTCCAAGGGTTTCTTTTGAGAGAAAATGAATAAGCAGGAAATGATCTGCAAATTACAGTTTTCTCACAGAAAGCCTGTAATGTAAATGTGAGCAGAGAAAAAGGTGTTCCGGAGGATTACAATTTATTTTTAGTTCATCCTGGGTCTGGTCATTTTAACTTTTGAATCCAAGTACATAAAGCAACACTGTATTAACAAGGACATGCACAGCCTATTGCCCAAATCCAGGGAGCAGGGTTCCCACGTGGCGGCCCCGCAGGCATTTTCAAGTGGTGCCTAAAGGAAGGAAAGGGCACCTACCAAAACGGTCATAATGGTTAGCAAAAGTTCTCGGGGACAGACGCAGGTTTTCACTGTTCGCTTCCAACACTTCTGCAACTATGCTGTTAAAACAGAAGCGTACACTACTTTCAAAAGAAAAGAAAAGTTGCCTGTCCTACTGTATTTTCCCAAAAAGTACAGAATGGACAAAGTTGTATCAAACTATTTTACTTCCAAAAAATGGGTCTGATGAGCTTAGAAATCCAACTGCTTTTGAACAATGTATCTTAGTTTACACAAAATTAGTATTTTCATATACTATTTTTGAATTAGAAAAAAATAGAAGTTAGGCTTTTTTTTTTTTTAATGTGATAACAGTCCTCCTTGAGAAATAGTTTTAATGAGATTCATGCAATTCCTGTTTATGAAGACTCATGAGGTTTCATTCATACTGAGCCTGTCTTGAGGATATTTAAAAGAAATTATTGGTGTACATAATCACAAAACCACAAATCAGATCCCAGTGAGAAACAACGAGTAACCAAACACAAACAATTTGTTAAAATGCTAGTAAATGCTCTTTAAATCCCTCCTAGAGGCATAGCCATGGAAAGCCCAATCTTTAATTTCATCAAGACACTTCTCGGGTTACTTTGGCTACGTGTCTATAAGGTATATTCAAACCCAGTTTTTTATTCTCTTTTAAATCTCAAGTATTATTAGAGGCACGAGGGCTGAGAATTTCTGCTTCCCAATCTTGTATTTTTCTACATTCTATACAGTTAAGTGCTGAGGACTTACTAAATAGCCTGAATGATTCCTTTGAGCATGTTTTTTTTTTTTTTTTTTGAAATCACCTTAGTTCTAGAAAATTATCCACTGGGGTAACCTTTCATAAAATTAAACATCCCACAAAATAATACTGATTGGGTTAGTAAGATGGAAATACGCTAGAACTGGCAAACAGGCATCAAACTGGTGGCGGCCTGTTGGGGTGCAATATTAAGACTATAAAAAAACATCCAGGTTGAAAACTGGAAAAGAATATCATTACTGATTAGCAACGTTTAACCAGTAGTTGGGAAGAGAGAATAATATAAACATTTGCACTGTATCTGCCATTTCTAGAGAAAGTCAATACAAATTTATGGGTAAAATGCAATAAAAAGCAAAATTTGAACATTATAAATTATTTTATAATAGCAAGGTTATCGTAACCAAATTACATGCTTTAAATAATTTTGTTCTAAGAATCTTCTTTTCATATTGGCATTCAATATAAAGGGGTCATCTAATAAAAATTTTCTTACAGTAGCATGTATACGTTTTTGACCATTACAGAATATCTGGTACACAAATCATCCTCTTGCTATATGCAAATGTGAAACTAGGCAAAATGGATGAGGTGACTATTTGAGGCACTAAACAGAAGGCAGCACAGGCTTCTGAGGCTTCCAGAAAAACAGGAGAGTACTCCCACAACCACCGTGCTTTCAGCTGGGAGGCTCTCTTCTGATGAAGCAGAAACAACAAATGTAACAAAGATCTCACCGAGGTAAAAGGCAGAGATCTGATTAAGCTCAGGGGTGCTAAGGCAGCTAAAGTTTGTGCAACAGAATAGCACAGAAAAGGGGATGAATGGGAGAGCCTCAGAAGTCCATACGGAAATGCACCTCTGGTCCTTGGCCAAAGGTTGGCTGCAGGTGCACAGGGTCTGAAAGCATACTAGAGGGGACACCGGAGACAGCACGGTACCAGGAGAAGGAGTTCTGGCCCAGCCAGAACGGACAGACTTCATGTAAGCACCTCAGGTATTCAGCTGAGACCCCAGAAAGGCCGCACCTTCGAAGTGAGGACCATGCCCTAAGATGAAAGACAAAACTGAAATAGGCCTGCCTTAAAAAAGAAAACCAAGGCTGACAATACCAGATTAACCGTTAATTTAAATGCCTGCCAAAGTGAAACTCAACACCCATAAAGAAAGTAGCAATCCAGACTCCCTACAACATATCATTCGCAACATTCAGCATACAATTAAAATTTATTAGACATGCAAAGCAGAAAAACATGACCCGCGACCAAGAGAAAAAAGCAGTCAATAGAAACCAACTCCAAGATGAACCAAATGTTGGAATTAGCAGAGGTGGACTACAAAGCAGCTATTGTAAATACACACATGAATGTAAAGGAAGGTTATTACAATAAGTAAAAGGATGAAAAGTCTCAGCAAAGATACAGAAACTATAAAAGACAGAAATTCTAGGTCTCAAAAGTACAGTATCTGGAAAGAACAATCTACTCTGTGCTCTTAACAGAAGACTAGAGACTGCAGAAGAAAGACATGGCAGACTGCATTTCCAAGAGTGACTGTAGCACCATCCCACACACTCTTCATTAACGTACCTTTAATACTTCTCCCATCAACTGGTAAAGTCTGCGGTTCCTCCCTAGAACTTGGGCACAGCTTTGTGACTGCTGGAACTCAGAGAGTGTAGCAAAAGTGACAGTGAGTGATTTCTAAGACCAGATCATAAACATGTCACATACGTTCACCTTGGACTCTGGATCCTCACTTTGGACACCAAGCTAACAAACGTACTACGATGAGGCACAAACTAACCTACACGGAGAGACCACTTGGAAAGGTCAAGTAAAGGGGTGTTGGCCAAAAGCTCAGCTGAAGACCCGATAGCAGCCAGCATTTACCAGACATGCCAGTGAAAACACCTGCAGATAATTCGGGCCCCCAATTTGTCAACTCATTTCTAGTCACCAAGTCTTCACGGCTAAAGCTCCAGATACTGTGAGGCAGAAACAAGCCATCTCCACCATGCCTCACCTGAATTCCTGACTCCCTGAATGCATGAGTAGAAGATAAATAAATGTTCTACGTCGTATTTATGTTTAGAGGTGGTTTGTTATGTATAAATGCTAACTGGAATACAAAGATAATGAACCTGACAACAGATTAGTAGTAATTATCTAATCTGAAGAACGAAAAAAAGAAATTGAAAAAATGAACAGTTCAGTGACCTGTGGAACAATACAAAGTAATTTATCATATATGTTACTGGAGTCTCAGGACAGGTAAAAGAGAATGGAGCAGAAAAACATTTTTTACAGACATCCCAGCTGGAAATTCCCCAACAATGGTGTAAAACATCAAGTTACAGATTATAGAAGCTCACTAACCCTCTAGTAGGAGAAATAGAAAAAGAACCACCATGCATATTAGTCAAAACCAGTGAAAACCAACGATAAAGGGAAAGAAACAAAAACAGAGGACTATCAATAATGGTTGACTTCTTATCAAAGCTCATGAAATGACATCTTTAAAGTGCTGAAAGGGGAAAACAACAACAACAACAACAAAAAAACCCTCAGCTCCAAATTCTATATCCGGCAAAATGCCCCTCAAAAATGATCAACAAAAGATGAGTGAAAATCTGTTGCCCTCAGGCTGAAGGGAACTAATGGGAGTACATATAAAAGACATTTATATTTATAAAAGAACATCTTTTTCTTCCCTTGCTTTGAAAGACAACTGCTTAAAGCAATCAAGTAACACTGTATTCTGGGGTTTATTACATACATAGGTATAAAATATATGACAATAACCACATAAAAGAAATGGAAGGATAAGGAATTTTACTTTTGTAAGGTTCTTACATTTTAATGCTGACAATACTAACTCTAAGAGGACTATAGTAAGCTAAGAATGTGTTTTGTAATTCTTGGTGTGCAATCTCTAAAATATGTATGAGTATATAAATTTAGTACAGCTAAAGTCAACAGAATTAAAATTAAATACCTAAAGTTATTCTATTAACTCCAGAAAGGACAGGAAAAGGCGAATGAGAGAGAAGGAATGAAGGAATAAATGAACAAATAAATGAATACTGGACAACTCAACACAAATAGAAAAATGACAGACGTAAACAAAACATTTCAATAATTATACTACATATAAATGGGCTAAATACTCCAATTAAGAAAGTCAGTGATCATAAAATAACTTCAAATTTGACCTTACAATATTTCTTTATGAAATACAGTACATACACATTTACATATACTTGCTCTACCAAATGGAGAGCACTCTACAGGCAAATGAATACAAAATGTTCAACTGCAAAGATCACATAAATCAAATGCCAAATTCTATCTAGCTGCTCCAAACACTTGACCATGCCACTAAACTCATTCCAATAGAGGGGGGAAAAGAATCTGGGTTGCAAGATAAGCTTTCTTTATAGGCCTCAAAAATTCTGTTAATTACTTTGGTGAAGTACTATTAGTGTGATGGTCCAGGGTCTGATCTTCTACCTTTCTGGGTAAGCCCTGATCCTGTCAGTATATTGAGTGGTGCTTTTGTTTTTTTCAGGGACAAATTCAAACTCATATCATACGACTGATATATAAATATCATAATGACCATAATGGCAATATATTAATTTCCTTGAAAAATCCAACTGCCACAGGAACAAAATTATTCACATCTTTATGGCCAGTTCAAGATCTTGCCATAAGCAGACGCACTGAAAAGTGAAATTATACTGCTGCTGAATAAACATGGAATCAAACAAAAGAAGCTAGTTAAATCAATTTCTAACAAAGACATTCTGATGTTTCCATCTTCACAACAGGAATGGTCTTGCCCAAAATATCTGAAGTTCATTGGCTAAAGTTTCCTTTCCCTTAGCCATGTTTTTTCCATGTTTCAACAGCTAACCAACCCGTTGAGGGGCTTTATGTAGACTATATTCTAGAGAATTAAATTCAAGTCTTATTGTAAAACCTGAGAGTTAATCTGTTTCTTAAAGATGAATTGGTATATCTCTGCTTGGTGCCAATACATACTGATACTAAATTTTATATTATTAGAGCATTATTTCATTTTCAAATGCTTGGGGAACTGATAAAAATTCATCTTGGAAATATTTATTGAGTACCTCCTATGTGACAAGCTCTACTACAGATACACTGTAGTACAGACAACCACAATCATAACAAATGCTCCTAGCACTTGGAGAGAAACCCAGAAGCAAACCCTCTTTTAAGGTATCCCATTCAGAAAAGAGCCTAAGAACATTGGACAGTCCCTACTAATCCAAAAACAGATTTAAAAAAAAGAAAAGTGCATATCTAAAAACAGCAAAATAATTACTTATCTGCTATATTTTTCTGTAGCTATTTGGCATCATATTTACTTCTGCTGTATTCATGTTAAATTAAAACTTGCTCTTAGAACTCTACTCATCTATAGCTGCCACTGCTACTATGAAAACAAAAACTGAGTTGTTGTTTTTCCTTTTCAACATATAAGTCATCTCTGCCTTAATCCCATTAACACAGGCGCGCTCCAAACATTCTAGTCCTTAACTATTTTCTCCTACTTACCTTCATGTTGTCAAACCTAAAATCAATTATACATCCAATACAAGTAAAGTATCTTGTTGAAAATCCACTCTTAACACTTGCCTGGACAGTACTGCCTTTTCCTAAATTAATTACCTCAAATTAAACAGAGAAGCAAAATTAAGAGCTTTATGTCAAGGTCTATGCTCAAAGACAATAATCCCCAGTACTAAAGAAAATAAAACTAGAGGGAAAAGAAACAGTAGGGGAAGTGAACTATAACCCATTGAGAAAATTCAGAAGGCTATTAAAAATAATATATATAGTTAGTATCCAAAATCTATAATGAACTTACCAAACTCAACACCCAAAAAAACGAATAATCCAGTGAAGAAATGGGCAAAAGACATGAATAGACACTTCTCCAAAGAAGTCATCCAGATGGTCAATTGACACATGAAAAAATGCTCAAAATCACTCATCATCAGGGAAATACAAATCAAAACCACAATGAGATACCACCTCACACCTGTCAGAATGGCTAAAATTAACAACACAAGAATCAACAGGTGTTGGTGAGGCTGTGGAGAAAGGGGAACCCTTTTGCACTGCTTGGTGGGAATGTAAACCGGTGCAGCCACTCTGGAGAACAGTGTGGCAATTCCTGGAAAAACTAAAAATAGAACTACCTTACAATCCAGCAATTGCACTATTAGGTATTTACCCAAAGGATATAAAAATACAGATTTGAAGGGAAGCATGCACCCCAATGTTTATAGCAGAATTAAATAGCCCAACTACGGAGAGAGCCCAAATGTCCATCCACTGATGAATGGGGAAAAAAAAGATGTCAGAGAGACAGATAGGGAGAGAAGACTATTACTCAACTATCAAAAAGAATGAAATTTTGCCATTTGCAACAACGCGGATGGAGCAAGAATGTATTACGCTAAGCAAAATAAGTCAATCAGAGAAAGGCAAGTATCATGATTTCACTCCTATGTGGAGTTTAAAAAACAAAACAGATGAACATATGGGGGGGCGGGGTGGAGAAGAAAGGCAAACTATAAGAGACTCTTAACTACAGAGAACAAACTGAGGGTTGATGGAGGTAGGGAGGTGGGAGATGGACTAGATGAGTGATGGGTACTAAGGAGGACACTTGTGATGAGCACCGCGTGTTGTATGTAAGTGATGAATCACTGAATTCTACTCCTGAAATCAATATTACACTGTATATTAAAATTTAAGCTTAAAAAAAAAAAAAAAGAAAAAAAAAACCTGCCACGTATTTCTTCAAAGAAGTTATCACTCTGCACTTTTACCAACATGGTTGAGAGTTTCAGTTGATCTATATCCTTGCCAACCAATTAGCCCTTTAAGTTTTAGCCATCCCAGTAAATATGAAACCACACCTCACTATCTTTTAATTCTCATTTCCCTAATGACTGATTTTGAATATATTTTAATACACTTACTTATCATTTACATATCTTCTGTGTAAAGTTTATGTTCAAATCTTATGCCCTTTTCTTTATGGAGTTGTCCTCTTACAAATTTGTAAAAGCATCTTTATATTGTATTGAATTCAAGTCCTTTGTCAGGTATATGCACTGCGAGTATTTCTCCCAGACTCATTCTCTTTTGTTAATGGTGCCTTTCAAAGAACAGAAATTTTTAATGTTGATAAAGTCCAATTTGTGAATTTTTTTTCATGCTTAACTTCCTGTGCACTAAGAAATCTTTGACTAAACCAAAGGTCACAAAGATTTTTTTCTGTTTTTACCTATTTTATAGCTTTAAATTTTACTTTTATGTTTCTATCTACAATCTATTTGTATGTAGTATGAGATTTTTGTGTATATGACAAATAGTCAAGGTTCATTTTATTTTTTATACCAACATTCAGTTGTTCCAAAGCATTGGTTAATAGGAGTATCCGCTCCCCATTGAATTATCTTGGCATCTTTGTCTAACAATGTATGTGTCAGTTTTCCTATGATTTCTATTCTGCTACATTAACCTCACATCTATTTTTTTTTCTTTTACTAACTTATTAACCTATATTATATGACCCAGCAATTCTACTCATGGATATTTTATCAAAAGAAATGAAAATAAATGTCCACAAAAGTCTTAGACACGGATGCTCATAGCAGCTTTGTTCATAATAGACCCAAATTTAAAACAACCCAAATGTCCATCAAAGGTGAATGGGTAAGTAATCCTGCCCTATCCATACAATGGAATACTACTCAGCAATAAAAAGAAACAAATTACTGATGCAAGCAGCAACTGAGATAATTATGCTTAGAGAAAAAAGCCAGATACAAAAAAAGTACATACCATGTAACTGCATTTATATAAAATATCAATACAGGCAAAACTTAACTACAATTAAGATTTAGAAACTGCCTAGAACCAGGTTTGGGGACCTGATGGCAGAAGGGCATGTTCTAAATCTTGGCTATGGTGCTGTTTACGTGGATGTGTATACATGTCAAAACTCACTGAACTGTAAACTTAAAAGTGACTACATTTCATTGCACATAAATTATACTTCAATAAAGTTGATTTTTAAAAGTAATCTGATTATAACTATGAATATGTAAAATGCAACCCACCTCAAAATATCTCAAATTTATTTTGCTTAATACCAGAGATAGCCATAGAAGGAATAATTATATCATCTCCAGGAATGAGACCTTTTTAGAATGAAAAGCAAAACGGCACTGTCTAGAATGGCACTGTACAATAGAACTTTCCACAATGATGAAAATGTTCTGTATCTATGTCGTCCAACATGGTAGCCACTAACCACATGTAGCTATTGAGCACTTGAAAGGCGACTAGTGCAAATGAAAATCAATGTTTATTTTAATTAATTTAAATTTAAACAAATAGGGCGTCTGGGTGGCTCAGTCAGTTAAGTGTCTGACTTCAGCTCAGATCATGATCTCACAGTTCATGAGTTCAAGCTCTGCTCTTAGCACAAAGCCTGCTTCAGATCCTCTGTCTCCCGTCTCTCTACCCCTCCCCCGCTCTCTCTCAAAAATAAACAAACATTAAAAAAAATTTTTTTTAACATAAATAGCTACATGTGGCTCATGGCTACTATACTGGATAGCACAAGTCTACAATACATGTATCTATGAAAAAATCCAGTGGAACACAATACACGTGCCTTAGTAAGGTAGAAATGGGTACATTCTTGGAATAGTGCATAAAACTGAAACAGGAAAGATATAGTACTTTACAACTGTCAAAATACTTACAGAAAAAGTATTCAACCATATGTAGTTTTCTAACAAATTCCTGACATGCTTGATTAATAAAGAAGAAAACTACAACTCTGGACACATTTTCAACCAAGAATGAGGAACAAGTTTGAGTGGAAATGCCAGGAAACAGGGAGAAAGTGTTCATATAATTTTAGAGTTCACGTCAGACAAGGAAGGAAATACTGGCATAGTTAGATATGATACAGATCAGTAAAACGGATTTCAAAAGCTTCATTTAAATAACAGGCTATGAATTCATAACTCAAAATCTAAGAGGAAAGACTACAGAGAGACTTTAAAAACTAAAATTCTGTATAAACAATTACAAATGATACTAGGTTAAAAAAGACAAATGAGAAAATAACAGAAATTATCTCAGAAAACCAATCAATAAAGCTGCAGTGAAATTTACCCATAACATTCAGATTTAAAAGGTTTAACAAGCAGGGGGGAAAAAAGGGAATAATCATAGATGAACACAAATAGCACATATAAAAGAACATAAAAATGGTAACGACAAAAGAAAAGGCTTGGAGTGAGAAAAATGTTTGGATCAAAAAGAATATTAAGTAAGGCAGCATGCCACAGGTTAGACAGCTATATGACACTAGAACCAGAGAAAAAGCAGAACTCCTTAAAAAAAAAAAAAAAAAAGGTTTAAAAACCACTAAGTTCCCTTTTATTTCTACCATCTCTGTCCAAGAGAATGTAGCTGATTCAGTAACTCAAACAGTGGTGGATACATGACATTCTTCTGGATTAAAAGCATTGTCAATTTGCTGTTTAAGCAAGGTGATTTCTTAAAGAATATTCTTTAACAAACAACTATCAACAAAAAAAATCTTTGGTATTTCATGATTGTACATATTAGTAAAGCAGTCAGCAATCAATAATTCAAAATAGAGTAATCCATCAAGCTCTATAATAACTTCATCTGAATCTTGCAGTCATCAAATTCAAGACAAGCAGAGGCAGGGCATCATAAAACTGAACAAAGAGAACTAACTTCCTTGTTTTCTGAAGAGTTCATCAAAATCATTTAGGAAAAAATTTTTTAAAAAAAGTTGAAGATGGAGTCAGCACTCATGTACAGATCAAAGGAAAAAATTACGTATGACCAATAAACACAAAGTGGCTTTATGTCACAATTAAAGAAATGCAATCAAAAATCAAATTACAACAAACTGCAAAAAGTTGATAAGTTTAAAGTCTGCCAAGGCTGTGGGAGGGAGGAAACACTCTCATGCATGTGGGTGGGAATATAAAATGATACTGTTTTTGAGGGTGAAAGTTTAATCCATGGACCCACTGGTCACAGCAACTCCACTGCTAGGAATTTACCTTAAATACTTGGAAAAGGACACCAAGATACATGTGCGAAAACGTTTCCTAGAGTACTGTTTTCAATCGTGATAAACCAGAAATAACCTAAATGTCCCTCAGAGGGGACTATTTATGATGGAATGATCATAAAACGGAATAAAGGACAACCAATAAAAAGATGTTTCACCTCCGTGCCAGTATGGAAAATTCCTAAGTACGTTCAATGAAAAAAAGCAAAATGCAGAAGAGTATGCAGTATGTTCCCATCTGTTTTTTTGTAAAAAGTAGGTCTGAGATGAAAACAATTCTTTAAAGAATGACTGCAAGTTCTAGTTGCAAACAGAGTCTGAAGACAGGAGGTGTAAAGCAGGAGAAATCGGTAGGAGGTATTAGTCCTTTTGAGGCTGCTCTGCACCCAAACCCATTTCAGTTTGGAGACAATTTCAAAAGGTGAGAAGCAAATACTCTCCTTCCCCATCTTTCTCCTCATGGGAGCAAGGCCGAGACCAGTTAGGTCCTCCTGCTCTGGACACTGACTCCCAGGGGTAAAAGCAGGGTGCGGAGGAGTCAGGTCATGGAGAGAGATCTCCAGCAGAGTGGAAAGGTAATGAGCACAGTCACCAATATCCAGTCAAGGCAGCAGTGTGGGACACTGGGACAGCACTGGGACAGCACTAGGACAGCAAGCGTCCAATAGCAGTCAGCGTCCTAAGCAGAGACTGCCCTTATCATAACCTGGTGACATGCCTTATTTCCCTTGGCTTCTGCCAATCTTCCCAGCTCAGGGCTCTGAGCCGTGAGCTATGAGCTATCTAACATTTTGCAAGTAATTACTTTCTGATTAAGTTATTTAGAGCTATTTTCCATCCTGTGCAACCAAGAACCCTGACCCTGTTCATCTACAGCATTTTCTTTTTTTTTTTTTTTTTTTTTTTTGATTGAGGGTTGGTAAAATACTTTTTGTGCTCCCTTTAACATGTGAACTTTACAATTTCTTATCTAGCATTTGAGCAACAGGGGGACTGGCAGGAGAATAAACAATCTATTTAAAAGAAAATATCACAGCATTTTTAAAAAGGGGGGAGGGTAAGTTCTCTCAAAGAACTTGAATATTACTTAGGAAAACATTCACCATGGCTGCCCCTCCCACTTCCTCCTCTCTCCTCCCAAGGATTTCATGCCCACAATTGGCTCATTGCCTTATAAATTTGATACAATGGAAAAGCGGAAAAAAAGCAAGAAAACAGCACTTTCCAAAGGGAAATGGGAAAATTTAACTGGAGATACTTGGAAAGTAGGTTAAAAACTTAGACAAGAGCAAAGAGGTAATATCCTCAAGACGTGGAAAATCTAGAATATAAGTCTTTCTAAGACAACTATACCTTACTTCAAATAATTTCAATATATAAAAATCTGAATTCACTAAAGACAGCTGTGAGAATAAACAGTCTTTGTCTTTTTTTAGAAGTCTTTTCTTTCCTCAAAGAATTCCTATGAAAGAGTCCTAAGTAAGCTGCCAAAGTGCATTTTAAAACTATTTTTGTCAAAATAATATATAAACATGTATTTCAAAAGGCAGACAAAAACATGTAATAAAAAACTAGTTGAGGGAAGATGGCAGAATA